>NC_090932.1:1257440338-1257798588 GCF_040938575.1 Ambystoma mexicanum
AAGAAGGTTTGGACTCCCTACTGCAGAGCCAGAAAATGCTGGAGCAAAAACTGGACTTCAATAGGGCATGCGCAGAGCAGGTAGTCACCCTGCAAAGCCACCTAGATAGGGAGAAGGCAGAGAGCAACAAACTGATTCTGAAAGACCTGGATACCCAGGCAGAATTTGAGGAAGAGCGCCAGAAAGCTGGTGCCCTTCAAAGGCAGAGGGATGACTTGGCGGCACAGAGGCAGGCTCTTAGTCAGGAAAGGGACACCTTAGGCCAGGAAGTCTGCCACTTAAAAAGAAAAATGGGAGAAAATCACCTGGCCCTCCAGGGACTGGGTGACCTCCAGAAAGAGCATCAAAACTTGTTGGAGCACACCAGGAGGGTGGAAGATGCTCTGGCAAGAAAGAAGCAGGCCAGTAGGGATGGGACTCAGGAGGTAACCCTCCCGCAGCAAAGACTGGCCCATTATCCAGGACAAACCAGGAAGCACAGAGAGAGAATGAGGCTCTCTGTCAGCACAATGATAGGCTCTGTGTCCAGTCAATTGGTCGACAGCAAACTGGTCGACTGCAATTTGGTCGACACCATTTGGTCGAATGCCAAATGGTCGAATTATTATTTTTTTTATATATATATGTGTTTTGTGGGTTTTCGTGTGGGGAAAAAAAAAAAAAGAAAAAAAAGGGGGTTGGGGGGGGACCCCCCCAAAAAAAACCAAAAAAAGGGTAAAAAAAAAAAAAAAAAAAAATTCGACCATTTGGCATTCGACCAAATGGTGTCGACCAGTTGTCCTGTCGACCAAATGTTTTCGACCAATTGACTGGTAACCGATAGGCTCCAGCAACAGGTAGACACGCAGGAGAGACTGATCGAGTCTAGGAAGGCCTTGGTTGAGGAACTGAAAGCACAGGCTCTTGCATTGCAACAGGGAGCAGGGGCTGATAGAGGTGAGGTTCGCTGGGAAAGGGAAACACCTGAGCATAACCTCAGGAGCCCTAGTACCAGAGGCCTTCACCTCTCCCAGTCCCTGGACTCTGCCACCCCATGTCCCCTGGCGCACATAAGCACAGGGCCACAGGGATGGCAGATTACTATCCAGCCAAAAGTATGGGGCTCATAGGCCAGTACCACCCAGGAATGGATGGGCGGGCATCTGGGTATGGGCACCTAAGTACAGTGCAATTTAGTGGGGAACCCCAGGAGAGTAGGCCCACTAAGGGCATCCTGAAAGCCTCTGCCAAGTTAGGTCAGTGGGGGGGTACTCATCAAATCCTGGCAGCAAGGAGGAATCTGAAGACTCCTCTGAGCGTCACAGGACACAGGAGACCAGGTCCCCACATTCTGCCAGCCATTCCCAGGCTCGCAGAATCCGGGAAGTCCTGGAAGATCAGGCGGGCACCTCTGGGAGCAGTGCTTTTGAGTCAGAGGATGAATGGACCATGTTTACCCGAACCAAAAAGGCCAATAAGGCAAAAAGGGCCTTGCTTAAGGACCCCTTAAAACAGATCAAGGCAATAAGGAGTGTCATCACCCCTTATCACAAGAACGCCAAGTATTCTGTTTTGGAGCACTTGGAGCTTTACGAGCAAATGATGGAGACTTTCCATTTGAAGGACAGCAGTAGCTGCATCCAGTATGTAAAATGGACATTCTCCCCAGAATACTCCAGTTTCTTTGTGGGGCTGGAGGACCAAAACCATTCAAGATCCACATATAGGGCGGCCATCTTGAAACACTTTTCTGTTCACTGGAATCCCCAAGAAGCTCGCAAGGCAGCCTACAATTTGCAATGTGGGGAGGATCAGGCCCCACAAGAATTTGTGCAGGAATTGAAGCGTGCCTTTGTGCAGACTACCAGAAGGGTGCGCACGGACAGCAAAGAATTTGTTAACACTTTTTTCCATGCCTTGCCCAAATACATCATGACCCAGCTAGTGAGAGATTTTCATGAGAAAAGGTCACTAGACTGGGTCATTGAACAGGCTACCCGGATCTATGAGGTGCAGAAGCCCATAGAAAATAAAAATAACGCCTAGAAAAGCCCCAAATCAACCAGCACCCCTGCTTCTGCTAAGGTGTCAGAGGTAAAAGTTGCCCCCATTTTAGATTTGGAGATGGGGGGCCTAAAGACTTGCCTGCGCAGAATAACCCTAAGCCCAGAAGGCCCTCGGGCCAGTCACAAACAGGGAGTCAAGGAGGTAGTCCCACAAATGGGATCCCTCGTTCCCCTGATTATGTAAGTCCCCGTTACAAGGGAAACCGGCCCATCCTGGGTTATGTGTGGACTCCTCCGGCCCAGGGGGGGGGATCCAGCCAAGCACCTAACCCAGGGAACTTCCCATCTAACTTCCCACAGGAGGGTAGCAATTCCCCAAATACTGGGCAGAACTTTTTTCCCAGGTATCCACCCAATTTCCAACCCCAAAATCATCCATCCTTCTTTCCCCAATTCCCTGAGCCCAGACCACTTAATCCGGGAGAGGGGAGGCCAAGGGTGGAGGGGTACCCAAATCTTCCCAACCCAGGGTACTACCAGAGAAGGGATAGCTACCCTTCCCGGGATCAGCCAAGGGGAGAAAACCAAACCCTGTATCAGCCTGAGCGGGTTTCACAGTTACAGTGCCAGGTCCAAAATATGGCACGGGATCTGGGTCACATGCTGAGGGCTCAACAGAACCCTCAGATGAGCATGCCGGCGCAGAATGTCCCAAACACTGGGCCTGGTGCTCCAGAACAATGACGGAGTCAGTACCGGATAACCCACCGGGTCCCAGGGAGGGGGAACAAGGGGAAGGGGGGTGCAAAGCCTGGGAGAAAGCTTCCTTCCCCACTTGTAAACAGCCCCTGGAAACCCAGGAACCGGAAACAAAATCTCCTACCCCTGAAAGTCTGCCACCCAAGGAGCAGAGAGGAGATAGGAGAAAGAAAGGACGCAAACAGACCCATTTTGTGGAGGAGGTACAGATCTTCCAATTTGAGGGAGAGGGATCCTCAGAGGATCCTGGGAAAAGGATCTTCTCCTTCAGAGATGGGGGAACTCCTCCCAAAGAAAAATGGGTCCCAAGGGATCCAAATCCGGACTGGGTAGATGTGGGGACTGAGCTAGCGCCGCCCATCATCTCATCCGAGAACCAACAGCAAGAAAATCCCCTGGTTCAAACCCATCCTGGTGACTGCCTCCAAAAAGGGGGGGGGCCCAGAACCAGAACCAGGGGAACCCACAACGGCTCTGATTTCCATTTGCCAACTTTTTCTTGCAGATTCCCATGACTCTCCACAGAATTCTGCCCAAATCTCTTCTCTCGCAATGTCCAAAACTAAAAAATGAGCCCACCAGTTGTCCAACAATGTGCATTATCTGTGCCCCTTTGAGGAGAAGGAGGGAAGATACTATGCCCCGGTACAAGCACACGGGCAGGGTACAATTTTGGCACTGGTGGAAACTGGATCCCAAGCTACCCCTTTGTCCAAAAGGGCCTTTGATGAACTAAATGCAGGAAGGGGGGAGAATTACCGTATTCCTCTCACCTCTCTTCCTGGACAACTTCAGAACTTTGACGGGAAGGAAATTCCCGTTGAGGGGACTGCGGATTTGGACATTAAAATTGGGCGACACAAGGTGAAACAACCGGTCATAGTAGTGAATCCAGAGGGCACCCCTTGTTTACTAGGGAATGACCCCCTGAGAAGGTTGTCACCCCTAATAGATTACGTAAACAAGGTCCTCTGGACCCAGCCTAGCCGACCAATAAAATTAAAACAGAGTGTCAACCATGTTAGTTTAAACGGCACATGCCACATGGTTGAACAAAAATCTGACCAAGTAGAATTTCACTTCCAGAACAACCAAATTCCTGACATGACAGTAATAGCAGTAGGACAACAGACTGGTGATGGGGGGTCCTCTCTATTTCTGAAAATCAACCTTCCTTCCAGTTTAAGGTGGTATTCCACACTGGAAGGAAATACTCTGAAATTCGTTACCAATCCACAATCAGAAACTCCCACTCCTATAGTCCAGAAAGATGTGAAATCAGCTCAGAGCCTGGCTGATATTCAGCAAATTGGAGAGCAGTTGTTCCTCCCTGTTCAGTTAAATGATGGGAAGGACTCTGTTCTCGCCCGAGTGTGTGTGAACAACGGTAACAGCTTCCTCAGCGAAGCCATGTTCCGCCAACTCCCAAAAGATCCAGCCATTCCCACATTCAAATTTATAGTAAAATGAGAAATGGATCTGGAAACACCCAATTCCAAACATCTCCTGCCAAGCAGGTATATGCTCAAAATCTCCATTGGCGACAAGAGCATAGTCCATAATTGTTGGATTGTGCGAGACGTCACTGCCGCCTTTTACTTAGGCAGTGACATTCTCAATCGCTTTGCCATTAGTTTAGACCTAATAAACTTCAAAGCTTGGTCCCGATTAGCAGATAATCCCATGGGCTTTGATGATCCAGAAAAAGCATTTAGGTCAGCTCAACTGCTGCTTTATGCAGTTGAAATTCAGATTGGAGAGGAAGTCACCATCCCAGAAAGGACCCGACAATTCTCCCTGGAAGTGAAAGTTAAAAGAGGACAAAAATTGAAAAACCCTGATGCTTATATTCATCTAAATGCTTCTCTCCAACAGCAAGGTTTGGGGGTAAACCCAACACCATTAGTCAACATAGAACATGACACCATTCCAATAGAGATGGATAACAGCGACTTAAAGGGTATTACACTAGCCGCAGGCACCATTATTGGAATGGCGGTTGATGACTGACATTTTTCCATTGATTTAGGAAATGAACTGTTAGGACCAATCCCCAAGGAGTGTTTTGACAGTGACAGTGATGACAATACAACACCAGACAGGATCTTTGACCGGCATGAGGGGAACTTCCTGGTGTACACTTCCTGCCCTTATGGTAAGGAAGATGTGACTTGTGACTTCAGAAGGGATGAGGTGATTTTCCAGGTCCATGAGGGCTGCCTTTCCCACTTGAAGCCTCCAGTCCAAATCAGCACCCTGACCAGGGACTTCTCCACCCAGCTGGAGGAGGCTGCTGAGATAGCAAAACCAGAAGCCTTTCCAGGCTTCAGGAAGATGGTTGAACAGAGAGTCAACCTAGCTGATGCCTGTGTGACTCTGGAACAGAAGCAAAAGTTGAAACAAGTTTTCTTGTATTTCCAAGATCTCTTTGCGGTAGACTCATATGACTGTGGTCGCACTGACATCCACACAACAACAATTCCCAGGGACCCTGGCATGACTCCAGTGTTTGTGAAGCAATATCGCTTGCCTCTCGCATCCATGGAGTCCCTTACTGAAATAATTAAGAACCTTGGGTCCCGGGGGATAATCCGTCCAGTAGACAGCACCTTCAATAATCCGGTGCTGGGAATATTGAAGCCAAACGGCCAGTGGAGACTCTGCGCCGACCTTAGGGAGCTCAACAAATGGGTACATACTTCCCGATGGCCTCTTCCCTACATTGACCAAGGGCTGGCCCAGATCCAGGGGTCACAGGTATTCACTGCAATAGACCTGACCAATGGATACTGACTGTGCCTGTCAGTAGGGAGGACCAATACAAACTGGCTTTTACCTTTGGGGGCCAACAGTACACATGGACCCGGACTCCCTTCGGATATCTCAACTCTGGCAATGAATTTGACCTTTTCCTACACAAGGCCATGCCCGACCTGGGTGCGAGGGGTAACCTGGCTTATGTAGATGATGTCCCCATCAAAAGTTCATCTGTGGAGGAACACATAGCGGAGATCCGTTATGTTCTGACACAGTTGAGGGCCGCTGAAGCAAAACTTTCCTTTCAGAAAGCACAGTGGTTTAAAACCTGTGTTAATTTCTTGGGGCATGAGATTAATCCTCAGGGTCTCTGTCCCCAGGAAAAGAAAGTGGAAGCACTTCAGAAACTGAAAGACCCCACAACTCTGCGGGAACTAAGGAGCCTTCTTGGACTGACTAATTACAGCAGAAAGTTCATTGAGGGCTATGCAGAGATCACCAGACCACTGATTCATCTCTTGAAGGGGGGGTCAAGTGGGAATGGGGTCCAGAACAATCCGAGGCAGTAAGACAGCTCAAAAGAAGCCTCTCACAAGCGCCTTGCCTAGCTTACCCTGTCCGAAACAAGGAGTTTTTCTTGGAGACAGGGTTCTCTAATACATGCTTGACTGCAGTATTATATCAAAAGCATGACAAGGTCAATAAAGTAACCTCCTATGTGAGCAAAACTTTATCCTCTGTGGAGGAAAAAATTCAACGATTGTGAGAAGGCACTCCTGGCCACGGTGTGGGCATTGAAGAATTACCGCCCGTTTATTCAGGGGGAGCACATCATAGTGGAGACTCCACACCAGCATCTGCAATATCTCCAAAGTGACATACTCCGAGCCGGAAATGTGAGTAATTCCCGAATTACTTCCTGGATTCTGTCAATGCACGGCTTTCCTGTGGAGGTCAGCTATGGCCAAAACAAGAAGAGTCCCCTTGCCAAGGTCTGGCTGACTTGCATGATTGTGCCAGAGAAAACTGTCTTGAGGACGAAAGTCTAAAAATCAAGGACAACATGGAGGCATACCTTAATTCCCCACACAAAGTCTTTGAAGAAGACAAGTGTGAGGGAATGCCCACTGTCTATGTGGATAAATGCTCTTACCATGTTGACAACAAGGGGGAAAAAGAACTTGTGGCCGACGTAGGGAATGCATGGGTGAATGAGTCCCCAGAACCCTCCGCTGGGTACAAAATTGGTCCCCGAGGTAGTCAGGTGGCAGAGTTAATGGCTGTGCATCAGGCCATCCTCACTGCTGTCCAACATCAACTTCACGAACTGGTCATAATCACAGATTCAGATTATGTCCGGAACGGGTTCGTGGAGCACCTGGTTAATTGGAAAACCAGAGGCATGTTATGTGCTAATAACAAACCCTTGAAACATGGGAAGTTAATTCAAAACATTGATGATCTGGTCACTGTGAATGGGATGACCATCTACTGGAAGAAGATCAAGGGTCATTCCAAAGTAGAGGGACCAGACAAAACTGGAAATGACTTAGCTGATCAGCTTGCCAAAACCGGGGCCATCCAAGGGAATCTAATAGAGATTGAGTCCCTGTTGGGGGAAATCCAGGTCACTGCTATCACTGGGTCCCTGGCAAATGCTCACAATGATCTTTCAACTGCACAATGGAGTAAGGAGACCCCAGATGCTGATTTGATTACGGCTCAGAAGGGGGAGCCAATAATTGGTAAGTTTTACCAACACATTGAGGACCCTGAGAACTTTCCCCTGACGGATACCGATTACATTGGGAAAGAGGACCTTAGAGTGTTGATGAAATGTCCAAAAATGTTCTGAATCCAAGACGGTTTGTTGGTAAGGAAATCCCAAGCTGGCCATGATCAGTGGGTGGTTCCTACCTCATTCCGAAGCCTGATGTTTTGGTCTACCCCAAAGGATTGAGTCAGACAGAGGTAGCCATTTCACTAGCGAAGTAATAACAAAGATGTGGGAGATACTGGGAGTTAAAAGGAAGCTACACATTGCTTACCGATCAGCTTCTTCTGGGGAAGTAGAACGTTACAACCGAACCATTGTGAGCATCTTAAAAAGGTTTGTGGCAGATTCTGGGCCAAGTTGTGATATCCGATTACCTCTGGTCCTAATGGCCATCAGATCTACCCCTTCATCTGCAACTAAAATGTCACCATTTGACCTGATGAGTGGACACAGGATGGTGCTTCCCCAGCATTTGCTTTACAGGACCCAAGAGCAAACATTGATCAATGCCTCCACAACACATGAGTATGTTGAAAATTTAAGGAAACATCTTCAACATGCTTTTTCCTATGCTCAGCAAAACCTAGAAAGATCAGCCGATAGCATGAAGACTCATTATGATTTAAAGACTACTAGGTAAGAATACAATGTAGGGGACCGGGTTTATCTATACAATTTCCAAAGGAACCAGGCCAAACAGCGGAAATTTCTGCCTACATGGAAGGGACCTTTTGAAATTGTAGACAAGATCTCACCAGTCGCCTACAAGATCTGCATCCCCAAAGGCAGTTTGGCGGAAGTGGAAGACAAGTGGGTCCATATAAATCAGCTAAAGTGTTGCCATCCCAGGCACACTTTGCAGCAAATGGAGGAGTCCTCTGCAATCCCAGAGGTGGCCGCTCCAGATTAACACAAGTCCAACCCTAAAATATTCCACATATAGCCTATAAAATTCTATGATTCTGGAATGCAAATGTATCCTGATGTATAAAATGTATATGTTCGCCCCACCATTAATAGTGGTGGGGAAATGTCTACGAATATGTTTCTGCCGCTTTGCTTTGTCATCCTATGAGAGATAAACCATGGAGATTGACCAAGGAGGATGACCGGCCCTGGGAGCAAAGATCCGAATGGCCCGAGGTACCGCCCGAAACTCCCATCAGGACCGGCGAGGAAAACCGACCGATCCACCCCGAGGGAGGAAAAGATGCTGAACTTTGCCATCTGCGGAATCAGAAGAAGATGATGTGGACATCCCAGTGCGTGGATCAAAACATCCTTTGCACACGACTCCCCCTCGACTCGAAACCAAAGTGCAGTCGGGCGGGAGGTTTGTCAGGTGTATCGACCCACGTTCAAGTTATTATGCTGCAACATTTGGTGCTGTGGGCTTAGAAAATCCAAGATGGCCGAAAAGCCCACAATTGCGCCAGAATCCAGGAAAACCGTGCAGTTTTTGTGCAGACCAAAATGGTCGCCTGACCCAACACCCACCAGTGCGAGCATAATGGGCCAGAAGCGCCATGAGTGAAACATGGTGCCATAGGAAAAACAGCAGTGCCTGTTAGCTCAAAAAGCGCTTTGAAATCACCTTTGTTTCTCTGAATGCAAGCTCAAAATGCCTATTTCAAACATTGCAAGGTATTCAAAAATCTTACTGAACACCAGCAGACGTCTGGTAGAATGAAGTCTTGTGTACATACCAAATCTGGAAAGATGAAGAGCCTAAAATAATGTTCATAACAAAACTTGCTGAGCTGTGGATGTCAGCAGCTCAAGTGAAATGGGATTTAAAGCCACTAAAATCGAAATGTTTAAAATAAACGAGTGACCTACTTTTGAGTGTCACATAGGTTGCAACTGCTTAAATGTCATGGTTTTGAACTTAGAATCAGCGTTCTAGCTGCATGTGTCAAAATTGTAAGTTTGATTTGAATGAAGAAAAATGGGAACAAAAGTGACCTTTGGCTGAAGCCTGGCTTAAGGAGATTGAATTCTGCCCGGCAACTACCCCCGACAGGAGTTGAAACTTGCCCAGCAACTGCATTCACAGGCCTGGCCTGCCTTCTGCTGCCCCACCAAAAGGAGATTACACCTCTCTGATTGAATCAGGGGAGGGGTACCTGGGACTGCAAGGAAACAGAACAATGAGCTTCCCTTTGCTCCAAGCAATTGCTAAATCAGGGAGTCGTAAATGGCTTCCTCTTGGAAGGAACTGGGAGGGGCACTGCCTCTGTGAGCCAGCTGAGCTTGGAGGAAGTGGACAAACCAGAAATTCCCCCATGTGCTTTGGGAAACCACACCCCTCTGGGCCAGAGCATAATTTTAAAAAGATGGATAATTCATAGTACAAAATTGTCAAAATTATATAAATAATATTATTCCTGTGATTTTTCTGTGCACATTTTAAGAGGTGTTAGGATTCTGTGGTATGTTCTCGGGGGTAGTAGCCTAAAATAGGGTATTATTCCAAATGTCTGTATGTTAAAAATCTAACAGTTCATCATCTGATGCCCACATTCCTTGCGCACATTTGTGTAAATTCTGGAAAAGTTTAGAGGTTGTGTCCTGGATGAAAAGGGCGGAATTCTGTCAGAAGTGAACACAACATCTTACAAAGACAGGGATCGGATGGTTTGGCGCTACAGAAAATATGTTAACTGGACATATAATATTAGAAACATTGTACATAGATAAATATGCATTTAAGTCAAGAATAGTTTTGTGTGCAAAGTGACAAGGGGGGTGTTCTTTCTGTATGCCATAAAAATTATGTCTCATGACATTGGATGACTCACAGCTCAGTTCCCCAGTCAGAGGACAGAAAATCCTCTAACCTATCAGGATCCTTAGAGGGTTGGGCATAGAAAGTCAGCCTTCCCACCCATTATCAAAAGACATAAAAAGAGCCCCTGAGACCCAGGCAGACACATTCACTTTCCACTTTCTTGTAAAGCACTTTGACGGACGACATCCAAATTCAGGCACTATCCAGAGACCAGAACTTAGAAAACCAGACTCCAGACTCCAGAACTTTGAAGCAGCTAAAAGTATTCTCAGCTGGCCTTACAATTTTGCAAACTGATTTACCCCAGACTTCCAAGGGGCACATCAGAATAAAACAGCCAGGCTGTGCTGTTTGATTCTAGCCAAGAACTTTTGCCGGAACCAGAGACCAGACCAGACCACTGTGCAGTGCCAGAACTTTTGCCAGAACCAGAGATCCAGACCAGCAGAGCAGAGCTGACCCAGATAGCTGTGACTTCAGAACCACCCGCTAGAAGTCCAGTCTAAACATGTTGACCAGATCTTGACGGCCTATTTCAAATTTATAGTGTGAGTGTCCAGCCAGAAGTGTGCAGAACCAATCTCTTAGTCTAAAATAATCTCAACCCATCCATTTCAACCTATTTAGAACTGCATAGAAATCGTGGGTCCATTCTGTGATTTCAAACCTGTGAAAGTGTCATTTGTCATTTGAATTTTACTTTAATTTGAGAAACTACCTCCACTAAATTGTCCATATCTTTTGAACCACATGTCCTAGGAGCGAGATTTCACTTTCATATTAAAGCTAAGAACCTAAGCTTTCCAGACCTTATAGTATTTCCATAATCGCGATCGACGCACTCGGAAAAAGTGCCGCAAATTGCAATTTGACTCAATTTCTCCAACTGTCAAAAATAGCTGTCTTTTGCTTGCAACTGTTGAAATTTGTTTTCAATCTGATAATCATTCCTGATTAATTGCTAGTGTTGACCTGAACTAATTCAAAGTAGCTAACACCTACCCTGGATCTCCCATAGGGAATTAAAATTATTTTAGCATATTTTTCACTTCATTGCAAATCACATTTCAAAGTATTTCTGCCTGTTTTAAAGCATACCGGTTGCTCTAAGCTTGCTAGGGGGGAACTGGAATTTGTATTGCATTTGATTGTATTTCTGAAAACTGTGTGCTCTCCTTCCATCTCCTTATATTGCATAGGGGGGGAGTGAATTGTCAAAAGAAAAAGTGATCATATTATCTCTTGTTGAAACCATATCAGTTTATTTCTGTGCTGCATTATTTCCATCATTGCTTTTCCTTGAAACCATAAAAGTATTCTCTGCTACCTTATCCTTCCTATACCAACTCCTAAGTGATTGAAAAGAGTGTGCAATTGCAACATTACCCATTGTTGATCAACATTATATTCATAAGTGTGCTATCAAATATTAATTTATTCATAAAAGTGATATATATATATATATATATATATATATATATATATATATATATATATATATATATATATATATATATATATATTGTTTAATTTTTCAAATAAATCTTTTAATTTGCAAAACAAACCTACTTCTTGGCTCAGTGAGGTCAGGGGGATTGAAAGAGAGGGGCATTATACAAGGGTTTATCATTCAGATCTATGAACTTGTCATACAAATATATAAATAAGGGCTTCCCTTAGGCATCCCAGACTAGGCATTGACTTAGTTGGAGAGCTGAATTGAAGTCACTTAACAATATGCAGGGAAAGTCTCTTCCTATAAAAAGTCTTTTGATGCTTTGGACTTAGAAACTCAAAATACCCCTGATTGCCGGAAGGTTTTCCCTGTCTTCATTGGTAATGGTGCCTTTGATATGGGAAAGGTTGGCACTTTGGACGACTGCTCGGCAAATTCAAACAATATTCGCACTGGAAAAAGCGGACATAGGAACAATTGTGCTACACAGTCCTGTATCTGCAAGTTTTGGTTTGACCCTACTGCAGTGAATCTAAATGTGAACACTCCAGTGGTTCACCTAGCCAGTGCAGTTTCTACAATATCTGCCCCCACAGTACTGGTGGCAGGGGCAAAGAGAAAAGGGGCTCTCCAAACCAACTGCAAAAAAGAGAGGACTGGGGCAGTTGGTGGCAAGCAACCACGTGACTTTGTTCCTGTGTACAACCTGAAACAACTGTTTGCCACTCCTGCCTCTGCCACTAATGCGCTCCCCTATGCATCTACCACCCCAGGTGCTGAGGCTGGTGCTGCTAACTTAAGCATGGCTCGAACCTATGCAACCTCCATTCCGGCCTGCTTGGGCAATTTGGATCCTGGTCGCAACACTATGGAATTTATGTCTTGAAAAGGGTCTGCAGATTAGGAGCCTCTTCCGGAAAGAACAAGATGACTACCTAAATCGGGATCAGGTCTTGGGGTTGTTTCACTCCATTCTCCCGCTTTGCATTATTGGCAGCCATGATATTAAGAACGTATTTCAGTGTGAGGGAGATGCATTCGTCACATCTTTGGTCTATTTCTTCTCGGATGCTATTGCAGGTTATGCGGTTGAATTTAACCAACTTGTCTTGAGCTGCAACAAGCTTCCTGTACTGAATTATCGGGGAGGTGGGCTTGGTCGGTACAGGCCTATATCTGGGGCCCACGACATTGTAAACCTTCTTGCTGCCCCAGTGGGTCAATCTTTAGTTCAGACAGATGTGCCCAGGGGGGTTGGTAGTGGGTCCGCCAGTGATAATGAGCATTGGGATGGCTGGCTGGGCTAGTTCATCAGAGAACCCTGAGGGGTCCCTAACAGTACCCTTTTCCTCTTGACCTGGAACACCAGGGGTCATCGACATTTGTACGAGGAGGGGGGCCTGTTCGCACATATTGACTGTTTTCGTGCCATTTTATTGCAGGAGACTTGGATGGTGGAACTCTTGGTATTAGATGGGTGGGCTATCCTACAAAAGCCTGCAATTAAGGGGAGGCTGGTGATACCCAAGGGTGGCCTAGTTTTGGGTGTTGAACAGCGTTTAATTCTGGCTGAGACTTTCTGGGATTCCGATAACATGCTGGTGGGCAGACTGTCTCTTAGGAACCCAATTGGGCCCAAAGCATTCCTATTTGTTAATATCTATGATCCCCCCTATGTTGGGCTTCATGCTGCAGTCCTAATAATCTTTGAAGGGTGGCTTCATTCTTTGTCTTCTGTCTCACCGATAGTTCCGAGTGGAGACTTCAACTCCCGGATCCTAGCAACTCCTCCATGGAGGATGGGATTCAGGGCTCTCCTCAGGAACAGAGGAAAGTCCAATCTTGGCCATTCTTGTTCCCGTGGCATTGACTGGGTGACTCTCCTTTATTCTAGGGGTTTTGTTTGGCCATCTGACCCCCTTTGCCCCCTGGCCCCCACAATTCATTCGGTCCACACTCACTAGCTCTAGTCTCATTGATTACGCATTTGTGGCCCATAGTTCCCTCCTTGATAATGGATGTGGCTATCATTCCTCACATGGAGAGCGATCACTCCCCTATTATTTTGAATCTTGATGTTGAGACTCTGGAATTTGAAGACCATACAACGGGCACAGCCCCGGTTAACCACTCACTGAAACGCGATGTGTAGAAATCTTCTAATATTGAAGCTTCTCTGGTGACGGCCTGTACAGTGTTTGTTGATTTTATTCCTTTGGGGTCTATTTCTCCTCTAGTCGTGGACCAAGGTCAGGGCCTTCTGAACTTGGCAAAATATGAGGAGAGTACTACTTCGATCTGTGACAGCATTTCAATTCATATTCGGGGAAATAACCAGAGGGCCACTGGGATTAATAAAATGCATACCAATGCTTTTGGTGAATCCATTAGTGACAAAAAGCGATTAATCTATAGAGAGCTGCATCACTTGGCTCTTTCTGTCCCTGACAAGGACCAATACGCAATTGGTAGGCGGCTGATTGAGGCAAGTTATACTAGGTGGCTCAGACTTCATTGTCTGTCACGTGATTGTCAGAAGTGGAGATACCTGGTGTCAACCACTTTAACAAATGACACAATGACATTTTGGCAAATTATTAACGGGCATAAACGAACTTGTTTGGAAATTAATGGAGTCTCTGAACTTGTATGGATAAATTTCATATCAGAGACCATGGGCGCCCCTAGCCTGAGACCTCTTCACCTTCCCAATTAGGGTGTTTGGAAATTTGAAAAAACTAAGGAAGAGGTATCTAGGCTAATTAGTATTAGCAAGCCATAAATGGCCCCTGGCCCAGATGGACTCTGTAATTTACTGATTAAGTCCAATGTGTCCTTGTAGTCTGAGGTCCTTAACCACCTTTTTTGTTGTATTTCTGCCACCCAGGTTCTCCCCCAATTCTGGTATGATAGAATCTTGATTCCAGCCCTAAAAAAAGGCTCCCATGCAGACCCCAGAAATTACCGTCTTCTGGCAATGTTAGACGTCCCCTGTAAGGTCTTTGCTAGGGTCCTCCTTGATGAATTAACTATCTGGACTGAAGCTGAAAATATAATCCCTTGGAGTCAAATTGGGTTTAGAAAGGTCTGTTCCACCTCTGTTAATGCCCTCACTATCATCACATTGTGCAACAGTCCTGGCAGATTTGCAAGACACCAGTATATGCAGCATTTGTAGATTACAGTGCTGCATTTGAAACGGTAGACCGTGCAAGACTTTGCGGGAAGTTAGCCAGCTGGATATTTCCAGCAGGCTTATTAAAAAATATATATATTTCTGCATGAGAGGACTTGTGTCAAGGTACGGCTGGAGGGCAATGGGGGTACTTCAGAGTGGATTTCCATCAACACAGGCCTCCAGCAAGGTTGCATCATGGCCCCTTTGTTATTTCGTCTTTATTTATCTGATGTGGGAAATGCCCTGGCATATCGGAAGTGTACTCCACCTAAATTCGGCGATCAAGCAGTGTTGTGGATGGGTTATGCTGATGATATTGTCATCCTCGATCTTACCCCTCAGGCACTCCAAACTACGCTGTATAACTTGGATTCCTATTTGGCGCTGAACTCTGTTAGAGTGAATATCTCCAAAACTAAGATCATGGTGTTTGATTTTCACTCTAGGACACTGGTTCTAGTCGATTGGAATTTGAGGGGAGTCCCAATTGAAATCGTACCTCAGTATGCTTCTCTTGGGATTGTCTTGGGCAATAAACTAAGGAGCGTTCCTCGCTTAAACAAACTTGAAGTGCGCTCTGCTCAAACCCTCAGGCAATATGTTCTTTTGCCATCAATTGAGGAGGCTATTCAGTGGGTACTCTTGTCAAACAGCATACTATGAAAATTACCCCTATCAATAGTTTTGCAGCAGAGGTGTGGGCCTTGGGTTCTCTGGGGGTTGTCTCCAAGCTTGAAACTGGAATCTTAAAGAGGCTACTTAGACTTCCATCTTTTGTATCCTCTAAAATGTTCTATTTGGAGTTGTACTACTACCCACCCAAGAGCATAACACTGAATAGTTTGACCCTTTAGGGAAGCTTGCCCACGCATAGAGGAATACACTTATGGGGCGCCTGGTTGAGGTGTTTACCACCAAAGTTTCTTTTATGAAGTCGTCCACTATGGGAATTATTAATCCGTTAGCTGCGCGACGGATTAAGAGCTCCTGGGGTGACCCCTTGATGTTGGGCCTTATTCACTTAAAAATAATTATGAAAACATCTCTGGAGATTTTCATTCATGATCAATTGATTAGAACCTTGGCCTCAAAGTTCACAGCAGAAGGGTTTTTCCTGTGCATATTAGATAGGCAAGTGGTTCCCTCCTATATTCGTCGCTTTATTGGGAATCATTCTGTTTCTCCATCTCAAATTCAACACAGTAAAAACCTTTGAGATTGTTGGAGAATGGCAAAAAATCAACAAATGTGAACAACTGTGTCACTTTTGTGGAGAACCAATGGTGGAATCTGTTCAGCACCTTCCTTCTGAATGTATAGCATTGGATCATTTTTGTGACTCTGCAGGCATTGGGGCTTGACCCACACATTTCCTCGGCTGTGCTTTGGGAAATTTGTTTGCCTGGAACCCATGAGGGCTGTATTATCTGCTTTACTACAATGTGGAGAGAAGTATATGAAGTAATTTTAATCTTGGAGAAGTGAATGTATTTATTTGGTTTTCCTTTTCCTTTTTATGCGTTGAGGTTTGGTTGTTATGAATTGATGACCCAAAGATGATGTAAATGTATTAAAAGTTATTAATTTAACTGTACGATACTAAATAAAAAAATAAAAGAAATCATATCAATACATTTCATATGACATCATGGACAATAGAATGAGAGATAATAGTGGCATTGTTTATTTATTTTTTTATTTGTATTTGTATAGCGCTTAAGACAAGCCTGTAGGCATAATAGTGTGAAACAAACGAAACGTAGACACATAAAACATAACATGAGTTTGGAATGCAGTATTCTATCCAAGATTAAGCCATAGGTCAACAGAACATGAGTGTTTTTAGTGCCTGTTTGAATTTTGTAAGAGACTGGCACAATCCCAGGTCCGGGGGTAATGCATTCCAGCTCGTGGTAGCAGCATATATAAAGGATCCCTGACCCACAGCATCCAGCTTGAAGCTATCAATAGTAAGACCAGAGACTGTTCTACCTAATGCACAAAGCTATGGTGAGTGGCTACCTGAGCACACTGCGATGTGTTGGATGGTGGGTTGAAAGTGCTGGATGGCCCGGTCTCCCCTGTGGACAACATATGAAATAGGGCAAAAAGCAGAGGCACATATATCTCACAAGCACATTTGATTGGTAAGTACTATGCAGCCCGCCTAGACACTACCTTGACGAACACTAGTGTTTTCCTTGCTCTCAATTGTATCGCCTGAGGTGAACATCCGTAAAGCACAAAGCAACCCACAGTGGCATACCTGTGCTCCAATAGATGCGGGTAATGTAAGAATGCTTGATGTCCCAAGCTCCTGCAATGTGAAAGATCAGAAAGAGCTGTGTCAAAGATCAGAAAGAGGCTAAGAGAAAACGTCACAGTTACGGCACGAGCAAATTTGATGGGTTAATACGTTCAACTGAGACCGGTCACTACACGGAGTAATATTAATGGCATGCCCTCTCAGAATTACAGCTGACTAAAAGGAATTATGATAAAGGACAAAATGACTGTGACCGGCCCTCATTTTATTAGTGGAATCTTTTGGAAAGAATGAACAGAAACAGAAATGGCCGGCTAAGTCTCATGCATTGGTCAAAAAATAAAATGGGCCATCAAGCAAAGTTGAAATAGATACATAAGACGTACACTTGAAGCACACGTTACGATACTTATGACTTAAGATCATCGATCTATATTATACTCACTTGTCCATGATCATGTGCAAAGATTGTAGGCACAGCTTGTGAAAAGACCAGGTCTGTTTCTAGGCAGGCCACACTTGTCTCATACCATGCTTCTTGCAACAAATGATCGCTAGACTCTTCTGTTGGTTTTAGAACCAGAAATGTATCTGGAACAAAGAGCCATAGCGGAAGAGAGTGAGACCCCAGTAAGCGCCATCTGCACTCCAGCAACTGGAGGGGAGCAAGGCCAACTTTGAAACCACTAACCCTCCCGTTTTACGCGCTGCTGGCGTCCCGAGCTGAGAGAGAAAGAGCACTGGTGGAACAAGCAGTATGCAGAAACCATCAGAGTTGCCTAACACTTCCCCGAGCTGGCAGTGACAGACTGCCATCAGTGGTCTACCCCTGAGACCACCAGGTACTAAAAACAATGACACAAGTCCCACCAACCATGGAAATGATCTTTGGGGCAGAAAGAACAAGGCCACCAAACATGAACTTGAATACACAGACTTTCGAGCTTCCATGGTTGTTCCGCAGCAGGCCCATACTGCAAAATTGGGTGCGGCTTAGTAATCTGGACAACATTCAACACAAGGTGGGTGGGGATGATAGGGCCATAGGGACAGAGAGCCTACCCAAAAAGGGGGAGTTATATCAAAGTTGTTCATAGGAACTAGGAAGTGTGGGTTGTTGAGGTGAGGCCAGAGAAGGTGGAGGTCGTGGACTAAGAGAGCAGCAGGAGGAAGGAAGGAACAGTGGATTGTGGTGATGAATTCTTGAAAAGGTGAGGTATTGGTTAGTGAGTGGAAGTGGTACTGCAGTGTGATTGTGCATGTAAGTGTGCCAAGTGAGCTTAGGATAGATAGTATAATGAGCGACTGTGAAGTGTATGGTACTGGGTAAGCAGAGGTTACCCGAATAGTAATTGTGTTGAGGGGGGTAATAGTGTGAAAGAATGAGAAGTAGTGGGTAGACAGGAATAGTAATTTGGAGGAAAAAGTAGCAGTATAGAGGAGGAAGTAGTAATGTGAAAGAGGGAGTAGCAGTGTGGAGGGGAGAGTAGTTGTGGATAGATGGGAGTAGTTGTTCGGATGTAGGACTAGTGTGGAGGTCGAAGTAGTAATGTGGAGGAGGAGTAGTAGAGTAAAAGAGTAGGTAGGTGGTCATAGTAAGATCAGAGAGTAGATAGTGACATGTAAGGGTGAAGGCAAGGACCAGAAGGTGTGAGCGGTCCAATGGACAGAAGAGTGGTGGGAGGAGTAAATGGATGAGGAAGGAGTTGGGAAAGGAGAGGGGGAGAAAGGGGTGGAGAGGGAGAGGAAAGCATGAGCATGAAAGAGTGAAGATTGACGCAAGCAGGGTATCTGCAAGGTACATTTCCCACATCCTTTTTAGAACCACTAACAACAACTGGATAGTGCATGGGCCATCTTGGGCAGTCTATGAAGGAGGTTAGCCAGAGTGGGCACATTGCCTTCAGGTGCTCATATCCAGTCTAAGTCAGAAATTAGACAGTAGGGGGGTCAATAATCTCTATCTACTAACCCGGGGCCAGGGACGCCTGAGTTAGGGAAGAGGAGAAAGAGAACGAGAGAGAGAGAAAGAGAGAAAGAGAAGGGGAGAGAGAGAGGGGGAGAAAGAGACAGAGAGAGAGAGAGAGAGAGAGAGAGATAGGGACGGCCATAGGGCCCAAGCCCTTGAACTGTCTCTGAGGCTCGGGCACTCATGTGCACTCTGTGACAAGCAAGGCAGGTAACCTCCCCTTCTTTGTTTATTCTGCTGATTCATACATCTCTGTGGTAAAATCATCAACGCAAACGCCGAATCGATTTCCTCCGAGATCTCTCAAGACATAATTGGTTCATCTATTTTAATTTGTTGTACGCCACCGTTGTGCAGCCATTGTCGGATCCGCGTGACATATTTTTCTAGGGCTTCTTAATATGTGTGGTGTTGGAACGTCACATGACAATGCAAGATTGCATTTTTACAACAGAAGCAAGTTCTGGAATACAAAGTGGAGATTTTAGAATACACAAAACAAATGAACACAAAAATCATACAAAAAATAACCAATGGACCTCGAAAGGAATGATCACAGAAAATAGCAAATCTGCCATTTCGAAAATTGTAAGTTTATTTTTATTTTTGTAAGTAACAAAGAGAAAACGAGCTATCATAGTCCAGGGGACCACCTTTAACACGGTAATACATTCGAAAATGAGTAGCGTATCTTTTGTGCTTGGAGACAGGGGAAATTGCTGGCATGGATAGATAGCCGTTTGTTCCAAGTAGATCATTCAGTAGGATGGAATTTTCAAGTCAAACCAAACCCCATATTCTGTGCTCAGGACATGTGTGGGAAAAGAGTGTGAAACTGGATGGCAGTCCTTTGTTCCTTTATTATTTGACTGGTCCGCATTTGACATGCCAGACACAATATAAGATGATGCTATTTGAGAATGGGGGTGCATTGTGAAATGCCTCCATAGCTGTTAAATGATATGGAACATAGGGTTCAGTGTAATCACAAAGTGACATCACCTGATCAAGAGTACACAGTACCCACATGGGCAATGTGGCTACTTCAAAGACGTGTACCGCGCCCCAGTAGTCCTACAACATGATATGACATCCTGCTAAATTCCACCAACCTGTGCTTTTGTTTACAGGTCCCATGGTGTGTCGATAAGCAACCTGTCAGTGGGGACAGCATGCTGTTTCCTTAGATTTTTTTTATATTGACTGACACTTCCAGTGGTAGCAGATAGGTGCACGCCATTGAAGCATGTATCCCTCTAAGTAGTCAATAGACTGTTAAAATCAGACAGTTGTTCCATCCTTTCAGACTTGTAGCACCACCCAGTGAGACATCCTGCCAATTTAAATTAGCTAGTGCTATCGTTTAGAGTGTATGGTGGTCTCTAGATAATGTGAGCCAATCTTTAGCCGGAGCCTGAATGGTCAATTACCATATGCTTGTGTATTTACACCATCTGGAAATGACCTGCAAGAGACAGCGTGTCTATGGGGGTAGATGTTTGCATGCCATTGAAGCGTGGGACCCTTTCACAAATACATGTTATGGTGAAATTAGTGCATTTGTTCAATTCTTTAAGACTTGTAAACCAACCCTAGTGGGACATCCTGCTTAATTCATGTAGCAAGTGCTATTGTGTAGAGTGGTGTATTGACAAAGTTATGAAAAATGTAGGTGGAGGTCAGATGCATTTTGTCCATCTACAAATTCACAGCTTGAAACACCATTTGTCAAGATGTATAGTGATGTGCATGTGAATAATTACATTACCAGATCAAGCTAAAATGGTGTGTGGCATGGCTTAGTTCCGTCTGCAAAGGGTTGTCCTACAGCAAGATGCGACTTCTTGGATATTCTCAATTTAAAGTGCTATAATTAGACCAGAAGAAGCACTTTGCGATAACAGAGGATTATAGTAAAATTCATCGAGCTCTGGCCAACCACCTTCATCTTTGTGTAAACAGTGGAGGACATACTGATATCATGGTGAAATTAAGAGAGCTCTGAGCAACATCAGCTTTGGGATTCTTCTGATATGTGTTCAATCATTGAGAGTGTATGGCATTATAGTTTCATACATGACATGTTTAGAATTGCAATGTGCAACCATTTTAGATTTTGCTTGCATGTTCCAGTGCACCATTGTCTTGGTACAGCTAATAGTGTTTAGAATAGATCTAAAATGTTTAAATGATGCTCAATCACAGTTCAAGACATAACACACATTGCTGCTAGTAAACACCATGATATTTAGCCTCCAAAACCTCCCTTATGTAGATTCAATGCTTGTCTTTACATTTCTGTGTAATTTTCCAAAGTAGTCATTTTTTACGTTTCTGAATGAGGTGTTTGGTGCATACATCCTTTGTGGCCTCCAACACACGTATAAGAAATCCCTGTACTGCTTATACATTCCATTGTCAACAGTTATTTTGATATATTTGAAATTGTCTAGCACAAACCACACATCCTACACACAACACATTACCAAAACTGGAGACTGGTAGTGCAACCCTTGCTTAGGTGGAAGGGTGTGGGGATAGCTACACATTTTGATGTGATGTAGCATGATCAAAGGTGAGTCCCAACGCTTTCCTAAAGCCACAACAAACACAGTGTGGGTTAGAGATGGCTATGTAGAAGAAAAGCAGCTTGTCAAATGTGTCAGTACCAGGTATAAACTGTAAAGAAATATCTACACCAAATGCTAATGAATGGCCAAGTAGGTAATATTTGTAAGCGAAACATCAGCCAGATAATCAAACATACGGACTGTGTTTTGTTAGTGTCATAGTAAATGAAGAAGTGGAACATATTGTCAGGGTGTGATCATTTCATGAGATCTTTGGTGTACATTTTTTGGGGTATAGTGCACTACTTACCTGGGGGTACCCCAAGGCTCCTCCCTCTCATCCACCCTGTTTAACATCTATATTCTCCCACTTCTGGTGATTCTTGATGACCTGGGTGTCCTGTATACTAACTATGCAGATGACACTCAGGTCATCCTAAAACTCTCAGCCATCTACTCCCAGGATTTGCAGGCCATCAATTCCATATATTCCACAATCCATTCTTGGATGGTAGTGAATTAAATGGCCCTTAACGCAGTGAAAACCGAGATCCACATCACTGCATCCAGCCATATGCTAAAGAAAAAGAAACAGCCCCCAGAGTATGCTAACGTTTCCATCGCTAATACAACCATTCCGGTCTCCATAAGCATCAAAACTCTAGGTGTTAAGTTGGATGCCAAACTTACCATGGGGCAGCATTTCGCCAAGACTTGCGCATCATACAGACTCATCAACAAACTCCTCAGCCACATTCGCCCCTTTCTCTCACAGAAAAACATGTCTCTGCTGGCCTCCTCCCTACTCAACTCACTGCCTGACTATTGTAACAGTCTCTTGGCTGGCACCGCCCAGTCGAATTTCTCCGCTCTTCAAGGGACCCAAAACCAGGCAGTAAGAGCAGTTCTAGGTATTCCTAGACGACACAACATCTCTGAGGCAAGAAGAGAGTTGCACGGGTTACCTGTGAGCCAATGTGTGTCTGATAAGATCTTGACCCTAACTCACAAGTGCTTGACCCATGAGGCGCCTATCTACCTCACATAGCGTCTGAAGCCATATCTACCACCGGATTCCCTTAGATCACAGGATCAGGCCAGACTAGTTCAGCCTAGATTCCGATTGGCTAAGTACGGGGGGGGGGCGAGCTTTGATGTCTTGGCCCCTGTTGTTTGGAACGCCATCTCTTCTGTCTCTAAAGTCACCCTCATCTCCCCCTGACTCTGATCTCGTGTTGTGTTGTCTTGTCTTGTTCATTTTGTGTGTGCCATGAGGCCCTTGGGCGAGTTGGCACATTACCAAAAATAAAAATAAATAAACAAATAAATGCTAGTTTCTAATATTAGAAATTTCCTTTTGGCACCAGAGGATCACTGTTATGGCCGTGTGGGGTTCATTTAAAGGCCCCATACAGAAGTCCCTTTCACATGAATAGCAAGATTTTAAACACTGAAACAAAACTGGCATTTGTTTTTGTTGTCAAGCAAAGTTAAAGAGCCATGTTGAAAGGGGCCTACCGGTCATTACCAATTGACAAGAAGCATTTTAATTTACAAAAGAAGGAGGAATCAAAGATCCCTGTCTGTCAAGAACCAAGGGAGGAGAGAATATCGACACTCTCCCTCGAAAGACAGAAGCCGAATAGATCCACCCTCCCGCCATGGTTGGCACAGGCGCCTGATTAGAAAACAACAGGGTACCACATGGCAGCCAATGGGGGGAAGAGTGATTAGGGAGAGGTTGTGGATACGTATCGTGAGATAAGGAAAACCGCAAAGAGGAAATAGGATAGCGTAGTTGGATAGGTTCCCCATTAAGCAACCCATGGAGCAAGACCCCTTTCTCTGCATGTAATGCATGTAATTTCCTGACACTATCTCTCCAGCAGTGCCTTCAGCGTGTCCCTCACAACGTGCACTCTCTTTCACAATAGTTATAGCTTTTATATGCACATTAAAGTTCAAGAACACAGTTCTGTAATGTGAAACGGAGCGATTGCGAGCCACCGTGCTTCCTGACTAGCCATAGTGCGAGCAGAGCACATTCATTAGATCCATCCTCCCCCCGGCATAGCAAAACAGTGGCCCAACACTGATCTGTGTGTCCGGGAGCCCCACAAGGCAACCCGGACCCAAAGAATGAAGGCTGAATACTCGCCGAGGCGCTCCTGATCACCGCCGTGGCCCGGGCTTCTAAGAACGCAGCATTCCTCCGGCGTCCCTCATGTCTGCAAAATGCTTCAAACAAACTGCTGTGCTGGAAACCCACAACAATCTTGCACCTGAGCACAGGCGGTCAGCGCGTTAAGTAAGCCCTTTAATCATAATCAGCTGGTGTGAAGCGAGAAGGTCGGAACTACACGCTATTCCCCAGGCTGCTGTGTAATGTTGTTTTTACATGTTCTTAGTCACCTCACATAGACAGCATGCTTTTTCTTGACCCAGTCCCAATTCCTGATACCGTCACATGTAAAACAGGATTTTTAAACATTGAAACCAAAAACAGCCTGCACACGTGTGTGCAAATAAAAACAGTTTGAAAAAGTAAAAGTGAAAAAAATATCATTGCTTATAGAAAAATGTCAGGAAAACAAAACATGATGTGTGGGTTGACAAAGAGCAATGTATATTGTGTTTCACCCACAAAACTCCAGTGACATTTGAAGAGCCACATGAAGATTCACAAGTTATTTAAAATGACTATTATCCTTTAAGCCTTTTTCTCAGTCATCATAAGACGGATTGATTTCATGTGTTTACTATTTTTTATGTAATTTTCAGGCGATTTTGGGGATATAAAATTCATCTATGTGTGACTCATGGAACTGTAATGGCTATCTAATATGTGTTTCTGGCTGTTCTGAACATGTTCCAAATGTGAGAGTTGGTGAATGGGTGAGAAATGAATTTAGGGATATGCTTAATAACTTACATATTCATAACTGTTGTGCTTTTTATTGAAACGGTAGAAAGGTGCCACATGGCTGTGCTACATGATACAGATTTTTAGGTTGGCTTATCTAATTCCCCATGATTAGCAGAGACAGAAAATATGTTTAGTATGGCAGTTGCTAGTAAAATTATGGAGTTGTGATACATAACTAGTTTTTGTCCAAAAGTTGAAGGAGAACAAAGGATGATGACACAAGGGAATTGCCATATGGTGCTCCAGACCCCTAAACCAATCCTGACTTGGAGGCTGGGTTTGGGAGGAGAGAGAAGTGTAACTGTACACTCCCAGTGGCAGGGATTATTGGAGGGTACTTCCCCAAGATTCTGAAATTGGTGGTGTCATCGCTGCTATATAAGGGAGACTGCGCTAGCACAGGGGGACAGACAGATAAAGGAGAAAGACAGGAGGACAGAGAGAAGAGACAGACCATCAAGAAGGCTGCTGAAACTTACCATCTGACAGCTGTAAGGAGACACCAGAGGAGATTGCTTAGATTGCATCTTGGAGGAGCTGTCTCTCTAAGAAGGCCTCAAAGCTGACTGGGTCCTGTTGTGGAGAATGGGAGGCCATCTTTGAGAGTGGGTGACCAAGCCCCTGCCCTATCTTTCCAACGTGTCCTGAGATGCAACTGTCTTTCCTGAACCTTAAACAGAAGCTTGCTGTGTAAGTAGACCTGAGCCCTGGGAATCCAAAAGGTGGGGGAGTCTGCTTGCCTTGATTCATTGCTCTTTATAGTGGGTGGTAGCAAAACACTACAGGGTGAATTTTGTTAAAATATGAAATTAACAAAGCTCACTTCCGTGTGTGCTGAGAACTATAGCCTAAAAACTAATTGGGTAATCCTTGTTGTCCAGCTGACCCCGACTTCTTTAAGGAAAAGGGGTGTCTTTGTTCTTAAATCCATCCAACCTTTTCATCCAGTTTCCCTAACACAGCAAGGGGGGTCTGAAATCCAAAATTCCCCAAATCCTTCCAATTTTTTTGTCTTACTTCCCAACGTAGACTAAAGCAAGGGGGGGTCTCAAAAACAACGCGATAAATCACCCTTTGAAACCAAAAGTGTGGGCGAAATTATAATTGCCATATGTATTTTTACCAATCTTGAAATCCTACTGCTACCCTTTTAAGCCTGCAGGAAAATCAAAATCTCACAACATTACATAAGAGCCTTTGTTATTGATCAGTGTAATTATTTCATGCTCTGAAATTTACAGAAAGTGAATAATTGTGATAGTGTTCTTTTTAACTCACTTTTGTCATTTGTTTATGCTGAGAGAAGTTGATTGTATTGTGCCACGGATAAAGTGGTGTGTTGAACTTTTCATGCTAATTTCTATTACTTTTAATTTAAATAAATACCAATATATTTCCTGTACACCGGCCTGGTTCTTGGCTCATTGTTAGCTCAGGGGAGAGGGATACAAGGGGCATGATGTGTGTCTGAGATAGGGCTAAAAAAAGAATTTCTTAAATAGTTAGTAGCATAACCACTTCAGTGGGGAGAGAAGGAACGTCCTCTGTTGAGGGTGGCTTATCAATAAACCGTTAAAGCAGCAACATTTATTTTCTCTTTGTTAAATAGTTACTTTGCATGTTTTTTTACCTCTGAGTCATTTTTTCTAATGTCACGGATGAGCGGATGAAAAGCAAGAAGGCCCAAGAATTAAATGAACTACTTCAAAACCTGGCCGCATGGGTGGCCACAGGCTCCCCTTATTGGGCTCATATCTCGCCTGTCCTTCGCTCCTTGCACTGGCTGCCTGTTTCTCAGCGCATTAGGCTCAAGACTTGTTGCATGGTGCACCGTGCATTGCAAAATCAAAGGGCTGAATATATCTGTGCTAAATGTGTTCACTACCTTCCCACATGCTCATTACGGTCAGCATCAGCATCTTTTCTCTGTGTTCCATCTTTACGCCATTCTCGTATTGGAGGCCAAGCTTTTACAGTGGCCACAGCCTAATTATGGAATGACCTCCCACTTGCACTCTAAAGTTAGTCTAATCACTTGTCCTTTAGAAAGGCTTTAAAACTTTCCTGTTTTAGCTCTTCTAGGCTGCCGGGCTCACTGAGTTGACCCTCCCTCTCTAGCGCCATGATACCCCTGGGTGACCGAGCACTCCACAAATTCCCATAACATAACAATAGCCATATCTACAGGAACAGTAAATGAAAATTTGACATTTAAATATTTTATAATATATGAATATGTATACCATTATGTATACATTAACAATTCAAACGATACATTCAAAGCTCCTTGAATATCTTGGATGCTTCCACAGCTGACGTATTGACCAGTCAAGCCTGGACCTTTTCAGTGGATGGCATGTACAACACATGCTGGCATAACTGGAGCCACTTTCAAAATCTTCTATGAATCCACCAGGTATACGCTCTGTATGCCACACGATGGTACCATCTATTGAGAGAAAATTAGAAATGTTTTTTTGATAGACGAAAAGTAGTACAATGTACACTGCTTGAGGCTAATATTTAAAAATGATTCGCTGTGGGACATTGTAAGTATCCATCCCAAGCAAGCATACCTAGGCACTACACTTAACCTGGATGAAATCAGGCCATGGCATAATATGACAATGAAGAAAATGCAGTGAGAACATAGCTGCATCACAGTTTCTCATTTATGGTCAAAGGGAGCCGTTTTAATAAGTGGGAGTGTTAAATCACTGCTTCTGACCAACTCTTGATGTTACATTTGTAATTTAAATCCACATTAAACCACAAAATGATATGTAAACATTTCCATAATCTGAAATAGTATCTAACAAAAAATAATGATTTGACGTTGGAAAACATGACTAGTGATCACACTAAATAATAATAGTGAAAGCTTCACAGATCTCAAGAAAATAAAAAAGTAAAGAATTATTTCGAAATAGATATGCTTAAAACAGATGTATTCATATAACAGGATGAGGATGAATGGTTGACGGGATGAAGAAAAGTTGCCTAATGCCATTACATTGAGAAGAATAGATCATGTTGGGCTAGTGAAATTACAGTAATGTTTACACGAGTGACTTCTGGGAAACATTTTAAATAATTAAATGATATACTTAGGGGGAACACGAGGACAAACTGTGCCATGGTATTGATGCACCAAGGCTATCAGCAATAGGACTGGACCGGTAAAACACGCTGCCCTAAAGCCACTTTGCTGCCTTATGCACTGTGGAGGGGAATTGTCTTCAGATAGATAGGCCCTCCAAGTAGTAATATCACAGCAAATAAGTGTTTTCTTTCAATATGGGCATAGTTTCACAATCAAGGCATTCACGCCATGTGGAGACATCGTCAATTCGACTCAGTTCAGGAGTAAGAAAATCATCTACAGTGGCTCTGCCTTCATCCACTTGCTCTTGACTTTGCCTTGCTTCCATTTCTTCATCTGTGTATTCTGATTCAAACATGAACCCATGAAAACCTGACATTGAACCTTCAAAATGAGCTAGTAGATAAAAGATGCGCCGGAGAAAAGGTCCCACAAAAGAGACGTATTGAAAAAGTATGGAAAAAAACAGCATTAGAAAAATATTATTCAAAACACGTATTTGAGAATCTTGTTACAAATGATGCAACAATGGTAAACAATTGTTTGATAAACCAACAATTTGAGAGGGATTTGTTTATGTTTATTCGTTTATAATGCGCCGGAGCCCGCAGGCATCAGGGTGCAACATATATAACAACAAATGCAGACAGTTTACAAATTAGACACACAATAATGTCTAAAGACATTTCCTAAAGGTGGTATTATTTTCTTCCCTACGCATCTCCGCTGGAAGCTTGTTTTTGGAGAAAATGCATAACGCAAAACCATTTCATAATACCAAAGTTAGTAAACCTCAGTGACTAATCAATGTAAAAAAACAAATTAGCAGAGATGTAGTAGGATAAATGCAGATGTGAAAGTGGAAAATCCTTTCATTGTTGAAGAGTGTTGAAACAGATATCTGTCTCATACATGCCTTCATCCAAAAAAAAAAAACGACATGGTACATCGGTAATATAAATAATGTAAATTAATTACTCTGAATGATGTAGCCGGTGGTCCAGTAATTTGCAGTTTCAATGTGGGATATTTTCAGCCCAGGAAAAATGTACTGTAACTGTTAGGCCTTATTGTGGGTTCTATGCTCTTTCATCAACTGATGTTTTTTCAATGTTTTTTTAAACTTTTTTTCTTTAAACTCATTGAATTGTATTCTTTTTTTTATTTTTGGGGATTTTCCTCACCAAACCCTCCCTCCCATATTTATAGGTTATGTATTCCCGACCATAGTTATACCTTATATGCACTTCCCCACCTCCACTATATTTTTGATGAGTTTTTTCAAAAAAATGTTTTGTTAACAAAAAACATTGAAAAAGGGTCTGCTGAAGAAAGAACAGTATATGTTACTGTGAAATAGATTGGTCTAATGGGAAAATGCACACTGGAATATACATGCTTGGCCCAAAACATTCACACAGCTAAGGGGCCTAGTGAATACAAATGAAACAAGGAATATGTGAAAATAAATCCAGATTGTGGAAAGGAATGGAAGATGTGCATTTTAAATGACAGGATGAACAGCAGTGCTTCACGTTCAGTTCCCCAGTGAAAAACAAATACTGTGTGCAAATCAAGGGACAGAAACTGCAATGTTCAGAAGTGTGTGCATTTTGTAACTGTAAATGAACACATGGAAAAAAGTGTCCAGCTGCCAGAATTAACATATTTTAAGGAAGGCCTGAACAGTGGTAGCAAGATGCAGAAATATAAGGGTTCAAATGGAAAATATATGCCCCCGATTTAAAAGTGTATTTTCTTTCAGATGTAACATGTGCATCTTTTCTGAGAACAAGAAAAACATGCATTTATTTTAGGTTGCTGGGCCAAATTCGCAAGGGACTTCCCCCATGGCAGGTCTGTGGGGCTTTTTATCTGGAAGGGAGATCTTGTTGAAGCTTCTGCATGCTAGGTATTTACGGTAGGCCAGATCCAAAGAGAGTTGGCGTGCATGGGTGCGGTGATCAAAGAAATGCAAACTATTAGATCAGAAATGTGGTCAACTTAAGATTACAAGAAAAAATGGAGGAGGCCAGCAGGGTCTCATAATGTCAGAGGGCAGAGGTGGGCCGTCTACTGCACTATAAGAATCTCCTTAGCCCATCAACTCTCAAAGTACAAAAGGCTAATGCTTTTACCCCAGCCTTAAATCGACATTCAGCCCAGAGATAGGAGAGACTCTGAACAATGTGTTTTCAGGGAAATGAGACTAAGGACCAAAAAAATTAAACTGTTACTTAGCTGTATAAATTATATGGTCATTAACTTTCATCAAAAATGTTACGTTATTCAATAATTTTGAGATCATAATACTGACAGTTCTCATGTTAAAGCTGCTGTCAAGGTGATGGTGCTAATGACATTTGTGTCTGAATCTGAGTTTTGATAAGCCAGTGGTAACTACAAAGGTATAACTAGCTGCCCCGAAAAAGCTAGAAATCTGAAGGTTGGGGAGCTAATGGCATGTTAAATCAGTTATTTGATTATGAAGTTTCATATTCCCAACTATGTTAGTGTTTGAATAAAGGGCAAAAAACCAAAGAGCAGCCGTGCAATAATATGCCGAAATGAAGTAGGCTCTACCATTCATCATGATTAAGGGAACATTAATATCTATGTATTATGACATTTATCAGTAAGTTACTAAAATGTTCCATGCAAGGAGTATTTGAGGCAAAAGGCTGACATGAAAAATGTTACATCATAGAAGGTGTGTACCTCTCTACTTCACTTCAACCAAGGGCTTATCAGCACAAAGGGGTTGGCTCTTGGGAGAAAGAAGATTGGATAAACCTCCATTGGAAAAGTTAGCACTAATAAACTGGCACTTGCTAATTGGAATAATTGGAGGTGTGGCTTATGCATTAAAAAGCACTTGCTCTCTGCAAAAAGGGACAGAGAAGGAAAAACAGGGAAGGAGAAAAAGGAGAGCTGCTAAACATCTTGAAGGAGAACTGCCCTTAAGCCACCTGTGGGTCTCCTGACACAGCTGCCTAAAACCATCTTTGATGGAGAGGCCTTAAACTTTGCCTGTAAGAGAGACACTGGGGGAAGCCAACCACTGACTAAGCCCTGATCCTTCAGGAGAGCCTGATCAGGGAGAAAAGCTGGTGACAATCTCCGACTGAAGTGACTAGACCCTGAGCTCCAAATAGGAGCCTGGCTGTCTTCCCTCAGCACCCCAAAACAGAGGTCCAATATAAGTAAAATTGATCTGATTGAAACCAAGTTTGGAAGGGATCTGCCTGCTTTAATATCTTCCCTTCATCGTGGGTGGGGGGGGCAAATTGTGTAGACCCTTAGCATGTTTGACTGTATATTAATTTAATTTACTGCCAAATAGATTGACACAGGGGGGAGCTTGGAAGAGTTTGAAACGTTCACCCTCTTTCCTAGCAGGAATAATGTTATAGTCACGTAAAGTAATTGGGTGCCTTTATTGTTCCTATCCACCCCAGATTTTTCTAATGAACAGGGGTGTCCAAGCCACAAAAACGATATTCCCAACTGACATCCTTCCTAAACCTTGCCTTTGAAACAGAAAGGTGTTGGTTGCAAATTGAAATTCCCAACATATACCACTTCTGAAAAAACCCTGTTTTTGAATGAAAGGTGTTTTTACCACAAAAAAACGAATTCCCAATTGTCATCACTCCTTAAACATTGTATTTAAACAAAGGGGTGCCCTTTGCCCCAAACAAAATTGCCAAACTGATGCCTGGGTCTTTGGTGCTGGGGAGAAGTGCTTTGCAAAGTGAAACTAGTGTAATTTCTATTGAACAATATATCAGGTGACCCTGATAGCAGAACAATGTTGCATTGCTTTTGGGAGAAAAGGAAACTGGGTGCTTTTTGCTACAGGCATTTTTACAAATCTGTGGTTTCAAAACTGAAAGCCTTTTCAAGTGTGCAGGAAATTAAACAAAGGACCGCATGTACAATGTGTAACATGTTCTCAAGTCAAAACTGTGCTTTAGTTTCACTCTAAATGTTATCAATCAAGTCATATTTGCCTGTTGATTACAAAAAGTACAGTTCATTGTGTGTGGAAGTTTTGTTTTGTGCCACAGAGAAGGTGGTGTGTGTAACCATTTAAGATCTATTGAACATATACTTTAAATAAATATATTCTCTTTATACCACTGCCTGGTTCTTGGCTCATTGTTGGCATGGGAGAGGGGTATACGTGGCTCTATGAGAGTCATAGATAGCGCTTAAAGAAATCTAAATGAATGATCTGTTGTGGGCTCTCTTAACTGGGGGAGGGAAGGACTCCCTATCTTGAAGGGGTCTCCCAATATATTGTTACATCAACAAGATACAGAAAGTGATCTGTCAAAGTGAAAAATTTGTTTGAAACAAACAACTAATAACAGACATCGATAATTAAGGGAAAACTGAGGAAAGGATGTGTTGTTGATAAGTACTGCAGGCTAAAAATGTGTTCCACATTTCCACTGCAACACGTGATTGCGTAAATGCATTGAGTGTACATTCTGCTCCGGTGCTGCAAATGTCCCCAGAGGGAAATTTGCTTCATTTTAACGTGATCCCATCATATTTAACATGATCACATGGTTGATGTGGCAAACACGCGTGGGTCGCAGTGATAAGTTAATCTAAATGTTATTGATGCTGCACACAAAACACACTTATGATACATTGCTATCAGGTGCAGAGCAGGTGTAATGATGATTCATGGAGAAAAAGTGCAGGGCTTGATCATTCATTTCACTGCTTTAGACTGTTTGATGCATCGCCACTCGGTTGGTAAATTAGTCCAGCTGGTGTGGACCCTAACATGGTGCTCTGCTGCCACCAAATCTGTTTTTCTGAGGCAATATGACCCGAGGAGGGGGGGAGGCATTACACGACTTGTAAGGCCCCCTTCCAAGGGTTGACAAACAGAGCTGCGACCGTTTCTCGACCCGAGAAAAAAAAAGCAAAAATAAATGGCCGCCAGGGATCGGGGAGAAGGGACTACATGTAGTCCTTTCTCCCTTTCCATGTCAGCCATTAAAACAATAGAAAAATGTAAACAAAAAAAATGGCCACGAGGGATCGGGGAGAAGGGTCCTTCTCCCTTTCCATGGTGGCCACTCTGGAATGCCACGGCGGGAAGCAGACGGACATCAGGAAATGGTCTGGAGTGACACGCGAGGGACGGCACAGTGTGAGCAGCCTTACTATAGGGTAAGCCTTGCAAAAGTATCAATCGGTGCATTTGTTTTCTTCATTGTTATGCGTGCCGGGTACTAATCATGCTTATTAACCCTTTCACTGCCCAAGGGACATATACATCAGTGTTTATTTCCATGGGAAAGGATCAAAGTCCCATCAGTGAAAGGATGAATTGCTTCTGTGCCTAAATTGGCTGATCACAGACTAACAGGTTGATTCATGGAATTAATGTGCGCTGAAATTTTCGGTGCAAGCGTGCGAAAGCGTGCGAAAGCGTGCGAATCGCAGTGCCAGTGCGAAAATCGTAGCGAAACCCGCGCACAGCAATTCATGGAAGTCCAAGCGCGTGTAAAACCCAGGATGTGCGGCAAAATTCTGCGTGGCGCATGCTGGCGCACACGTCTCCACACAGCGTGCGCTACGCGCACAGCGAAATTGCACATAGCGCGGCACACACAACAAAAGCAGTAGGAACAGGGGGCGTGACACACGGAATGGGAAACAACACGTGAAAATGTGGGCATCACGGGGGAAGTACAGGAGGCAAATGCGCAGAACGCCCACACGCAAGTTCAAAACACGTATTCATGGATTTGAATGGGGCTAACACGTGCGCCAAAAAAGACGCGCTAATCCGGAAACACGTACGCCAGCAGGAAGCAGGCGTACGTGGATCCACGCAGCATAAAAGTGCGCACAAACAACAAACAAGCTCAGACGCCAGGATGAATATACCGTTCCTAGCAGCAGTGGTCGTGGGATACCGCAGGAGGAGGAGGAGGATAGTCAGTCCCAGAATTTTCACACCCAGAACCAGCCTTTTTGGGATGCCTGATGACCAGGTGTGTGGGAGGTACAGGTTTCCACCTCACATAATACTCGACCTGGTGAGTGAGTGGGAGGATGACCTCACATCACCCACCCTGTGCTCCCAAGCACTCAGCCCCCTGGAGAAGGTCCTCAATGTACTGCACTTCTTGGTCACTGGATCAATTCAGCGGACAAGTGCTATAGTGGGGGGGTGTCACAGGCCACGCAGTCACGCTGCCTACACTAGGTCTTGGCCATCATGACTGCATGCCCATCAGTCCGCAGGCACATATACCTCCCCAGAACACCTGCAGAAAGGCAGGCTGCTGTCCAGGATTTCTATGGGGTGGCACAATTCCCCAAAGTCCTAGGTGCCATTGATTGCACCCATGTGGCTCTACGTCCCCCCAGGGCATCAGAGCACATCTATAGAAACCGCAAGCACTGGCATTCCATTAACGTGCGGGTAGTATGTGATGCCAAGGGAATCATCATCTCAGTATATGCCAACTATCCAGGGTCCACCCACGACAGTTTTATTTACAGAATGTCAACCCTAAACCGGGACCTAGAAGCTGGGCGACATGGCGATACATGGCTGCTCAGTGAGTATAAATGCCACAGCACATGCATGCATGTCAGATACTGGGTAATGTCACAACCCCACTAATTATAGCCATCACCACCTCCCCAGGGGACAGTGCCTACCCTCTGAGCACCCACATGATGACACCAATTCGGAACCCCACCACGCCATCCGAGGTAAGATACAGCACAGCCCACATTGCAACCCGGGGCATAGTGAAGCGCACATTCGGAGTGCTTAAGTCACGCTTTCGCTCCCTTGACCGTTCTGGTGGGCAGCTGTTATACGCTCCCCCAGTAGTGTGCAGGATCATAGTGGCAGCATGTGTCCTGCACAATGTTGCAACACGCCGGGGGGCTGCCCGTTGACATGGTGGTGCCCCCACATTCCCAACCACATGCACAGCCGCTGCGCATGGGAGGGGAAAGGGCACGGGGTGAGGCAGTCCGTACGCAGCTGGTGGCTAATTACTTCACCTAAAATCACACCCCTGTGGAGTGCACACAGCCCTGGCACATACCAGCTGACAATCAATGATGATGACGTAAGGGACAGTCAACTGTCACAACCATACCAGCCTGAGATTGGTCACCTGGAAGTGTTACATTGTGTGCATCCCTACCTACACAAACACCACCAATGCCGTGTCATCAAAAGACACTTCTATGCTGCTAAATTCATTACCCCCTTGCAAAATACAACATGACAACAGTGCCATGTCACCCAACTTCTCCCCAGCACCGCCGCCCAACACACCATGGCATGTCATGCTATGTGAGAGCAAACAAAGCAACAACAATATATCAGGTGACCCTGATAGCAGAACAATGTTGCATTGCTTTTGGGAGAAAAGGAAACTGGGTGCTTTTTGCTACAGGCATTTTTACAAATCTGTGGTTTCAAAACTGAAAGCCTTTTCAAGTGTGCAGGAAATTAAACAAAGGACCGCATGTACAATGTGTAACATGTTCTCAAGTCAAAACTGTGCTTTAGTTTCACTCTAAATGTTATCAATCAAGTCATATTTGCCTGTTGATTACAAAAAGGACAGTTCATTGTGTGTGGAAGTTTTGTTTTGTGCCACAGAGAAGGTGGTGTGTGTCCCCAAAACCTGACACAAGTGTCACAAAGTACAGTGTCCCTAATGGAAACTGGCCACACACAATATGCTCCCAGCAATGTAGAACTAACAACACACATGACCAAATACTTACCAACAATACAATGCAGCTACACAACCTCAAACATAGCAAAAACATGACAGTACTAAGTTAAAGTAGTGGTAGTCTTACAACCTGATTATGCCAGCACATCGACCCCTTCCAACTGTACAGTGTTGCTGCCACGCAAATGTGTAAGTGCACTGCTTACAACATGAACTCCATCTCCAAAGTAGACGGCCTTGTGAAGACATGAGGAATGAACCTGCAAATTAGGAGGAAGACATGGATGCACAAGCACATATCAATACACCATGCAGTGTACAATACAACAACAATATCCACTAGGAATGTATACACAGAATTGACTACAGACTGCCCACACAGCTCATGGGAGTCCAACGTCACTGTGTAATTCACTTCACTTGGGCACACCCTTTGCAAGCCCATGGAAACGGGAAACAGGAGGGGTGTGTGTCTCATGAACCCAAGCATCTAACCCAAACTCAGGACAAGCCTGCATGTGCCCAGCCGGAATACAGTGGATGCCCACGGGAGCCACACAAGGCAACACACTGTAAAAAAAAAAAAAATCTAAAATCTAAAATCTAAAATCAAAAATGGCCATGTGGGGGTCGGGGGGGAGGCCACACAGGAGGTCCGAGGACAGGGTGCGCACCAACAGCCACCTGTGTGGAAGTTGGGAGAAAAAAACACCTCCATGGGCTCATGGCCTGCACGGCTATGCCAATGTGGGAGAACTGCTGCTGTCGCTCTCATCACCCTCTGCTGCTGCATCAGGAGGTGGTGGTGCTATGGGAGGCAGCCCACGCAAAACCCTGGTATGGTCCTCCATGGCAGCAAGCATGCGAGTGTGGAAGGTCTCGTTCTGGAGGATTATAGTGCGGAGATCCCCATGCAGCACCTGACGTGATGCCCGGATCTCCTCCCGAGTTGCCTGCATCTCAGCTGAGAGCGAACGTGTGAGCCGCTCCAGCTGCTGTTCTGTCCTCAAGTTAGTGGAAGCCTCAAGGTCAACAAGATGCTCCCTGAGGTGATGGAGTTCTACCCTCAGGGCTTCCCTGTTGGACGCCAACATGTCTTCCCTGTGTGGTTGGCAAATGGAGTCTGTTGCCTGCTGTAGTTGCTCCATCTGCCTTTCAGGGGGGACAATGGAAGTGGAATCATCTCAACTGATGCTGCCTGTTGGGTTGCCATACCGTACATGGATTGTTCCCATACGGTATTGCCTGGTGGCGTACGGCCACCGCGTCGGCGGGCACCACACCTGTTTGGGGTAAGGCGATCTGCGCCTTGCTGTGCCGGCACTGCCTGAGGCTGCAGGACTGCATTCCCCCTCTGATCTGCTGGCCCAGGAACAGGATCAGATGTTGTGGAGTGTGACCCTACATCCGTAACCGCCAAAGGCAGACTTACCAACACTGACATCCCCATAAAGGTTTCTACTCCTGGTGCAGGTGGGTTGGACAGAACAGAATCCCTGCCAGAAACACTTACCTGCAACGGCACATAGGTCTCATCATCCGAATCAGCACCGGAATAGAGGTCTGGGGAGGTGCACCCAGAGACACCCCTGGACAGAATGGTCTGCAGCAAGATTGGGTTCTCACCCACCACCACACCATGTCCCCCACTGGTGCCCGGTCGTGCCTGAGATTCCTCCTGGGTCTGCACCAACACCTCAACAGCATCAAGTGTGTCATCCCCTGGAAAAACATGAAAGACAAAAAATGGAAACAGGCATTAGCACCATAGCACACAAATAGGCCTGACAAGCTACAGAACCAGTACATGATTTACACATGTCCCACATGACTATAACCCTTCCATTCATGCACTGTCACTGAGTTGGAAGGGGAGGCAAAAGGCAGACACTGATGACACCAAGATGGAAGAGCAACACATTTGCTGCATGCTGGGTAGCACTGCCATCACACATTGGCCTGTGAGTGGCATGTCCAATACACATACATGACACATCCCATCACACAGATGGCATGTACCATAGCCATGGTACATTCCACAAGTGCATCCATATGTCAGTGAATGAGTACTGTCAGCCATCCATGTGAGATGGACATGATGAGATGAAAAATGCTACATAGTGTGACAAAATACGCATGTGCCACACACTACAACACATCCAGTGTACAAAAATACAGTGATTGTAGGCCGATGTACACATCAATGGTTGTGCACTTCAACATGACAGGAAACAACTATCATGTTCCACATTCAAACAGGCCCCAAAAATGTATGTGATCAGGCCAATACTCAATCAGCCTGAATGGTCAAATCATTCACCTAACAAGGTAACACATGTGGGGCAATGTGGGGTTCATCAATGACAGAAGCATGTCACAAATGTGACAATAGGGCTGAGGAATGCGTAGCAAAAGTGGGAGAATTGAAACAATCAGCCTGAACGAACACTGAAAAATACAAACAATGTTGTTGCAAGATGCCACTTCAAGGGCAACTGTCGTAATGTTGCGCTAAATTACTACTGTGGGCAGAAGGGATACTGTCACACCCAAATCCAAGGCCGTTGAATGTTTTGGATGAACCACATGGGTGACCCATACCACTCAGGCACACACACCCTCACCTGGCACTCAATCAGAACCCATCACCCAAACAACATACACATGCATTACACACACATGCATGGGCACTCACCGGACAATGCATCATAATCAGGTAGTTCTCCCACACCTTGGATCTGTTCCTCTGTGACGAAGGCCCCAGCAACAGACTCATGTTCATGTTGTGGAGACCCACCGCCAGTCACCAGAGTAGCGGCATGATTTGAGGCCAGCTTGTTCTTTGCTCTGAGTTTCAGGTCATTCCACCGCTTGTAGCAATCATCAGCTGTGCGCCTCACAAATCCAAGGGCACTTATGCGGTCGGCGATGGTCTGCCAGTGTGCCCTACGTTGACCAGGTGTGGTCTTGCACCCTGCAGTCACCAACATTTCGCGGCTATGTGCCGACACATAGGACACAAGTGCATCAAGTTCTGCGTCATTAAAGCAAGGCTTCCTTGACGTGCCGGAGTGTGTAGCCGTGTCTGGGGTCTCAGCCTTTCGTGCCAGAGCACCCTTCTTCCTCTTCTTTAAAGGTGGAGCGGAGCCAGAGTGGCTTATGCTGCTCTGGTCAGTAGGGGCAGAATCACTGGTGGACTGGGTAGTAGGAGTGTGGGAATGCACAATGACCATAGGTCTTGATGCAGGCATTGGTTGCAGGGTAATGTTGGCAGGGGGAACGTCAGTTTGATGGACCTGGACTGACACTGTCCTGGCTAGGAGAGTCAGAGCTGGGCGGATGGAGCTGCAGCTGCCCCTGCAGCCTCCCCACCCTGCATACTTGGGGCAGCAGATGACATAGCTGCCCCAGATCAACGTGGCTTGGTGACAACAACTTGCACCGCCACACGTGGCCTAGACTTGCTGACCTGGAAGTCAGCCTGGGAGTCATCCTGTGCCAGGTCAGGTGCCACAATGGGCTGGTCCAACAGGGGCTGAGCTGGGATGGGGTCAGCCACGTTTCCCTCAACCAGGGGGGGGGGCATGGGTGTCCCTGATTTTTCCTTCACATATGGCGGTATAGGGGCACCCTGCAATTCCCAGCCACGTCCCCTACCGCGCCCACCACGCCCACCTTTTGAATGTCGGCCACCTTTGCCTCCCTTACTGCTTGGTCGCCTCCCAACCATGGCACTGATGTTGTTGTGCGTATGGGAGTTGCAGTAAACTATTGTCCTGGGCAATTGGGGGTCAAAGGGGTAGGATACTAGATGGAATTCGTACCCTAGTGCTCTAACAAGGCTGTCTGTGACCCCTGGGGGAAGATGACGGGTCACGCAACGCACAGGCAGCCCAAAATCAAAACTTAACGTGCACGCAACCCCTCGTAGACCACGTGCATGAAAAAATGAACCCACACTACGCTGTGGCACCCAGAAACACAAAAATAAGTGTACGCGTAATACACGCAGCTTACAATGACCTCTGAAGGGGAACACGACACACAGGGCAAGCACAGTTGCTAAGTATGTGCGGAACTCACCGTCTGCCCGGAAAAAGAATGTGAAAAATATGCACGTGTGCGCGTTGGCAACACCCCTGCCAAAAGAAGAATTGTACGCTGTCTGAGGAGACAGGACAAAAGGAGAAGTGAACTGTGTTTGAGGAAACAAGCCCAACAAAAAATCATAAAAGAGCTGTCAGTGTTAACAGGGAGTACGAACTACAAACGCTGTGAGGTAATCGCGTGTGAACCGACAAGAAGTACAGATTTCACCCACTCGCTCTCCACAAAAAGCACGTACAAGGAAATGGCGTCCTACGCGTAGCTTTTAAACTAGCCCACACGTACACGTCAGATACGCATGTACGCGGGCCCTTTCCTCCAATTACACGCGATGAACTTGAACGTGCAGTTTTTACACATGTGCTCTGTCATCACGTGCTATGAGGGAAACGGCCGTGCGCGTAATGTAACTTACGCGCTTACGCGCTAAGGACCTTTGGTCCAATGAAATCACGTGCGTGTGCTGACACGCTTACGCGCTAAGGCCCTTTCCTCGAATTACACGCTGACGTGGAATTTTTTCACGTGCCAAATCCCTCCGTATCAAGCTGGCCACGCGAAAACACACGGAAGACCACGCTCCTGCCCAGAAGGCCGAATTACTGCCCCTCAGTGCCCCGGGCAGGCTCCCACCTGCCATCTGCTGCTGCCTGACTGTCTGCTGCCCATGTGCCCTGCCATTTGCTGCCTGCACCTCAGCCAGGGGTGTAGTTGCTGTGACCACCCCTGCTGGAACCGAAGACTCCCGACTGGGATTCCATCTCTCCACAGCCCAGCCCCAGGACCCAGTTGCCCACCCACTCCTGCCTCTGGGGTTGCCATGTCCAGCACAACACCATCTGGCAGCAGTGGCAACCCCCAGCCAGAGAGGCAGAGGGCCACCAGCTTCACTCCCACCGAAGTTGGTGACCTGGTGGAGCAAGTCCTGACGCACTATGATGCCCTCTTTGGAAGTTTGCGCGCCGACAATGAAGGACGGACCAGGATCTGGATGGACATCGTGACTGCCATCAACGCGGAGGGGGTGGCAGTCCGCGACTTACATCATGTCAAGAAGCACTGGGAGGACTTCAGGTCCAGGACCCTCAACAAGGCACAGCGCCTCGCTAAGGCAGCGGATGCCAAGGGGCGCCAGGGCCAGCTGTCGAACCATCAAATGAGGGTCCTGGAACACATATGCCCAGCGCTCTACGTCCAGATCCTTGAGAGGCAGACCCGTCTGGAGAAGAGCGGTAAGTGTACATGCATGTTGATAGTACGCTGTGCGTGTCGTGGTGTGCCAGTAGTGTGCAGGTTGCACATGTGTTTATGTAGGGCCATGTAGGGATGTGTATGAACATGGGCGTGAGGCTGCCACATGTGAGTCCTCTCAGTTGTGAGACACATTGATGGTGTATGTGTTGGTAAGCATGCTGGGAAAATGCAGGTGTGGGAGCACACATATCTGAATTTCTGTGTATGTACATTGGCATGGTTGTGGCATGGATGGTGGTTCATAATGCATTTATCTGCACTGTGTACATGTGCATGTATGTGTATCTGACAAGTGTGCAACTGTGATGCAACATGGATGCACGTGACACTGATATGTAGAAGGATGAAAGGCAGATGTGACATGTATGGCTTTCTCATCACTACAACAGTTGGAGGAGATGTAGACATGCATGTAAGTGTGGTGGCGTGTGTGCATGTCTAGTGCACTCCTTGTGTTTCATTTGATGTCAGGCTCACCTTTGGCTGTTCATGCTGTTGTATGTGTATGGATGGTGCTGCCTGGTGCAATATTGCTGTTGAAATGTTCATGTGTATGAGTTAAAATGATATGTGTGTCGTGGAGTGTGATGCCGTGTCTGAAGTTAAACAATGCCACTCATGTGCAACTGTCATGTGTGTATCAGTCCATTGTACAGTGCCCTGATGCCTGTGTTTTATCTCTCCTTGTCTGCAGCGTCAACTGAAGAAGAGGGCGGAAAGGGTGCTGTGGAGCACAGCGGCAGGGATCATCCAGCCAGCCAGAGACGCAAGGCCCGGCTCCCCTCCCAGGTTGTCATCTTGTCGGGGAGTGAGGAGTCCGGTGCCGCGTCCCAGGCCGCAGCTGCCGAGGGAAGGTCCAAGAGGCGGAGGTCGGAGCTGGGCTCCTCGGCAGCAGAAGGGGCAGCTGAGACCCCACAGGGTCCGACAGAGGAAGATGGCATGGAGTCATCCAGGTTGGTGGGGGGTTTGGTGGAGGAGGAGGCCATGCAAGGGGCAGACACGTGGTCTGGAGGTGGGGATTCCACTGGTGCTAGTGGTGCAGTGCAGAGGCAGGGACAGGAGGCAGCACAGGCCACCGCGGAGGTGCCTGTGTGTAATCATGTCCCCGATCCTATGACTGCATCATCCCGCACCAGCAGGGATGCCTACGTCCAGACCCGTTTTCAGGGAGGGGATCTGCTTACAACAACTGGCCTTCCTCTCCCTGCGGACGTGGCTATCCGGGACCGGGTTGAGCCTGTCCTGGGTGGGGTGGCGTTGCATCAATAGGCCATGCGAAGTGACCTGCAGTCTTTTCATGAGGAGACTGCACGTCAACTCGAATGGCTCGTTGACCGCGTTGACGTACTGGGACAGCTCACCAGGGCCGGATTCCTCCGTTTGCTGGATCTTGTTCCGACCCTCTCCTCAACTGAACCCCCTATGCGCCAGTCGTACTCCATGCCATCTTCCCACCCATGTATCACCTGGGTACCCTGTGGAGCTGCCTCTGACCCTGCAGCCAGGCTGGTGGAGGATACATCCCTGCCACAGTTGGGAGTCGGACGTCCAGCAGGGGTGGCCACATCAACAACTGCACCCCAGCCGGAGGAGGATGTGCAGGCAGCAAGAGCCAGGGCACAGGCAGAGGCACAGCAGCAGCAACAAGGTGGGAGCCATGATGGCTCGGGGCCTTTGTCATCGGAGGGGCAGGCATCGGCCAGAGGGCAGGAGGACCCAGGACTGGAAGTGTCTTCCGTGTGGCAGCGGTTAGGCCATGCTATAGATGCGGAGCGGCAGCAGGCAGAAGAGGCACGGCTCATGATGGTCAGGGAGGAGAACTCCATGCGGAGGGCCCTGAGGCGGGCCGAGTGCCTCGAGGCAATTTGCAGGGAGTTGGAGGAGAACATGTCGTCGTCCCTGCGAACCCTCGGGGCCATGGAAGAGGACCGCCTCCAGGACATTGAGCAGGAGTTCGATGATGCCCTGGCCCGGGACATCCAAAAGTGAGCCGTCGGACTAGCCCGCTGCCATTGTAAATAGTTTTTAGAGTTAGGTTTCCTTTTCGTTTTCCTTTTATTTGTGGTCAATGGACAATGCCACACACTTTTGTATATAGTTATATTTTTAGGTTGTTTCTTATGTAGGTTTCATTTGTTTAGTTGGGCTCATGGACCCTTTACATCGTTGGACAATGGATTGATTTATTTTTGGGATTTTTGCACATGGATTAATGGATTTTTATTTTGGACAATGGATTGTATATAGTTACATCATGGATTAATTTGGATTTAATTTTCATTATGGACATGGAGTTATGATTTTTTATTTCAGGACAATGTATTGTAAATAGTTGGACTATGGATTGATTTCGCATTTTTATTTATCATTATGAACATGAAACAATGGATATCTATTTTTTACCTTTTTTTGGATTTGCGTTGGTGGAGGGAGAGTTTGGACTGTTTTTCTTTCAAATTTTTTTGCATTGCTTATCATTTTCATTCACTCATCTTTTTCACATGCTTTTCATTTCATGTTTGATATTTTGGTATGCTTTCATTTCATTTATTTATTTATGTACATAATACATTTTCATATTTTAGTTCCATGTGTGGGATTTGCTCATTGGGTTGATGCATGTGAAATTGTGGGTTTACACAAGCAATGCCAACCAGTGTATGTGTGTGATGGACATGTGTTAATGTACATAGTTGAGTTTTGGTTTGTGTCTTGAGATAGGCTTTTCAGTGTGGGGTGGATTGGGAAATCATTCCGTCTCAAGAATGGGGTGGCGTGATGTGGTATTTTTTGGTGTAGAAGTGGGCCATGACTGTGCATCTTTATTTTGTGTAGGGGGGGACATGAGTGGGGGCCTGCTGGCAGGTGCCCCTGACTGGTGGGGGGTGGGGGTGCAGGGGGACATGATTGGGTGATCAGTAGTGCAAGCTGACATGTGGCTTGGCTGGGGGGCATGCCCATGGTAGATGGGCTGCGTGCGGGACATGACCAGGGGTGCAGGGTAGTCCCCTGTGGTGTGGGCTGCCTGCAGGGGCCATGGGGAGTGTAGAAGGAACACCTGGGAATTCACATGTAGGACTCCCCGCGCAACCCTGAAATTCAGTACACCACTCTGACAGCAAAATCGCGTGTGAAACTTCCCGCCCACCCCAGGGATACACGTACCCTGCTCAAATCGCGTGTGAAACTTCCCGCGCACCCCAGTTATGCATGTACCCTGCTCGCACAGGGCCAATCGCGTGTGAAACTTCCTGCGAACCCCAGTAATACACGTACCCCACTCGCACAGGCCCTTTCGCGTGTGAAACTTCCCGCGAACCCCAGTAATACACGTACCCCACTCGCACAGGCCCTTTCGCGTGTGTAACTTCACGCGAACCCCAGTAATACACGTACCCCACTCGCACAGGTCTTTCGCGTGTGAAACTTCCTGCGCACCCCAATTATACAAATACCCCACTCGCACAGGCCCTTTCGCGTGTGAAACTTCCCGCGCACCCCCGTAATACACGTACCCGGATCCAATCGTGTGTGAGACTTCCCACGAACCCCCGTAATACACGTACCCTGCTCCAATTGCGTGTGAAACTTCCCGCGAACCCCAGTTATACACGTACCCCACTCGCACAGGCCCGTTCGCGTGCGAAACTTCCCGCGAACCCCTGTAATACACATACCCTGCTCCAATCGCATGTGAAACTTCCCGCGAACCCCAGTTATACACGTACCCCACTCGCACAGGCCCTTTCGCGTGTGAAACTTCCCGCGCACCCCCGAAATACACGTACCTGGATCCAATTGCGTGTGAAACTTCACGCGAACCCCAGTTATACACGTACCCCGCTCGCAACAGGGCCTATCGCGTGTGAAACTTCAAGCGAACCCCAGTAATACACGTTCCCCGCTTGGCGTTTGCTGTTTGGCAGCCCTGTAAACTGGTCCAGGGTTAGCGCAGCCCTTTGCGCTGGATTGGGGATTTTGATGGCTTTTCCTTGCGCGAGGGCGTTCTTGGGGGCATAACTGGCGCTGCTGCAGGGTCGCTGTGCCATTCTGCGCCACAGCTGGTTTTGGAGGCTAAAATCCATGAATACGCTACAAGGCCTTATAGTTTTGACATTACATTTTCTATTGGCTCTTGTACTCTGTTGCTGTCCAAGCTCCCCCAGCACTTTTGCTGTTCATTAATGGGCATGATGCGTTTTCCCCATTCTACGAGCACACAAATGATAGGGCACAAGGCCAGGTACACCTGCCTCTTTGGAAACCGATTATCTATTTTTGGACGGGTGACTGCTTCCTAGTATTGATAATGGATAGTACAGTGAAAATCTATGGATGCACAAATATGACGGATGGGGAAGACTAAGAAAAGGCTATGCTTTAATAATACAGACACAGAGTGAGTCTACTGAAGCGGGAGTGGACTTTGCCTTCACACATTTTGTGAAGTTTAGGGGAAATCTTTGTATTGCAAAATTGTACGAAGACAGCATTAAATAACGGAACATTTGGCTGGGTGGGCACCAAAGTATCCGGATGCTATATTAGCATGGTAAATGGTGCTGTGGAGGTGTTTAGTTTGTTTCTCCTTCACATACAGCTCTAACCAAAAAGAAAAAGTTCTGCTAACGTATCTTCATTAAACCAAAGAATCGGATGAGGAGAAAAATTCCCACAAAACACTATTTGCTGAAATTATTTCTCACAAACCAATTGCGTTAAAGTCGAACAAGAACTGATAAAGCCACCATTTTTGGCATTTTTTATAAGCAGGGGTTACAGCCTAATTCCTGTCAAATGTGTATACAAATGTTGGCGTGCTTGTTTTATCTGGAATTCAGTGCAAAGAATAGATGTGAGAACCCACTTACTGCTTAAAAATCAAGTGACTGAAGGCACACTTGGTTAAGATATTTTAATTGCAACAGTAGCTGATTTATATCTGCAAGTAAGCCATTGCCTTTCAGGAGAATGCTTGGAAATACCAGCGGCAGCACTATAAAAGACCATAGTTGATGTTACTGCGCAAAATAGCTAGCTCAAAGAGATCCCATGTGGGGTTATTTTGGGCGGTTATGGGCAAATAATGGGTATAAATCGAAATGGGGATTTGCATGTTCAAGGGCTGTCAATGGGTCCCTTCAAATCCCCACCCCACCCACGGGCTGTGTCCCCCTACTCGCATCGCTTCTGTCTCCTCTTTACTCCTATGCCAATCGTTTAGGGCTTAGGCCCAACAGATGGCACTAAAGTGTCACCTAACAGCCACAATTACATTTCTTGGCGCTACTTTGTTTTTAGTGTTTTTTTAAAAACATTTTTAGGAGGGGGAACGAAAATGAGATGCCAATGTGGCTGTGTGTGTTTTTTTCGCTAAATGCACTTTAGTTAGGAATACGTTTCACAAATGAGATTGTGCTTCTCTGAACACCTGTATTCTTGTGAACTTGACGCCCATGCATGGGTGCAAATATTTTTTGCTCCACTCATAAATGGCGGGAAAGTTGATGCGCTAAATCAAAGTTCGCTATCTGGAAAAGAAAATGAAACTTTTAAAATGTGTGTAGTTGGAAAGTGAAAAATTCGCACAAGTACGCCGGCGGGGGAAAAAAAAACTTTGAACAGCCCTGGTCGGCTTTGCCTTTCCCAAGAGGTCGCTCTTCTCATTTTATGATCAGTGGGTGTTCATTCACAGGAAGGAACCCGAGAAGGCTCCACCAGACTTAATGAAGTCAGAGGACCCCTGACCTAGCAGCTGGGTGGCAGCAGGTATGACTTATAGCTAAAATGCATGCAGCGCCCTGCGTGGGTACTTCGAGGCTCTCTGATGCTCAAGTGCCTGTGCTCGCGTATGTCTGAGATCTTGCCTTGTGCCTGGTGGTGGGAATTGTGTGTATTCCTCCTTAAACGTGAACAGGGTTCACTTACTCTCCCCAGTCCTCACTTGAACGCAGTGAATCAATTCACGGGACAGTGTTGTGCACTTTTTGGGCGTCTTTGATGTTAGCGACTCTAAGAACTCAAGTTTTCTGAATGGATAGCTCAACATGGCGCGGGTTCTGGCCCGGCCCCGCGCTTAGAAGCCGGAGGCCGGCACGAAGTGCGTTATATAAAAAAAATAAAAAAAAGGAGAACAAATTGTTCTCTTCTTGTCTAGTGTTTTCTACTCTCGTCCCAGGCCAAGACCATTTTTCTTCCCTCCCTTTCTGTCCGCGATCCCCACCCCTCTGCCCCTCCCCTCTCTCCCCCGGCCCTCCCCAACGCTGTACATTGCCGGATTTGTTCGGTTTGGCTTGGCAGCGCTCGCCGCACCTGGAGCTGGTTTACCGGAGGATATGAGCGCGCTCATTAGGGCCCATCTCCAGCCGTGCCAGCTCTCCACCCTGCAGCCCGCCTCTTTCCATGGAACCAACCCCGGACGGCTCATAAAACTCACACTATTTACTGCTCACCGGACTTGTGCAAAATGAAATCAAATTCCGGAGGCGACCTAGGCTAGCCTTGTTGACACGGGACCAATGGAATATGCAAGGAAACGCTGACAGACAGTGCTGCTGCAGTTACCAACTCGCTGGTGTCCGAGGAAGGGCTGGTATCCGAGGAAGAGGGCAGCGTGTGCACTCATCGAATACACCTATATTTGAAATCTCATACAATAGGGGTATTAAGAAAGTCACACTATAAAACGATTGACCTATTTTCCACACGGAAGTGGAGTTAGTGAAATTGTTTTCCAACACGACTTTGGCAAAGCCACAATCTTTGCATATGAAGACGGAGCAAAGCGTGTCTGTGCGCTCGCTAGGACGGATACCGCCAGCAAAAGTGTTACATACGTGTTTTTTACGGTCACCACACAGGCGCTTCCCCAAGTTTGGGAAGTCTCCCTTGCAATAATGTAATTAAAGGCGATACATAAATGCATCCTAGAACGGGCAAATCAATGTACTTCAAACACATACTGTGTATTATCTAAAACGACCGCGCGGATACATATATATGCAGGGGAAACATGAGGCAGAATAACGCACAGCGGAACACAAGGATGACCGCCAAAATCACAGTATGAAACCACCAGAGAACCACCGAGTTCCACAATTAGGATTTCAGCTCTCTGGTACGGGGCCTCCCCCTCTCCACTTGCCCATGGTAGAGGGGGTGATCCACGGCAAACGTCGTTCCAAAAGGACCCGTTTGGAACCATTGCTTGGACACAATCTTTCCAAATGCAGTAAATGTGGGAATTGAACACAGTTCTTATGAAAGTATAAAGAACGTGCAATGATCAAATTAACCTGTTTACATTCAAAGCCAGTAAAACCATGAGAATGGAATCCAGGGAGAGGTTATTTCGGCGACCCACCATAACATGTGCAAAGTCGTTTACTGCATATTGAGTAGGAATTAAATAAACATTTAGAATACACAATGGCGTTTGTAAAGAGAAGAATGATTCACAGCAGATGGCGCGTGTCTGTTTATTTATTTTATTTATATGCAGCGCCCAAACCCGTAAGCATCACAGCAGCGCTGATCTTGGCGCACTAGTAGGCGATGAAGCAGACTCGGGGTGGTGCTTCACACGGTCACTTTTCAAGCCAAGCAATGATATTGATCATTAGAATCACAACCAGGAAGGAAGAGCCTTTGCAAATTAATTAGTGACTAGTAAACAAGTGAATAAGAGCCAGAAGCAAGCACTCAAAATGGGCAAGCCAAACAGCATGTTGCATTAACAGGGGACCATTCCCATAAAGGACATAACAAAAAGTATTTGAAAAATAACGATGTACTCAAATTACTGAATCACATCCAGTGCAGGTTTGGCTCCAAATGATAAAGTATAGGTGTTATCCATTGGATTAAATAAAGCCAAAAAAGAGTTCAGAGAGGCAAACAGGATGTTTCTCACGCAAAGAGTTATGGAAATAGCCCCAACTGAGGGACTGTGTGATTGTGCATCCATAAACAGGGATATTGAGAATTAACATGACTGTACAACCTAAATCCCCTTTCTGTTGTCGCCATCCTGATGAAGGTGCATAACCGAAACGCATGGTAATGTTAAATAAATAAATAAAATAAAGCTAGAAATCAGACTTTGACTTAACCATGTGAGAGGCCAGTAAATTAATGAAATGTACATTAAAAAACAGAATGTAAAGAGCAGGAATAGCACTTGAATGCCTGTTCAGAAAATGGGTGCGTTGCCGCGGAAAGGGTGCCCTTTCATTACACATCTCGAAACAGCTTCGTTGTTTAAACACAGGCACCACAACTCAGACCGATTGCCTTTCTGCCTATAGAGAGAGAGCTCAATGCTAGAACTGTGCTCCATAAGATACAATAACATAGCACAATATGAGATAACATAACGTGCACAGAGTCAATGGACCCATTTCTATGCATGACTCAGCCCGGCAGATCCCTTCTAACAACATGGACCTCGCTGAAGGAGCCACCCCCCCAGTCTGGCACTTGCACGTACTGAGGACTCACCTCTCCCCACCTGGAACTAGTGTAGACTCAGGGAGCCCCCCTCCATGACTGACACCAGCACGGATGGACAGAGTAACACTAGCATATGTTAGCGGTCTCCGATGGGCCGCCTCCGTGAGCCCCCCACCCCCTGTGGTAATGAGACACAGAGACGGAGATGTTGTCGGTGTGGGCTCCCCGGTGAACTGACGTCACCAGGAGCCGCCCCGTTTATTTAAACTGGCACGCGACGGAGTTGACGTCACTCCGTCGCGTGCGTACCCTTAAAGGGGCAACGCCACACTCCTCCTTTTCCATAACAACAAATTGGAAATAGGAGTACTTAACTAGCACACATCTATGACACATATCACTCTATAAGTTTCAACAAAAACCCCCATTTATTGACAGCCACCCCGGATCCCCCGTGTGTACCTGTCATGGCCTGACCATTAGTCCCCGGTCAGCCTCCCAGCTCAGTCCGTAACATAATCACTGAGACGGGCAGGTTTCCCACGCCCTGATCTCAGGGGGTACCTCCTGCCACCGTCCCTGGCTGGTGTTCCTGGACTGGGTCCGCCTCGAGCCGGCGATTCCACTACGGCGCGTTCTCCCCCACCTTCATCCAGAGCGCCTTCACTTTCTCGGTTGTCCGGGTTGTCCACTCTGGGGTCACCAATCTTCCTGAAGAACGACGCATTCCTGGTTACCGATGAAGTTCCATCCGATGCAGTCACCATTGACCCCTTGACAGCTACCACGTCCAGGGGGGGCGGGTTCATACGTGAGAGACAGTTTTCCATGAGGGTGACGATTTCTTACCAGCACCTCATCCCCCAGCGCGATGTGTGGGGGTCTGAGCCCCCTCCGGATGTTCTCCATCTGTGTCCTGACCTGTCTGTCCTCTTCCACCTGCTCATTGTCGATGACGGCGGGGTCTCTGTCCCCCACCTCCGGTATGACATCCCTCGGGCACCGCTGGAATAGTGCTTCTGCCGGAGCCACCCCCGTAGACGAATGAGGGGTGGTGCGGTACCCTCGTAGGAATACGTACAGAGCCCTCTGCAAACACTCCCCTTTTCCATGGGCAATGCGGAACACCTTGTTGAGGGTGCGCATCATTCGCTCGGCCTCCCCGTTGGCGCGGGGCCACAGCGGGGTGACCCGCCGGTGTTGAATTCCATACTCTTTCATGAGCTCTGCGAAACTCTCCCCCTGGAATGGGGCTCCGTTGTCCGAGCACAGCACAGAGGGGAGGCCATGAGTGGCAAAGATCTTCTCCAGCGCCACCACCACGTTCTCAAACGCCACTGAGTCTATAAACTCAACTTCCGGGTACCTCGACCACTCGTCTACCACCACTAGAAAATGCGTGCCTCTGGATGTAGACCCAGAGTCGGCGTGCACCACTTCCCATGGTCGAGTCCCGCGGGGCATTGCTTCAATGGACGGTTCCTTCTGGGCCGGGGCCGCCGCCTGACACCACACACAAGAGGCCACGAACGCCTCCACCTTCCGCTCCAACTCAGGAAACCACACCTTCTGACGGAGGCGAGCTTTGGTTTTGGGGGCCCCTTGATGACCTTGGTGCGCCAGCGCGATGACCTGTGCCACTTTGGCCTGGGGCACTACGATCCTTTCACCTCTTAGCAGTAGCCCCGACTCGGAGAATGTTAGTTCCTCTCTCACTCTCCACAACTGCTCGAGAGTGACCCTGGCCTCACATGTTCTTCGCTCCACCGCCTCCAGCACTGTCTTCCAGGCACCCTTCTGCATGGCCTCCTTCAGGATGGAGAAACACTCGTCGCTTTTCGAAGCCGCCTCAAGTTCCTCCACCTGCATGGAGTTGGGTGTCGCAGTCTCTATGACCAGGCAGACGTGTTCGTCGGCTTCCTCCGCCGACGCCGACACCTGCGAGTCGTTCCTGGGGTGTCGAGATAGGTAGTCCGCCGCATTGTTGGCACCGGGACGATAGGTCAATGACACCCCATACTCCAGCAGGGCGAGCATCCAATGCTCAATCCTCACTGGCGGGCGAGATGACGAGCCCGCCATGATCGGCAACAGCGGCTTGTGGTCAGTGACCACGGTCACGGGACGCCCCAGAATGTAGAGGCGGAAGTGCCGACAGCCCCACAGCACCGCCAGGGCCTCCCTCTCGATTTGAGAGTAACGTTGCTCAGTGTCAGACAGGGCCTTGCTGGCGTATGCTATTGGCCCGACCTCCTGGTCTTTTCCCACTTGCGTGAGCACTGCCCCTAGCCCATATGGGCTGGCGACCACCACGATCTCCGTCTGCAGGCTCGGGTCAAAGAATGCCATGGTGTCATGCGCCGCTAACGCCCCTCGAATATCGTCAAATGCCGCCTGTTCCAGAGGGCCCCACTGCCAGGTGGTGTCCTTCTTGGTGAGCGACCTCAGGGGCTCAGAGCGGGATGCGAGATTTCTGATGAAACGGCCGCAGTAAGTAACCATCCCCAGAAAACTCCTCACCTCCGCGACATTTTCGGGCGGGCGCGCCTCCTTGATGTCTCTCACTTTGCGGGGATCTGGTGACACCCCATCCGCCTTGAATACGAACCCAAAGAATTCGATCTCCGTCTTCAGAAATTCGCACTTTTCCTTGTGTAAAGTGAGGCCCAGCAGACGTAGCCGTTCAAAAGTCTTGGACAGGCGTGACAGATGCTCCGTTTCCGATTTGGCGTACACTAGGATATCATCGCTGATATTAAGGACGCCCTCCAGATCCGCCAGTGCACCTCTTATTATGTTTTGAAAAACCTCCGCTGCCGAGGACACCCCAAAGCTTAGTCTTTTATATCGATAGAGACCCCGATGTGTGGTAAAGGTAGTAATGTATCTGGACTCGGGGTGCAAGACCACCTGATGATAGCCCGATCTCAGGTCGAGCTTAGAGAAAAACCTTGCACCCTGCAACTCCGCAATAATGTCATCGATGGTGGGGGTGAGGTGTTGCTCCCTCTTTATGGCCTTATTAGGCAGCCGCATGTCCACACAATTTCTCACAGCATCGGGTTGCTTGGGCTTGCGGGCGATGACAATGGGGGACACCCAGGGGGTGGGTCCTTCAACCTTTTCGATTATGTCCAACCCCACGAGGTTGTCAAGTTCACGATCCACCAGATCCCTGAGATGGAAAGGGACCCGTCGGTGCTTCAGCGCCACTGGTTGTATGGATTCATCGATATGGAGCCGGACCGGCTCACCCACCAGCTGTCCAATGCCCTCAAACAGGGATCCATGTTTGGCCAGGAGGACCTGGATGTCCTCTAAGTATACTGCGTATGCGAACGTGACAATACCCAGTGCCTCCGCCGCGGCACAGCAGAGCAGGGTGTTGTCGCTCACCGGTGTAACGTAGAATCGAGCCCGTATGTGTGAGTCCCCATACTGCACACGGGCCACGAATACACCGTCTAGAGGCAAAGGCCGGTCCCCGCCGAAGGTGAATATGCGTGCCCTCGGCGCAGCCAGCGCAGGCGGGGCCAGCATGGTCTTGTAATGCTGGCGGGCCATTACATTTACAGATGCGCCAGTGTCCACTAGCATCGGCACAGAGACTCCATTAACCAACACGTTACACCTGGGTTGTCTTCTGGAGCGGGACTAGAGTACGCTCACACTGGACACGAAAAACACGTTCTCCTCATCCTCGTCCTCCTCCTCCTCCTCCTGAGGGGCTCCTTCGTCACCTTGGTCCACCTGGGCAACGTTGGAGGCCCTCTGGGGCCGGAAGAAGCCGGCTCGAACTGGTCCCCTCGGCACAATTTTGGGGGCGGCAGACTTACACATTCTGGCGAAATGGTCAGGGCCTCCGCATCTGCCACACTTGACTCCCGTTGCCGGGCACTCCGCGGGGTGCGGGAGATCATAGCCACACTTCGGGCAGGAGACATTCGACCCCTGCGCGCGCTGGCTCTGATTGTTCATGGGGCGCCTCAACCCGCGGCCTCTTCCGACCGCACAGATCTCTTCCACCTTGGCTGGGCGAATACCCGCTTCCATCCTGGTTGCCCGCAGTTCAGAGACCTCGTGGCACCTCCCCAGTTCTAGGATGCGAGGGAGGGTGATGCCCGGCTCTCGCAGGATCTGGCGTCTCAGTTTCCCAGAGCTGCACCCTTGAATGAGTTGGTTCCTAATCATGACCTCGGGGTCATTCCAGGCACACGGTGCTGCCAGACGCCGCAGCCGCCCAAAGAATACATCCAGAGTCTCATCATCTTTTTGGCGAGCCGTTCCCATAAGAAAACGTTCATAGTCCGCATTGGCCATTGGCAGAAAATGATTATGGAGTGCCTCCTTTGCCGCAGCAAACGACCCGTCCACCGGCTGCAGGGACATAAATACCTCATGCACCGCCGGACCAGCAGAGTACAGGAGGGTGGCCAGCTTGCCGTCGTCCGTTGTTTCCATTGTGGCCCTGAAGTACATCTCCAGCCTATCCATCCACATCTTCCACCTCTGTCCCAGGCCCGATGGAGCACCCGAGATATCAAACTCAGGCATTGGCTGTAGGGACCCCGGTGGTTTCGGCGGAGGGGCAGGTGGAAGCACAGGCGGTGCCGGACCCACAACAGCAGGAGCAGCAGCAGCAGCAGCATCCTGGTTCATGGTGGAAAGCGCACAGGCACCCCACAAGATTGGCAAGAAAGGGGCCGCAACTCACCACCAGCCGTGATCTTCGTGAAGGTGTCACTCCAGCCAGCATGCAGACAATGATGTGTCCAAAAATTGAGTAGAGGAAGAGACAGACTCCTATTGCAACAGCAGGCTCCCCATGGAGTCTCCCTGCCTCTGCTCGACAATAATCGTGAAAATTGTCAAAATTTCCTCACGAAATTGACATGTGCTGTGTTCAGCGACCATCCGCCGCTGAAGTTTCCAAAAATTAAGCCCGGATGGCTCACCGACGCTTCGTTATGAAGCCGTGAGTCTCCGAGGCCTGTTCATCAAAATGGCCGCCGGCCGCGTGCGTCGCTTCCTTCTCCGCGGTCGGAGTTCGTCGCGCGCTCACATCCGATCATCTGCGCTGCGGCGGAACTCCCCCGCGTGTCCCAGGAAGCGATCCCGGTCTCGTCGCCACTGTTAGCGGTCTCCGATGGGCCGCCTCCGTGAGCCCCCCACCCCCTGTGGTAATGAGACACAGAGACGGAGATGTTGTCGGTGTGGGCTCCCCGGTGAACTGACGTCACCAGGAGCCGCCCCGTTTATTTAAACTGGCACGCGACGGAGTTGACGTCACTCCGTCGCGTGCGTACCCTTAAAGGGGCAACGCCACAGCATAGATTTGGGAAGTGTCTTTGCCTACCAGTCACCATCACAAACTAACAGTGTTTCTTCTTGTCTCATACTAATGCCCCATGAGGCCGCTCCTCCCTCCCTGATATTAGCACAGTCAGCCAGGCTCCCTGTCTGACAACAGCCTAAAATAAAGCATGACCCCTCCCTTCCCAACTCTAAAATACAGCGAGGGTAACCTCGCTCTTCATGTCACCACCCATACTGGGGCAAGCTCCACCCCTGCCTGGCACTAGCAGAGGCCAGGGGAGCGCCTCTCCTTGCCCTACACAATCGCAGACTTAGGAACTCTCCGTCTTCCTCGCTTGCTGTATATTAGACTCAAGGAGTAACTCTGGTAGTGACATTTCTGTAGCCCTCACTGAGCAAGAGCGCTTTTAACAGACAAAGGGACTCGTACCGGGATTCAGGCCCGTCATGTCCTTGTTAGCAGTACTCTGGCTACTTCCTTTTTGTTGTTTTGTGACTTATGCCTCGCCCCTTAGGAGCGACCACTGACAAACCCAATGATCACTACGACCATAATTTAATTCCTATTAAATTGTCTTTTCTTTCCATGTGCATCCATCTTTTTTGTGGAATACATTTCCAGGAACTCTCTTATAGTTTTAAGCTGGCCTCTTCTCTCTTTTCTATTTACCTTCTTTCAAATGACATTATGTTAAAGTTGACTGTCATTATTTATCATTTGAGTCTTTCTTTTATGTCGAGTCATCCACAGATTTGGGCAAAGCAAAACAGGTGACGGGTGGAAGGTTTAGAATTAATCTTAACCTCTGGCATAGGTCTGGGCTCCAGACCATCGTTATTCGCCTGCCAAGCCATTGCAAAAGGGGAAAGACCATGTAGCGGGTAGCACAGTGGGGAAAAGGTCTGGAAAATATATTTGGGGTAATTTGGCAGCCGAAAGAGGGGTTGTGGGGGTTGGGAGTGGAATAAAGATGATATGAGCTGTTTTTACAGGTGAAAAAAGCAGGCGAAGGTGCCACCAAGTCCACGGTCACTTATTGTGCGCAGACATGCATGGATGGCAGGGGGTTCTGGGTGAGTTTTTGTATTTGAAGGTGTGTTCTGAAATCTGACCACTGACAACACATAATATAGTAATATATGTATAGTAGTTATAGGTAGTGTAGGGGGAGTATACAGTATTTGTAATATGGTGGAAGGATATAATTAAAGTGTATATGGTATTTATGATTGTAGTACAATTGTGGATAGTGCTCCTTGATGTCTGGTCCACCTTTCATACAGTGAACCATTGTATCCTTATTAAAAGGTTACTTGATACCTTTAGCATCATGGACCGGGCAATAGACTGGATCATCTGTTTTCCTCACTAACCCCCCTTCCCAGCTGCAACTGGGCTGTTTGTACTCCACCACCTCACTGTGTACCTGCAGAGTACCCCAGGGTTTTATCCTGTCATTGTGGCAATTACATATCTATTTTATCCTTCTGATGACTTTCTTCTTTTTGTATTTCCAGTGTTATGTTAATGACACACAGCTTTCTTTAAACTTACCTGAACTAATTTGTTTTCCTTGTTTATTACCCCTGATTGTCTGACCGCCATTGTGGACTTTGTGTGCGGCTATCAATGTCTGTCTCAATGCCAGTAAAACAGAGATCTTTCATACTATGGGCCTCATCACGACTTTGGCGGTAACCCTTAAAATCGGTGGTAACGCTATTAGTGCCGATTTTAAGGGTCCGTCGGACCACAAGTCCAAATACCCCCGGCACCATTACAGCCGGCGCAAGTACAGCCGGCTGTACAAGCGCCGGCCATAACAATGCCAGGAACCATTTGCGCTAAAACATCAGCAATCACGAGTCCGGCATAGGCGCTATTAGCGCCAGAAAAGTGGCGGACAATCCGCCAAAAATACCTCCAGCAAAAAGCTGGAGGTAACAGAACACAGGCCACAGCAATAAGGGCCCAGGTGAAACCAATGCAATTCAGAGGCCTACAAAGGACCCACCCATTCACAACACACCCTCCCCAACACCATTACACCAGTAGGAGCAGGGAGGAGACAGCAATAAGGGCCCAGGTGGAACCACTGCAAATCAGAGGCTTACAAAGGAGCCACCCATGAACAACACACCCTCCCCAACACCATGCTGCCATTTGGAGCCGGGAGCCTTGATGTTGACTTCTACCTGCTGCGCCTGGAGCTACAGAGGCTAGCCAACCAGGCCAGGCCCTGGGAGTGCAGGGGGCAGTGGGGATGAGGAGAAGGAGGAGGAGAGCAGCACCAGCAAGGCGGCCAGCCATCCCCAGGGTCAGGCCAACACCCTGGGCCCTGACTGATGGTCAGTTGGTGACAGAATATCGGCTGGACAAGGCAACCATCACCCAGTTGCTGGACACAATCCAGGGTGACATTGGCAGCCGCATAGCCACCAGCACGGCAGTACCTCCCCCAGTGAAGCTCGTGTCTGTGCTTCAATTTCTTGGGACTGGCAGCTACCAACATACCGTTGCCATGATGCATGGACTGGCCCAGTCGACATTCAGTGCCATGCTGGGACAGGTGCTTGATGCACTGTTGAATCATGTGAACAAACACATTGCATTGCCAGTCACACAGGCACAAGTGCACCATGCTGAAGGGTCAATTCTATGCCATTGCCCAAGTCCCGAATGTAATATCAGCCCTGGACTGCACACATGTGGCACTCGTACCACCCCAGGCACATGAGGCTGCCTACAGAAACCAGAAACAGTACCATTCCCTCAACGTGCAGATGACATGTGGCCCTGACCTCACCTTCAGCCACTGCTGTGCCTGCTACCCAGGATCCAGCCCAACAGTACCCTGCCGGCGTACATGGAAAGGCATCGAGGTCAAAACACATGCTACTGGGTGAGTACAAATGTATACCATAAAGCATGTCAATCCACAACAGATGGTGCCTGTCCCAGAATCCATTATTCCCGATAGGCAGCAGCATTACTGCTGCATTCACATTCAAGCACCTTGCACGATAAACCTTGGACATGTACAACACAGCAGAACACACCCATGCAGGATGTAAGACATGTGGCAGCACAGTGACAATTGGAAGCCCCACCACAATTAAGCCTCCTGTGTGAGTGGCACCATGGCTCCCAACACTGACACAGTACAGAAACCCCACCCTGCCCACCCTACAGTAATGGAATTCCAAACCATAAACTGGCACATCCACAAATGCACCACGCATAAGTAGGCCGAGTAATGACAATGTACATCCCACGAACACTGTCCCCCAAATGGCCAGGGAAATGCATGGAGAACAGTACAGAATAGTGACGACCAGCAAATGCAACATTAGCCAAATGGATGTGCAATGATACATGAGGCAGCAACTTCTGTCATGCAGAAGTAGATGGAAGGGCCCCCTTATCCTGCGACAAGTGAATGAGTACTGTTGCATACAGAAACCTAGGCGTACCAAGTGGAGAGTACCCCATTGATTCAATCGTGCCCATAGGACAACACACTCCACAATGTTATAGGCCAAATGCTAAAAATGGCAAAATGACACTGATTACAGAGCTCTGTACACCCACTGGACTTACCTTGTCCCCATACCGGCTTTCTGTCCCCTGCAGGTGATTCTGGATATCCCCAGTACACGTGGCTCATGACCCCTGTGTGTCACCCACACACGGCGGCGGAGCGGGCATACAACCTTGCCCATGCCCGTACACGGATCTGCGTGGAGAGGGCATTTGGACTGCTAAAGGCACCCTTCCGGTGCCTCGACCGCACGGGAGGGGCATTGATGTATGCACCAGAAAAAGTTGGCAAAATTGTACTGACATGTGCCATGCTGCACAACATCTGCTGTCGCAGAAATGTGACACTGCCCCCTGATGCTCATGTGCTGCCACCTGAGGATGGTGGTGAGGGCGATGGAGTGCCAGAAGGTGTTGCACATTCACAGAGGATTGGGCTGAGGGAGTGGAGGTTGGCCAGACAGGGATTGATTGATGGATTCTTTTAGAAATGGGTAATGGATAAATTGGAAATATGGCACTTCAACATTGAATTGCATCAGTAACAATCACTGCATTGTGAATTTTCTAATGTGATTTATTTACCATCCAACAAACCCCCATCCCACCAGTGAACACCCAGCACACTAACCCCCCTCCCACTAGTGAACACCCAGCACACTAACCCCCCTCCCCCCAGTAAACACCCAGCACACTAACCTCCCTCCCCCCAGTGAACACCCAGCACACTAACCCCTCCTCCCCCAGTAAACACCCAGCACACTAACCCTCCTCCCCCCAGTAAACACCCAGCACACTAACCCCCCTCCCCCCAGTAAACACCCAGCACACTAACCCCCCGCCCCCAGTAAACTACCCCTTGTGCAGATAGGCACATGTGTCTCATCAGGGCACCAACAACGATGCCATGCCCCACTAGGATGGTCGTGGGTGCTTCCCTTTTCCAGGCCCCTCTGGTGTGCGTGCCCTTAGGTGGCGCATAGACCGGCTCCTAGAAGATGGCTCTAGGGAACCCTCCGTGGGTGTGGTCGAAGTCGAAGGGACTGAAGTGGTGGCCATCATGTGCTGTCGCATGAGGTTGTTTCCCTCCCGTGTCTGTTCAGCAAGTGCTGAGACTGCCTCCGTCAACTCCCTGACTCGTTGATCGAAGCCTGTCAGGGCAGTGGTACATTGTTCAACAACTCGGTGTGTACGCGCATTGTCCCGCGCTATGTACTTGAACCCATGCCTTATTGATGCACTGACAGCCTTGATGTGCCGGCTCTGCACCTTGGCCATCGATTCCACCCTGGCCTGTTTGGCCTCAATGATGTCGAGTCGGCCCATCACTGCTGCCCCAGTGACGAAGGGCTCCCCTGGTGTGTCACGTGGTGGCCTGCGACTTGTGTGCTGTCGGGGGGGGGCTGCATGGCGACATGGCGCCAGCCTGGACTGGGCTGCCTGGCTCAGAGTGCCAGTCTTCTGGGCTCCCATATGATGGCGTGTCCACGTCCGCCTGCGGTGTGCGGACACGACGCACAGGCACATGTCAACTTCCTGCATGCTGTGTGCCTGGCCTTGGCACATGGCACATGTCGACTTCCTGCATGCTGTGTGCCTGGTCTTGGGCTTCCCTGGGGTGTGATCATCCCTTCAGCCTCACTGCTTCCGGGAGAGTGTTGTCCTACGCATGATGGCCACATAGAGGTGTTGCTCCCACGTCGGGCTCCGATGCAGACCTCTCTCGTTCAGCATCGGGGCTGTGACTGTGGCTTGGGGTGAGCTGGCGGTCGCCTCCCTGTGGCCATGTGGCTGCTGCTGCTGTCTTGTGCGGCTGCGTTGGGGTGAAGTGGGTGTTGGCCTGGGTCGTCTCCCTTCGGTGCAGCCTCTTTGTGGGGTGCTGGTGGAGGTGCGCTGCCGTGGGCGCTGTGTTGGTGTGGCCTCCTCCCCATCATCTTCGTCCCGTTGGGATCGACGTGTGCCTGTGGGGTACATAGGGTGTGGTTTGAGTTCAATGCTACATATATTTGTGTGATGCAGGTCATGCCAACAAGTGTGATTGAAGACAGTAACAATCATGCATTCTACTTGCATTCTGTTCAGTCGCCATGTGGTGCTTGTTGTGAATGTGTATGGGAGTACACTGCATGGGAATGTCGGAGTGACAAGATTGCATGCGTGGTTGGGGTACACTGCGCTCTGGTTTTTGGGGGTGTATTCATGCACACTCCAACTCTACGTAGCTGTCCTATGGCTATGGAAGTCTATCCCCTGCCCCTGAAATGTATCCACTGCACGTACAGGGTCGTCTAGGCAGCACTACTGTTCTATGGATGTAGGCCTCACTTATGGGTGTATGCAGTACCTCAGACACATGTCTTTGCATTCATTCACTCAGGGTCTGCATGTGTGGTACTTTCAGCTGCATGTATTTGGGGATGTGACTCACCTGCCGTTGGGTCGATGCCAGTGCCTGCCTCCGCTCCACCAATGCCCTCGATGGTGCCAACATCTATCAGGGCTGTAATTTTCTCCTCCCAAGGTGTGAGTTCGGGTGGGGGTGGGGGTGCGCCTCCACCAGTGGCCTGCTCACACTCCTGTGCTGTGACAGGATGCCACGGACTCGCACGCGCAGGTCGTTCAGGCGCTTGCGGCAATCCTCCCCATCCCGGGGCATGCGCCCCACAGCACTGACCCTTTGGCTGATGGTTCACCATATTTGGGCTCTGTGCTGGCCACTTGTTTTGCACTGCTGCAGCTCCTCGTGGTGTATCTCAGCCTCCTCGACCAGTACTGCTAGCTCCTGGTCACTGAATTTGGGCTTTCTCACCCTGTCCAGGGCGGACTTGCCCCTAGTGCGCTCCTGAGACATGTTTTGGGCTTGGATCGCGTGGATGGCTTCCAGGGGCTGTGATATCCGACGAATTGTGATTTCCAAGATGGCCGCCGCTTTATTTCCTGTTCCTGCAGTGACAAGTTTCCAGCGCGCTAAAAGCGCACGCTCTTAGTGCGCGCTCATAGCGCGCGCTATGAGCGCGACATGTCGGTAGCGCACGGTGCGCCAGATTTAAAGGTTCACACTATTCGCGCTAACGCCATGGACCGGGGCGCGTGCACGATAACTTGTGATCTGGCGGATTATCCGCCGGGGGCCTTGGCGTTAGCGCTAATTACGTCCAGCGGATAATCCGCCACATTACCGCCGAAGTCGTGATGAGGCCCTATGACATCTGCACCCTGTGTTTCTCCTACCCTGTGGCTGCTGTCTTTGGGCTGCCTACATTACCATTCTGTAAGGCCAAAAACATTTGGGTTATCTTTACGTGTTTACTCTCTTTTACTGCTTACATTTTGGAGCTTGTAAAGCAAGCCCATAGTTTGAGCTTGACCTCCTTACAGGCATTGCACCGTTCCTTACCTTCCCCCAGAAGCTCAATGTCTGTAGAGCCCTGAACATTGGAGGCTGGACTACTGCAACAGCCTCTTCCTCAACCTCCAAATGTGTTGTCTATACCCACTTCAGCTAATCTAGAATATGGCTGTAAGACTTAACCTTGGCCTGAAGCCCGGTGATGTAATCATTGGCATTTGTGAAGTCATCTTTCATGTCCTGGGTGTTAGTCTTAGCAGTGCGCAGTTATGGCGCAAGTTATGGTTGCTTAGCTTACCATAACTGGCGAATTTCAAGGGTTTTTCGGTTTTACTTGTATTCCTAACGTCCTTATAACAAAGTTTTTTCACTGGATTTTATAGGTTTTTATTAGTGCAACTTAACCATAACGTCCCTTTAACAAAGTATATTATATAATTACATAGTAATGTCAGTTACCCATCCCTTCCATGAGCCTTGACCAAATGTCCCACGGATGCAGAATCTGATACACCTCAAGGTGGTAAAATAGAGTTGCACCTCTGCATCACAGACAAGACAAGGCTGGTTCTTCAAGGGATTATTTAGAAACCTGTGGAAATGTATCATGCCTTTTCCATGTTCATTTGTTAGACTGCGAATTGAAGTTTTCAAATCTACAATAAACGACCATTTACCTTGCTTTAGGGTTCCTCAGCGAGGTCAGATAGCATGCAGGATAGTCAGGTTCATTGATAGCTAGGGAATTGGGTTTGGAACCTCGTTGCAATAGCCATCTCCAGTGCCATTAAAAATGAGGTTCCAACACCCAATTCCCAGGTTTCAGACTCATTGGGACTTGGGGAGCTCTGTCCCTCTGGAACCTCAACACCAGGCAGCAGGAAGAACTTTAACCGACCCGAGAGAACAGATAGGGTGGGGGTCCAACCGTCCATATAAGCTCCTACTTTTGCTTAATTGAAAACTGTGTACTCTTTGACCAGGGGAATACCGGGGGCAAACTTTGCAAGGATAGGTATTTATTCCTGTCAACGCACTTCCACAAACAAGATCTTACCCCACCCTTGAGGGTATGTCCTTCTTCATAAAGGATTAGGAAGGTAACAGTTATCCTACTTCCCAAATTTGAATGTTCATCAAATTCAGTCAGTAACTTGATAATGGACCTAAGCAGGGAAGATAAGGACTTCTCACCTTTAAAGTGAACGTTGTTGTGAAATAGAGAGTTTATTACTGCACCTCGACAGTAAAGGAGCAACCGGGTTAACTCCAATCAAATAATGGGTGGGAGTGCACTAGGATTCATGCATCGAGCTTTTCTCATTTTGCTCGTAACAAACATATAACATGCATCAGTCACCACTGCAGAGAGGCCTCCTGGTGTTGACGCCTGTTCATACCTTCTACCAGTGATTTAACTAAATGTACAGTGCTAGTGGTTGTCATATTGTGGTTCCACGTCGTAATGCCTCTGTGTGAAAACTGCTGCCAATTAATGCTGCTGGCAGCACCCCCTTTGTTTGTTTTTACACAGGGGACACCCTTGTACCTCACTTAACCCTCCTTCCCAACACACGCCTGACTTCTCCCAGTCACCCATCTCCCAGCGTTCACCTGGAACTCTTCCTCTTGCCCCTGTGTCTGGTACGGTGAAAGGGAAGGCCGCAGTTCAGTTGTGTTTTTACTCGTGGCATTCGCTTGGCAGTGGAGTGCAATACTGTACCAATTCTGAGCTCCATGTAGCGCAAGCGAAACTATTGTGCCTCATGCAACTCCAGTGGCTACTTTATGGAGCCTGAACTGCAATTTCTTTATTCAAACAAGTGAGGGGCCGGATCGCCCTGTTGACTTTTTTTGGCCTGTACCATTAATCGCTTTACTTGCGAGAACTTTTATGCCACATTCCTGGCTCTGCATTGGCAGTGCTAAAAATGTGACATGCATGTTTTTAATGCATTTACCAGACACTGCGCTCAACACTAGGAGAACATGCATGCCACAGTAGAGGGCTAAGTGCTTGCTCGAGGTTCCAGAATTCATCCTCACCACACCAAGAGGCGCAAACTGAATTATTCCCTCGACCTGTGTTTGGTTATGATGCCATTTGCAAGGTGACTTGTTTCTACAAAGCAGCAAGACCTTTGTTTTACCTATACCTGCCTTTGGATGGTTATTTGGTGAATATAGTTCCAGAAACCCAAGGAGTTCTCTGGGAGTCAGTGCCATTATGGGAAAATCATCTGCAGACACTCTGCTCTAAACCAAGATGTATTCTCCTGAGTCTTGCACTCATGCTTACCAATAACTTATCACATTTGGGAAACACACATCCCTACTTTGACAACCATTTCCCCTCCCACTCATACCAATTGTCTTTGCTCTATCACCTCCTCTCTTTCAGACAAGGCCAGTCGCCGTAAGACCACTACGGTAGTGATGGGTGCAGTAGAAATATTGGATAACATAACATATATCAAGAACAGGACCTAGATTGGAACCTCTTCTGGGGTTGGGGGGGGGGGGCGTGTTTCCACATTAGCACTGTCCTGAGTAAAACTAGAATTAAAGTAAATAACCTTGTAGCAAGGAGTCAAACTTGACGCTGGCCACTGGTTTCTTTGGATTTCCTCGTGGTCTCATTGCTCTTGATGACCCTCGTCCAATTGTTGGAGTGTAATTCTATCAATAGAGACAATTTGTGAGGATCAATTCTTGTCATAACATATTTCTGTTAATTAGAACATTTCAATGTAGTACAAAAATATACATTTGTCGCCCTTGTCTTTTGGGTATATGTCTTTCCTAAGTGGGATAGGACATATGGGTAATCTGATTGTTCGAACTATGGTTACTTGCTTTTTCCCTTTTGTCAAGGTGCGGCAGAACAAGTTTTTAAATACTTTGCCCACATTTTCTGAGCAATGAGGTGGCCATTAAGATGGAGGATCTCTACATAACTCCTTTAAAAAAAAGAATGATTAAATGAGGCTCCTTTTACATGATGATGGTATTCGCCCAACTTGTATATTACAAGGCATTAGCTATTGAGACCACCATGCAAGATCTGCTTTCAGGGCTGCATTAGCTGTTGAGACCACCATGCAAGATCTACTTTCAGGGCTGCATTAGCTGTTGAGACCACCAAGCAAGATCTGCTTTCAGGGCTGCATTAGCTATTGAGACCACCATGCAAGATCTGCTTTCAGGACTGCTTTTGCTATTGGGACCACCATGCAAGATCTGCTTTCAGGGCTGCATTAGCTGTTGAGACAACCATTCAAGATCTGCTTTCAGGGCAGCAGTAGCTTTTGAGACCACCATGCAAGATCTGCTTTCAGGGCTGCATTACCTATTGAGACCACCATGCAAGATCTGCTTTCAGGGCTGCATTAGCTATTGAGGCCACCATGCAAGATCTGCTTTCAGGGCTGCATTAGCTATTGCGACCACCACGCAAGCTCTGCTTTCAGGGCTGCATTAGCTGTTGCGACCACCACGCAAGCTCTGCTTTCAGGGCTGCATTAGCTGTTGAGAACACCATGCAAGATCTGCTTTCAGGGCAACAGTAGCTGTTGAGACCACCATGCAAGAACTGCTTTCAGGGCTGCATTACCTATTGAGACCACCATGCAAGATCTGCTTTCAGGGCTGCATTAGCTATTGAGGCCACCATGCAAGATCTGGTTTCAGGGCTGCATTAGCTGTTGCGACCACCACGCAAGCTCTGCTTTCAGGACTGCATTAGCTGTTGCGACCATCACGCAAGCTCTGCTTTCAGGGCTGCATTAGCTGTTGAGACCACCACACAAGATCTGCTTTCAGTGCTGCATTAGCTATTGATGCCACCATGCAAGATCTGCTTTCAGTGCTGCATTAGCTATTGAGACCACCATGCAAGATCTGCTTTCAGGACTGCATTACCTATTGAGACCACCATGCAAGATCTGGTTTCAGGACTGCATTACCTATTGAGAACACCATGCAAGATCTGCTTTCAGGGCTGCATTAGCTGTTGAGGCCACCATGCAAGATCTGCTGTCAGGGCTGCATTAGCTGTTGCGACCACCACGAAAGCTCTGCTTTCAGGGCTGCATTAGCTGTTGGGACCACCACGCAAGCTCTGCTTTCAGGGCTGCGTTAGCTGTTGAGACCACCACACAAGATCTGCTTTCAGTGCTGCATTAGCTATTGAGGCCACCATGCAAGATCTGCTTTCAGGGCTGAATTAGCTATTGAGACCACCATGCACGATCCACTTTCAGGGCTGCATTAACTATTGAGACCACCACGCAAGCTCTGCTTTCAGGGCTGCATTAGCTGTTGAGACCACCACACAAGATCTGCTTTCAGGGCTTCATTATCTATTGAGGCCACCACGCAAGCTCTGCTTTCAGGGCTGCATTAGCTGTTGAGACCACCACGCAAGATCTGCTTTCAGGGCTGCATTAGCTATTGAGACCACCATGCAAGATCCACTTTCAGGGCTGAATTAGCTATTGAGACCACCATGCACGATCCACTTTTATGGCTGCATTAACTATTGAGACCACCACACAAGCTCTGCTTTCAGGGCTGCATTAGCTGTTGAGACCACCATGCAAGATCTGCTTTCAGGGCTGCAGTAGCTGTTGAGACCACCATGCAAGATCCACTTTCAGGGCTGAATTAACTATTGAGACCACCACACAAGCTCTGCTTTCAGGGCTGCATTAGCTGTTGAGACCACCATGCAAGATCTGCTTTCAGGGCTGCAGTAGCTGTTGAGACCACCATGCAAGATCCACTTTCAGGGCTGCATTAACTATTGAGACCACCATGCAAGCTCTGCTTTCAGGGCTTCATTATCTATTGAGGCCACCACGCAAGCTCTGCTTTCAGGGCTGCATTAGCTGTTGAGACCACCACACAAGATCTGCTTTCAGGGCTGCATTAGCTGTTGAGACCACCACACAAGCTCTGCTTTCAGGGCTGCATTAGCTGTTGAGACCACCATGCAAGATCTGCTTTCAGGGCTGCAGTAGCTGTTGAGACCACCATGCAAGATCCACTTTCAGGACTGCCTAAACTAGTCCATCTCGACCTGCTGCTTTTAAAGACCACAGTTCGCTGAAGGTTTGTTCTAGCATTTCTCCATTTAGCAGTTCTAAATGAGTTCCGCCCGCGTATGGTGAATGGGTACTTTTAGAGCTGAGAAAAGAAATAGAGTTGAAGACTTCAGTGATTGAGGTGCTGTAAGTAGGGGGCCTTAAATGTCCCCATGCAGTGGTGCAGATTTCACTAACATTGAGTGCTCTTTTACTTTCCTCTAATCCCCCCTCGTGTTTTAAGAGGCTGGATGGTTTATTGGTACCCCTGTTATGTCCTGAGAGCATGTTCGTTCCAAGTTTGTATTTCAATCCAAAAGTCTGAAACGGGATCCCAACTCTCGGAAGTAATAAAGGTGTAATCGATCTTTGTCAGTTTACGAAAGGAGTAATTGGAATTTTCTTCCTGGGAAATTGGATATTGTTCTACCATTACTCAAAGCTCAACCAAACTGCCTCATTATTCTGCTCAATTCATGAATTTAGCTCTATCACGAAAGATCTTACAGGTAAACCTGATCACCTGCAGTGTGTTTCATTTCAATTTCTCCCATAAATGAATAACAGCTTTCAGCACCTACTCTGACTTTCATTGACTCTGGTCCCATTTAGAATTATAGCATCAGGAAGGAAAGCAGGCGCTAGTTCTTCCCAAACCCTTACCAAAGTAACCAGGCAATCCCTGTCATTAAATAGGAGACAGAACTTGATTATCAAAAATCTCTTCAGGGCACAACATGCTGTGTTTATAATCTAGACTGGCAATGCTTTTAAAAAGTATTGCCATGCCTTGCTTAGCAAAGACCTCTGTAACGATTGTTATTAAGACAGCTGAAAAATTGGCATTTGAGGGCCGTGTATTGATCACAAACTCTTTGACCCCAGGATAATTACTAGTTTCAGTAACCCAGGTTTCTTGCAATCATACAATGTTTATGGCATTGAGAAATCATTCAGAATCCCTGTTGCTACAGCAGGGACGTCATTTCACCAAAATGCCAGGGGTAGTGGAAGTGACATCACATGACCATTGACCTCTGATGAATCACAGGATGTGATGTCATTTGACCCCACCCTGAAGTGGAATCATGGGAAGTGAAGGAACATGATCTTTCACCCCTTGACAAAACTGGAAGTGGCATCACATAGCATTGTTCCTAAGTACACTACGAAAAATATGGTTACAATATCACTACAATGTGACACAGATTGCATACAAGAATGGATCACCATATGTATCATTAATATCAGTATGCATAGGCCCACATCACCAAATTACTGTGAATGCAAGCAGAGGTCCAAGGCCAAATGATAATGATATGTTATTATTTAGCACTTCTGCTTAAGCGCTTTAGTTTATATAGAGCAAGTATACATACAATATCACCCAACATTTGTTGCTACTCATTTATCAACCTCAGAAGGATGAAAGGCTGAATTGGCTTTGCCAAGATTCGAACCTGCAACCTGCAAATCCCACACACATCGCAGCAGCTCAACCCACTGTGCTATCTTACCAGCTATGGCTACCTTACCGGCTATAGTAAAATGAGCAATTAAATGTCTGAATGTTCTCAAAGTCAGAAAGCAAATAATACTCTGCAGTGGATACCTTTAAACTGAGAACTGAGATTTAACAGCAGGCCAGTACATCTGCAGGTCTGGTACAAAGCTGGCCATATGTCAAGCTTGCGTGGATCTACTCTACAGTCTTCAGAGGTTGGCAAAATACATACCATTGGGAGGGTTCATAACTGTGTATTAAATAATGTAGAGTAGCGCAGGGAAAGCAGCGCACTCACACAGCATCCTGTACTCTGGGCACTCGTTACTTCATACATGCAAACAAACATCCTGCACAGCATGCCAGGAAAGATAGACACGTTACAGCAAACCATTAATTGTGGCACATTGAAATCAAGGGCCATTTTTTTGTGCTATGGTCAAACATTTCTACACTGTACACAAGCTTTTAGGCACACAAGGATTTTGTCAAGTGACCGAGGACACCGAAATGGAATGTCTTGCAATGATCGTAACAGAGACAACGACAGAAAAACATGCTACAATGCATCTTGGGAAAAAGCAAAATACACAGTCCGAAATTGATGCTTATTCTAGTCTAAATGCTTTTTGGAAGTTTTTGTCTGCATTGTGAATTTTAGGTGTTTAAGAACAGAACAAATCAGCGACTCACCTCCTGAAGTGTACCTGAAATAAACCTTTAATGAGTCTAGCAATTATTGTATAGCATTCCAGAAAGACAAATGATTTGTTCTTCCTATTCTTTTTTATTTAGGGTCACTGCTCAGTGTTATCCTTGTGGAACCCCCTGTTTTTTTTAAAGAGGCCTGAACAAGACAGCAGGCCACTCCAGAAACAAAGAGCCCCATGTCACTAACCACAGTCTGGGAGCCTCCATTTAGAAAAAAAACCAAAAACACATTTCTTTTTTTTTTTAGGTGTAGCAAGGGAGACCTGAGGGGTCGGAGCTGCAACCCCTGGCGACAACGCCAAATGTCGCCCCTGTGCTACAGTGTCTTCTAAGCCTGTTTACATTTCAAGCCAGTATCATTGTTTCCACTGTCCAGGCCATCAACTAGGCCCCACTTGCATGCAAACCTGAAATCAAAAAGGTCTCTTGCCATGATCCTAAAAGATCACCTTCCTTCTGGCTTTCAAGCATTGTGTGTTCATGAACTATAAAGTCTTAATCAGATCGATGCATATTGTTATCATAGCGAAATCCTCCTGATAACATTGGAAGGGAGGAGCCATTATCCACGATAAATTTATAATCCTCTCCTCCAAGGAGAGGAAGTGTTCATGCAGGATTTATTTTGTTTGAGAAGGGACCAAGTGAGCTATGTTGCTAATGACCGCAGTCTCCTTCATCAATGGGGTTGGAGATGCAATAGCTAGTATTCTTTTTCCAATTCAACAGTGCTATGCAAAATCAGTTCCAGGGCAAACTGGGTCATGGCTATACTGTAAGTGACTGATGCATATTTTATCACTGTCTTTTATTGGGGTCATACTTTTCCCCCCCAATTTGATTCTATCTAGGGCAGACAGTAATTTAGAGTGCCCCATTCTGGAAGAAGTACATATCACATTTTGTTCTGACTCCAGTTTAAAATATCACAAAGATGGTGTGCAGTCTTTTGCATATGATCGCAAGCAAAAGAGGATGCAAAGAATTGGTTTCATTCTTCTGTACCACAGAGGCCGAGCCCCGCCCCACATTGCGAAAGACGGTTTTGTAGTAGAGAAAATCATACTAGTAATGAAGAGAGGTTGGGCAGCGGTGCCGTAGTGGAAATCATTGTGGTGGGGATATCGCTGCAATATTGGCCAGGAGTGTTTTTGATAAGATGCTGTCTTCTGTATATGAGTGAAAAGTAGAATTGGAGTAAATAGTGAAGTGAGGTAATTGTGGTACAGGTTAGTGCAGTGAATGAGTATGAAGTGCGACTAAGTAATTGGGTAACGGTAAAAAGGGAGCTCTATGGTGAACAATTTTTCGTGCCGCAGGTTCGTCTCAGTATAGGATTTTTGTGAAACTATTTTTTGATAACTTTGGATGGAGTATGGAGACGCTGTTAAATCATTTTGCCATGTGTTGCCAGGCAAACATTTTAAAATATCATAGGCAATGGTTGCGGGAGAGTAAGGGGAAAATGAAAAATTCTTAGTCTATTGATGGATCCTATGATACATCGATATTGGAGAACTTGCATAGCTTTTTAACTACAAAGCACAAGGGCTCGAAGTTAGAAAAGTGGTTAAACATCTTGGAATTATGAAGGATGTATGAAAAAAGTGGGAAGGGCCGTAATGTTGAAATTGTGGGGGGAGGGCTGAAAAAGGAGGGTGCAGGAGTTTCTTCTGCACCACCGCCAAATGGGTGCTATCCTTTATCGCCTGCAGAGGGGTACACAGACCCTGAGTTCGTACCACCATTTACCCCAGCAGCTACTCCAGTGGTTGCAAGACAGACACAGATAACGCCTCCATAAGTTATGATTTCTAAGAACTGGGATTTTGAGGAATGAGGAAGGGTAACTCCTTCAATGGTTAGGGCCACAGAGAGAATGAGAATGGAGAGTGGGAAGGGGATAACTCCCCCAACTGCTAGGTTAGCAGATAGAGTAAGGGTAGAACAGCAAGAAATAGTGAGGCTGATAGGGGGTGGAGGAAGGATTAAAAATGAGAGAGAAAGAAGAGGTTAGGCCACTTCCTGCAAAGATAGAGGATTAGCTGCCATGAGTGATAGATGCACAAGAATGGGAAAAGATGAAGGAAGCACTAGAGCTAGCGAAGGAAGAGGTAATGTTGTTACAGCGGCAGAAAGATGAAGAGCGGGTGGAAGTGAGAAGACAGGTAAGGGATGTAGAATTAGGAAGGTGGAGACATAGGCAGGTTCTTGTTAGATTGGACAACTCAGTTATCAGAACAGTTCAGTTGGACATGGAGAACAGGGATGCTGCAGTGGGTACAGATGCTGAGCAGGGAGGACGGGAGATGGCACCCTATGGTACTGCTGATATGCTTCTGTGCCTGCCAAAGGGTTATGGGATGTAGTAGCCGGAGTAGACAATGAAGAAGGAGAGCAATGAGATGTTGAGCAATGAGAGCAGGGTGTAGGCACCCTACCTCCCACTCCAGTAGTAGAGATCGAAAACACATCATGGAGCCATAGGATAAGTGGTAGGGGAGAGGGGGAGAAAACAGGTATAACTGAGTTTCCGTTGCTCCAGAAGGGTCTGGGAAGGGCATATTATGTCCCGTGGTCACACATGGACCGGAATAACGTGATGAAGACACTCCCTTCACCCACTGTAGGGGCGGGAAGTGGATTTATGCATTGGAGAAGTATACTGCCGGTGTCACGTTGGAAATAGGGGACATTAAGAGCGCATTCACAGCCCTAATGGGGGGGAGGGAAGTCAGATGAGTTTTGGAAGAGATCTGGGTTTCCGGGAGTTCAGTTGAATGCAAATACCCATGATGGAGCAGCTTTTAATAATCTTATGGCACAGGTATGGGGGGCCCTTCAGATTATGTATACCGATACGGCTGATATCAATTCGATTTTAGCTAAAATGATGAAATTGGATGATGATCCGGCTGCACACATCCAGCTAATTCAGGAGATGTGGAGTACAGAAACGGGAGAAGCATGGGACAAGAATATGGTGATTCCTTACCACATGCTGAAGAAGAGACTTCCAAAAGTAGACTCGCACGATTTAGATAAAGTAGTAGGGATGGAGGCAAAGCGTTGGCCAGAAATTCAGGCACACATTGGGCATTTCTACAAGAGAAGAGTGGATAAAGTGAGGGAAAATGTAGAGCAGGCACAAACAGCAGAGGCTAAGCTCGCTCAAAAGAGATTGGCAAAGATTTGTTTAGAAGGGGCAGTAATTACAAATTCTATGCAGGGACAGCAGGGGCAACAGGGACACAGTGAACCAGGTATGATTCAGGGTTGGGTGGATGGGTATGTTCCTGGTCCAAGGCCAATAAGAGGGTTTCTGAGGGGCAGAAGAGGATTTCCACAGGGAAGTGGGTCATTTGGTGGGGTTGGAGGAATGGGTCCCCGGTTTAAGGGGTCAACAGGAAATAATTATGGAGGATTTTATGGAATTCAGTGTTGGTCATGTTGAAGGTTTGGACACGTTTCATGGGATTGTCATGAACAGCCACAGTACATTAACATGGGAGCTCACCAGATGCAGGCCCGACCCTGCCAGATGCTCCAGGCTCTGTGCAGATGCAGCAGGCACAGCGACTGGGGCTGCACAGACCAAATGATGGACACACAGGGATTCTCTGGGGGTGTCCTGTCGGTTCCTGATACTGAAGATCTTCGTATCAAAGTGGGTAATCAAAATGTATCAGCTCCTTTGTTGTATTGTATGGATACCCCAGTGTGTTTTCAGACCTATTGTAGCGACAGTATGATAAGGGGCGTTCCTGTACATACAGCATTGTTTCTCTATGGGGTGATAGTTTTGTTGAGTTGGGGCCGGGGATCAGAAATCAGGACTGCCGAGTATGATATGATATGATATTTTATTTATTACATGCTCATACACAAGTGTTTCAGAGCACGACCAAGCAAAGGGCAGGGAACAGGGAGAATAAAAACAACAATCTTACTAGGCCCAGTGAGATTAAGAATGCTCAAGTGCATGGAAAGGGAAAAGAGGGAAGGTGCGAGGAAGGGGAGGAGTGGAAAGTGCAGCACAAAGGAGAGAACAGAATAAATAATAAGTGCAATAAATTAGTAAAATAAATACAGTCAGAGGCAAGAGCATAATTTGTCAGATAGGGTATATCTGATGAGTGCAGAGGAAAAATGGGGGACTGCATGGGTACAGATACAGAACCCAGTGCAAGTGGTGGCTTGGAGCACCATTGGAGTGCAAGCGGGTGAGCAGCTACCTGGTCCTGAAAAAGGGTGGCAGGAGCATGGTGCTAAGAGAGACAACAGATCAGCAGGGGAGAAGAGGGGCAAAGGCAGAAGCGAAGAGGAAGGCCTTGAGGTGCTTTCGGAACTGGAGATGGTTCTCCTCAATTTTCAAGGTGGCTGGGAGACTGTTCCAAAGGGTAGCCCCCGCTGAAGACAAAGATTTACCCCCAGCTCGTTTCTTTGAAAAACGACTGAGCCTGATGGAGTTAGAAGTAGAGGAGCAAAGTACTCGGGAGGGGAGGTATTTACGGAGGGATAGTTGAAGGTATTTTGGACCCAGGCCCCAGAAAGCCTTGTGGACAATACAGAGGGTTTTAAATGTAATCCTTGCGTCCACTGGGAGTCAATGAGGGATTTCAGAGCTGGATAGATACAATCCCAGGGCTTGAGGCCAAGGACAAGTCTTGCAGTCCTGTTCTGGATTAGATGTAAAGGGCGGAGAGTGGAGGCAGGTAGATTTAGAAAGAGGCTGTTACAGTAGTCCAACCTAGAGAGAACCAGAGCTTGGAAGACAGTGAGCTTCTGGGGGAAGGAGGGGAAAGGCAGAGTACCTCTAAGGAAGTGCAGTAGGAAGTTTGGCTTTTTAGAGACGTCAGAGATGTGTGCGGAGAAGGAAAGTGTGGAGTCAAAGATGACCCTGAGATTCTTAGCCTCGCAGGTAGGGGTAGGAGGAGGGCCAAGGGAGGCCGGCCAGAGAGTGAGGGGAAAGGATGATGAAGGTGTAATATTGAGGAGGATATCAGTCTTGTTGGCATTTAGACAAAGATCGTTGGCGGCACACCAATTTTGAATGGTGGTGAGACAATCAGAGATGAGGGAAGGAGAGAAGGTGTCAGAGGGAAGCCTGAAAATAAGTTGGGTGTCATCAGCATAGCACTGGAAGTTTGAGCAGAAAATGGAAATGCAGTAGGCGAGAGCACACAGGTATTGGTTGAAAAGCCAGGGCGAAAGGTTAGACCCCTGGGGAACACCATAAGTAGAGAGGGAGATAGATGAAAGGAAGGACCCAAGTTGTACCTGGGAAGGTTGATCAGAAAGGAAATAGGTCAGCCAGGCCAGAGCCTGATCGAAGATACCCAGGTTGTCACAGACATGATTGAGCAGGATGTATGGTTGACCGTGACGAAAGCAGAGGAGAGATCAAGGAGGATGAGGACAGAGGGAATGTTTGAGTCGAGGTTGGAGAGCAGGTCTTCACGGATGTTCAGGAGAGCAGTTTCCATGCTTCTGGCAGCTCTGAAACCAGATTGGTGGTCATGGAGAGAGCCAACAGAGTCGGAATGAAGATTAAGCTGCGAGATGGACAGCTTTTCCAGGAGCTTCCCCAAAAAGGGAGTAATGGAAATTGGGCGATAGTTAGCCGGACAGGAGGGATCAGCTGTAGGTTTCTTGAGGAGAGGATGCACAAGGGAGTGCTTGAGAGGGGAGGGCAAAGATCCAGAGGCAAAGGAATGGTTACAGAAATTGGCAAGGGCCGGAGCGAATGTATCAATGTGGTCCTTAATGGTTTTAGAGGGATGAACCTGTTTTGATGAGACTTTCATAGATTGGACTTATCCAGCAACATCATCTGGGGAGAAAGAAGGAGGGGGTGTCTGAGGGAGGGTCAGCAGGCTGGGAGAGAGAGGGAAGAGGAAGGGGGTGGAGGAGTGGAAGGACAATATGTCCTGGGAGGCGAGAGGAGGGGTGGAGACTGCAGCAGGGTTGGCCAGCTCCTTGCAGATTTGAAAGAGTTCAGCCGAGTTGTTTGATGGCACAGAGACGGAGGCTTGAATGTGGCCTTTCTTCTTAGAGCTGACAGTGAGACGGTATTGCCTTTGGAGTAGGCAGCAGGCCAGTTTGTCAGAGGATGAGCAGGAAGTCCTCCATTTCCTCTCAGCTGCCCTACACTTACATTTAAGTGTAGCTAGGTCAGAGTCATACCAGGAATTACACTTGGCATTGGACTTCAAATGGATCCTCACGACAGGGGCAAGAACATCAAGAGTAGCAGAGATAGAGGAATAGAGCCAGGACAGGGCCATGTCAGGGTGTGAGTCAGCCTGAGGTGGAGATGGGGGGGAGAAAGTGTCAGCGAAAGCCTCGATTGACACACGCTTCATGGGCCGGATGTCCGAGAAGGTGGGTGGCAGTCTTGGGGCAGGCTTGGCTTGGGGGGAGAAAATGGAAAGATGAGAGGAGAGGAGGAAGTGATCACTCCAGGAGAGAGGAGTGGTAAGGGGGGTAGAGAGGGGGAGGCCGGAGGAGATCAAGACATCAAGTGTGTGACCACCAGAATGAGTAGGCCCCGAGGCGAGGATAGAGAGGGAGAGTGAGTCTCAGAGGTCACAAAAGAGCAAAGATAAGGAACAGGGAGAATCAAGATGGATGTTGAAGTGCCCAAGGAGGACGAGTTGAGTGGTTGAGGCCAGGAAGGAGGAGGAGAGGTCTACCCACTCAGATAGAAAAGAGATAATTTGGACAGGGGGCCAGAAGAGAGTAGCAACAGTGAGAGAGTGGCTAGGAGAGAGGGAGAGCTTGCAGACAAGGCATTCGAAAGAAAAGTAAGTCTGAGTTGAGATGATAGAGTCAGGAATCCACTCAGGGAAGATCAGGGCTACACCCATGTACCGTTCAAATTTTTATTTCAGCCTAATGTACCACAGGAAGTAATGCCAGGCACCATTGGTACGATTCTCTTAGAGGCCGTAGTGATTAAGAAGAACAGGGTGTTTCTCTCAGGCAAAGATGAGGAAGGCAGAGAGTGGCACACAGTTCTGACACTGAAGACACAGGAGAGATGGTCTTTGAAATTGGGCTGTGTTGCCAGATAGCGATAGAGCAAAGGGAAGTATCACAGACCATGCTCATCATTAAGAATACATCGTCATTTTAGAAGGAGAATTTGGGAAAAGTACCGGACCATTTGTGGACCAGCAATCCTCATGATGTGGGTCTGCTGAAAAGTGTTGTGGCAGTGAGGATAAAATTGAAACCTGGTGTGATATTACCATGGGTTAAGCAGTATCCCATGTCCAAGGAACCAGACAAAGGGATTTATGAGACCATAAGGTGTTGTTAAATCCTGCCACCATTCTCTGTAACATCCCTAGTGGGCTGACCCACTTTATGGTAATTGATTTCAAAAATGCATTTTTCTCTGTTCCCTTACACCCCGATTCTCAGTACCTCACAGCATTTACTTATCGCGGTCAGAGATTCAACACACGAGGTTGCCGCAGGGGTATTGCGAATCTCAGAGTATTTTTAACAAGGTGATTCAGATGGATTTGTGGAATTTACATGAGCCCAGTAACGTAATTCAGTACGTGGATGATTTATTAGTCTGCAGCATTTCAGAGGAGCAGTGTCGAGGAGACTCAATAATGTTCTCTTCACCCTGCTCGTGGAGAAGAGGTACAAAGTAGACAAAGAGAAATTGCAATACTGTCTGACAGAGGTCATTTACTTGGGCCAAGTAATATTGCCTGCAGGAAGTAATGGTAATGTCAGAGAGAGCCACTGCAGTTTACAAATATGGCTCCTCCCGTCACAGTGAAACAAATGAAGGAGTTTTTGGTGCTCTGTAACTATTGTAGATCATGTATTTTGGATTATTCCAGTTATGTGAGTCCCTTATTGCAGGGACCAAAGGAAGCACAGAAGGCAAAAAGTCTGATAGAGTGGTCTGAGAAAATGGGGATTTGCTTTTGGGAACTCCAGGCTGCAATCAGCAATGCTCCGGTCCTGGCGATCCCAAATTACAAGAAGCCATTATTTCTGTTTTCCCATTCAAATGGGCAGGTGATGACAGCGGTCCTGACCCAGCAAACCTTGCTAGGCCACAAACCTTTTGTTTATTACAGTGGACTCCTAGACCCAGTGATGCAGGTACAGTTCCCTTGTGAACAAGTGCGGCAGCAGCGCATTTTTCAATTCAAAAGTCTTCAACTATTGCTATGGGTTGCCTGGTGACACTGAACATAGAGCATGCAGTCTTTGCAAGTCTAGAAAAATCTAAATCCACATTGACGACACAGAGAGTGTCAGGGTATGAAGTCATCTTATCAAATCCATCAATTCATCCTGAGTGATGTCACCTAGTCAATCCTGTGACATTTGTAGCAGAGCCGGTGCAGCCTAAGGATATTGTTCACGATTGTACCATGTATGAGGGAGAAGAGAAAGATAGGCCAAATGTGAAAGAGGATGCACTGCGGGGGGAGGTGATTTTTGTTGATGGGCCTTCGACCATCAATCATGAGAGAGCTAAGAGGCATACGGAAAAAGCTGTCATGGGTCTTGTGGGTGCGGATTACCAGGTAAGACTGAAGAGATGGTTGCCTTCTCATTACTCTGCACAAGCGGCAGAACTGGTGGCACTTATAGAGGTGCTAGAAATGTGTAAGGGGAAGGCAGTGACTGTTTATTCTGACTCCACGTACGTCACCTCCACCGTCCATTCTGGGTTATCAAGGTGGCAGAGAAGAGGATTTAGGAGGTCCGACGGGTCTGCTGTCCAGCATGCTGTGCTGCTATCCCGACTGATTGAAGTGTTAACCTTGCCAGCAGAGATAGGTCTAATGAAGTGCACTGCCCATTCTAACCGCACTAATTCAATAGCTCTTGGAAAGGATGCCACAGAAAAGGCGGCATAGGAAGCAGCGTATTTACCATTCACAGATTCCCAGAAAAAGGAAACTGTGTCCCAACAGGTACAGTTACCAGCCCCATACCCCACATTGTCGGTGCTCCAGATAATAGAAATACAAGGGAAAGCCCCTAGAGAAGTAAAGGAGCTTTGGAAAAGAGAGGATGCGTACTCTCGCCCACAGATTTGGTTTGAGACAGGAAGTGATGGGGAAGGTAGTAATACCTGTAGAGCTGCTTCTTTTGGCCCTTGTGCAACAACATTACCCGTTACATACTTCTCGATGACAAATCGCAGCAGAGCTCCAGGAGGATTAGTTTATCCCTAACTTACAAGAACAGGTCAGTAGATTTGTAGGTAATTGCATGGTGTGCAAGGAGTTCAATCCCGGAAATACCATGAGGTGGGTGAGGGGGGGGGGTCTTGTAAAGGCCCTCTGGTTCATTCTAGGAGCTCCACATCGATTTTGCGGACATAATAACAAGGTGCAGTAATTTCAGATATCTTATTGTGGTGGCTTGTCCATTCTCCCGGTGGCTTGAGGTCGGTCCCTGCATATACCCTAATGCTAAATCAGCAGCATGATATCTGGTGAGAGAGGTATTTTCAAGGTGGGGAATTTGTGAAATTCTAAAATCCAACAAAAGAGCCCATTTCTTTAATGCCTTGTTCACATAAATCACTGCGCTGCTGAGAATAAAGCATTTGTTGTGCTTGGTGAACCACCCGCAGGCCAACGGGATCACAGATAGGCTTAATGGGGCCCTTACGGCCTGGTTAGCCAAATTATGTGCAGAGTAAAATAAATCATGATTATTTGCCTCCCACTAGCTTTATTTCACATATGAAATCAGCCAGGGAAGGACCACTATTTGAGCCCTCACAAAAACGTAACTGGGCACAGGCTACATACACCTCTCTCACCTACACATATGACATCAGATGCACAGAAGACTGCAGCACTCTTAGGAGAGGAGTTTCGGAATATCTTACAGCATTAATGAAAGGTATTAAGATTATATCATCACAGGTTGTGTCTTCTCACCAAGAGACAACAGGAGAAAGCGGAAAAAGCGGATTAACAGCCCAAAATACAGCTTCTCCCCAGGGAAAGATTGTACATTCCCACCTTTGTGCATCGCTAGAGCGAGTGGTGTTTCCATGGGCCACATGCAGTCATCTATGCGACTCTGACTGAGGGCACTAAAAGTTGGATCCAGCTGAAAGACACTGAAAGGGATACCAGCAGCTCTCGACCTGCACAGGATCAGGAACAGGCATAGAAGTTAAGTAGGCCCTAAGGATTCACCATTCATTTCCGTACAAAAGGGGGTGCAAATGGAGATCTGGAGTTTAAATAAATTTTGTATTAGAAAAGGAATGTTTAGACTGTACATTTTTGGTCCTTGCGTCATCATGTCTGAAGATGACAAACAGTATGAATGGATATAACTCAAAATTGTCTCATCTTTTGAAGTCTGAGGAGAAAATGTTAAGAGGAACAAGAAATGTTGATAACAATTTTTTCGATAATGATAACTTAAATCCCACATGGCTTTTGAGCAGACAGCAGATATTATGGTCATATGAAGAAGGTGGGGATTGAGAGATCCATAGGATATTGCTACATCTGCTTTCTCATCCCCCATGCTTCGAGCATTTGTAGGGTGTTTATTCTGAGTGAGATAGAAGTAGCAGATGCGCTATGTCTAGTGCACTTTGCCCTGTACAGAGTTCAAAAGCAGTTTAAAGGGCGGTCAATTACAGCAGTAATCATATGAAGTGATCATAATTGTTCAATGGCTGAGCAGGCAGAGCACAAAAACATAAGATGTACTCAATTGATATTGGAAGGATATTTGTTTCTAAATATCAGGAGCAAGGGGTGAAGAGTTTCAGAGCTGGAGGAATTAGGAGATTCTCACAAGAAGAGGTGGCACAAATAAATAAAGAGTTTGGGACAGTATGGAGAAATCATTTGCAGTATCTGCCATGGTTGAAAGAGCCAGCAAGACATGTTAAGATACAGACACTTATCCATTTGTCTGTATGTTTTAAGGGCGATGGCACAGTGTCCATTGGCACAAATCGGAACTGCAGTAACATTCTACACATTGCAGATTTGGCTGGAGGTACGGCTGACTTGCTCGACAACTTTTGGATGGATCTGTGGACAGAGAGATATACAGGCAGTTGCCTCCAGCCTGGCGAGGTGTGTGCAGTCGCTCTACTATTTATGTGCCCGCCTTTGTGATCCCTGAAAAGCACCTGATATTGGACTATCCAATGCCCAAAATTACATCTGTGCCCCCTTCGTCCCTTCTGCCCCTTGTGTCCCCTTTACCACTGTATATAGTCAAATCAGAACTATGGGCCTCATTCCAAGACTGGCAGTCTGGAAATTTGGATGCCAGTAGCAGCGTACCGGCACCCTTTCCGGACCACCAGACTACAAGTATACCTGCAGGGGCCGTTGCTGCAGGCAGATCTGACCTGCCAGGGGCACCAGCCCCTGCAGGCATGGTTTTCACAGACGCACCAGCACCATTAGCAACAGTGCCAGTGCTTCTGATTCCCCATTCCCGTGGAGTCCTGTTGGACTCCACAGGACTTACACTTTCTGCCGCCTGACATCCTGGGCTGCTGGGACTTGTAATGTCCCGGTGGCACTGGGATATCAGGCAGCAGAAGGGTGTTACAAGTTTGGCAGCAACCCAAAGGTAGCACCGGCGGGTTACCACCAAACTCGTAATGAGGCCCATCATGTTTGATGGTGTGAATTCCAGACCATTACAACAAAGGAAAAGGTCTAACTACCTCTCATCAGCCTCCTTACAGGCCTTAGCAGACATTCCTGATCGATATCGGCTGCTTAGCCACACCAAGACCTTTTTGACCTCCCTTCTGGCAACGGGCGTCCAATGGCTCCAGGTGACAAGGTAGGAACTGTTGCTCTTCGTGAACACTTCTGAGTCAGCGTTTAGTGCCATCAAGGAAGAATCACAGGCACTGAGGCTCATAGCTTTACAAAACCGATACATCCTCAACATATTGACAGCAAGGGAGGGTGGAGTATACCAGACAATTAGGAGTACGTGCTGCACATTTGTGCCTCCCAATGACCCCAAAAATGGCACTCTCACCAGAACTATTGCTGCCCTGCATAATCTGAAAGCGATCATAAAAACTGAGGCTGGGATAATCAGCGAATCATGGATTGACTCTTTATTTTCATGGGTAACTCCCTGGTGGCGCCTTGGTGTGAAGAGTCTGATGTCTATTTCTTATTTTTTACTCATTCTTTTTTGTTCCTGCCAACTAATCCTATGTTGTTGCTATGCCCAGGTACCAACAGTTGCTGACATGATGACCCATGTCCAAGGCTAGGGTCACCACTACTTCATCCCATAAGGGTACTCAAACTGAAGCTGTTTGTTTCCTCCACCAAATTTGCATGCTTTTGTGGAGCGTCAGGTAGATTGTATGAATGGTGGGGGGACAAGTTAGGTTGATTCAGCGGAGGAGTATACCCATATTGAGATTTTGGTGAGAGATGGTTGTAGAGATATTCCCAGAGAAGATGATTATGATTTGTTAGGTAAAATATTAAATAAAGGGGGGAATGTCGGGGTGCTGCAAGGAGGGTCCCGATTATTACAAGGGATTCATGTTGCGCACACCATATTGATGGCAGGGATGGCAACAACCTGGGGTGTTTTGCAAACCAATATGAATCGAATGGAGTTCATTATATGTTACATTTAGTGTTACAATTGTTTAGAATGTTTACATATTAGATATTCACTGATGTTGAAAGATACAATATTAAAACTGCAAATGCAACATGACCACAATCCACACAGTGGGGTGCTTTGCTCCACAGTTAACTGTTACACATTAGTTCTAAGTAGCAGGAACATTCTTGATGGATAGAATGAGTTGCCTAGTGAGAAGGTCAGTGTGCGAACAACACAAGGTTTACAGTCTTGCAAGGGAACATATGTCATCTCACCCTTTGTATTAAAATCTTTAGAGGGGTTAATCCTTTTTTGGTGGTAATAAACATGAGGCCCGGGTCAGGGTCCAGCGGGTATGTGTTTTTCCAGGTCATCGGAGGCTGTGTGTGGCTGCATAAATTAGAAGATCTTTTAGAGGCACTAGGAGTCTGGGGAATTGATATTGCTATCAGTAGTTCAAAGAAAATCCTGTTTATGCAGACCTTCCTCTATTTGCTAAACTACATAAGCAGACCATGTGCAATCACATTTAAAGTTAAAGGCCCTAAGCCAGTTATTGCTAGCAATGAATTGTGTTTTCAATACCAATGTTTAACCATGTACTGTCATCATGACCTACTATGGACAAATCCCAAAAGAGGAGTGTTTTTGAATATGATCTGAAGATGATAATCAACATAAGACTGGCCAATTAAAATGGAAGAATTGGGAAAAGATGGGATTTCTTTGAAGAGATTTTGGACAATCCTATTTGAGGGGTGTATGGTAATACATTATCTGGGAGTGATTTCATTTGTTGCATAAAGTATATAAGATGCCAACTGATGTTGTATTGTTAAGACTTGGGCTAGTTTGGTCCTGCAACACCATCTAACTGCTCCCCGGAACTTTGCACAATAAACTTGCTTTATGTACAACCGTGTACTCGATCCTTAAGTGGTGGGCCTGTTTTAGATTAAGATGATTAAAGGCCCATCCCCACACTAGCATTCTTGGTTGAACATTTTGAATCAAGAGCTATTAATTAACTAATGTTATAGGTGAGGAATATGGTGTATGTATGCATGTTTAATGCACACTGCACTCAGCCCTAGGAGAAAATGCATGAATTCATCCTCAGCACGCAAATTGAATTACTTCCTCAATCTCTGTTTTATTATAATACCATTTGCAATTTGGCTTACTTCTACCAAACAGCAAGACATTTGCTTCTCTTGTTCCTGCCTTTGGATTGTTATTTGGAGACTGCAGGTCCAGAAAATCAAGAAGCTTAATAAGTTCTCTCGGAGTAAAATGCAACGGTGCAGGATTGCTTCCTTTGATCGCCATAGAAACAGGGACTGGATTTCATACATCAGTTTACTACAAGTAAAATGCAAAGGGGTGAAAAGAGTGTGCAGAGGTTAGTGGCAGCACGTGAAGACATACGTTCACAGAGTTGTTTAGAATCATTAACGTCTATGTATATTATAACATATTAAAAACCTGTGCAATCTAACACACAGTTCACTATCAAAGGCATGCAAATCCCTGAAAAAACTTTCCAATTGACTGTTTTCATGAAGCTATCTTCACCCTTCACCACCTGACCATGCTGCTGCCAAAAATGTCTGCCACAGCGCAGTCTTACAAGCAACTCTGTTGCTGCTGGAAATGTACATTTTACAGGGAAAGAGATGTTCTAACTGGTTCCTATGTTTGACATTAGCTAGCGTATAGGATGTGCTACACAAGACAGACAAAATAGTCTTCTATCAAGCTTGCCCTGGTAAAGCCTCTCCATGTAGCCTTACCTTATGCTCTGTGCCTCCATGCTCCAAAGAGCTTGACCTTGAATAGTGGTATGCCGACCTGCTTGAATATGATTCAAACCAAGCTAAACAATGGGAGTTGAATCAGTTCAAATAATTCCAACCATATGCAGCTGAAACTCAAAATGATTTCAATAATGTAAAGCCCAATATGAGCTGCATTGGGAGATAAGTGTATTAGTTGGCTCAATCTAGATTGACTTTTTGTTATATTTTTAATTTGACTTTTTTCTTTAGTTGATTTTGTGCAATATTTTCTGATGTTAGGCATATATATGTGGAAATTATTCACAATTGATTTGGGTCAATACCTACCAATGGTTTGAAATGGTTCAAACTGGGACATGCCACAAACAAGGTGAATTGTATTCTGAGGTTCTGTTTGATTCCCCATACAAGACAGCACTTCAGAGTTTGACGTCTTCAAACTAAGTCAAACAGGTACTTAAATGATCCAAGACATAGTTTGAGTACAGCACTTTAGTCTTAAGTCTTGTGTATTCTTAATATACTTTAGGCCACCCCCAAAGGTTTTTTGACGCGAGTGATGAGATGTGCTAATGCTTCTCATCACTTGCTCCAAAAAAAGGTGAAACCCAATCGTCAATGGATATCTACATTGGCACATTTTAGATGGGCTCATTCAAATGCCCTTTAACACCCTTTTGCACATTTGCACAAATCAGAGGGCATTTCTGCACATTACTTTGCTCCTGTACGGAACAGGAAAATCCTGATAGGGTATTTTCTGACCTTTTCAAGCATTTATTGAAGTGTGGCCGTGGCTGTCACACTTGCATTTCCATCCCCCAAACAGAGTTTCACAGAGAAATGAAAAGAAGATCCGAATAGTTATCCACACATCACAAAAAAACAAAATACAATCATTTTGGTATATTTCCATTCCGTTAACTATGACACCAAAGTTGAAAATACAATGGAAAAGGAAAGGGATTTCAAGTTAGAGAAACACCTGTCCCCTGCACACCATTAAATTAGGATGAACCAGTTGTAACTCAATTTGAGCAGAAATTGCATTTATTTCAACAAAAATAGATACAAAAAGTTTGGAAAAAGGGTACCAAATAATTTGATAATTAATTCTCAAGAAATGTTGAACTCCAGAGTAGTGTAGAATAGGTTCAGGTTTATTCAATAAGAGCTTGACGTGTTTCAGGAGAAGTCTACCCTCATCAGGATAAATATATTCAATTTATAACAAAAGAGATCATATAATAAGAATAGGGTATAAATCAAGTCTACTAGTGGCCATAATATGGTAATCGCAACATTTAAATAATCAAATAGGAAATCAAAATATGGTGTTCATGAACATTCAAATAAGGGAAAATCCTCTAAGGTATACATATTATACTAAATAATTTGTAATCTGGTATACCAAATCTCGTAATTTGCACTGAAGTCATTTGTAAAGAGTAAATACAAAGGTACCTGACTAAGTGTCTCAAATAAATCGGCTCTGGATCTGAGAAGCAAATCAGTGATACATCAATTAGAAGATGAAAGGAATAAGTTAATTATCTTCCATCTAAAATAGGAACATCAAAATATAAGGGATGAAAAAGTACCTTCAATAAAATTCGGGGAATGCTTCCAAACAATGGTGCAGGTAGCTTAAGAGGTTTAACAACCAATCTGGAGAAGAGGCAAAGAAAGAGGCGGGAAAGTGAGTCAATCAAATTAAATAGATTAAGCGCGAAGTTTAAAAGATTAATAAGTAAGGAACAGAAATGCTCACCAATAAGTCTAGTTCTCAACAGATAGCTGAGAGAATAGACAAACTATCATGAGGGAGCTGCGCCCCTTAAAGAACAGGTGTTTCTCTAAGTTGAGATCCCTTTCCTTTTCACAGAGGAAGGGTCTATCGCTATGATACATTAATAGTGCACTCCCGACCCTAATCTATGCAAGGGTGCCGGCCGCACATATTTGCACTACTGTCTCGCCCCCCTGAAATGCGCAGGTCACTTTTTATAAGAATTTGACCGGTGCATTTCTACAATCAGTGCAATGGAAAACGGACATCCTCTGCGCTTTTCCATTTGCACTCATTTTTGAGAATCTGGCCAATCATCTCCAGGGTGCAAAAAAGGAATCACTGAATTGTTAAGCCTTACTCTAATAGCTATTTCTGTTACAAAAATATTGACAGAAAGATTCACGAAAAGGGCCATCTTATATATAAGGACTGCTTCTCACGAAAATTGCCCGTGAGCCCATGTATGCGTTAATAGAGCTAAAGCAGCATAGTTTGCGCCACTATCCCAATACAGGCCAACACCTCAGCAGCACACTGCCAATGTACTGAAGCCCAGGGACATCAGGGAGATTCTCCTGCAACTGAGAGTTATAAAAATTCCCCTTACAGTGCAACTCCAATCTAGAGTAGAAGGATTCACACTCTGCCTGCCTTAACCTAATATAAATTGAGCAAAACTGGGCAAACTCCCCAAAACTGAGCAGCCCTAGGAGATACATCTTTCAATTAAGATTCATGTCTACCACAACACTGGACAAGTTTTTGTTAACGACAAATCTCTGATGAATTCATGGCAGGCTTCTGGGTCTCAAGTGATGATTTGTTATCTAGTCAAGAACGGTATAACTCGTGACAGATGGCAGGTTGTTTGTCGGGTTTGTCTAGCCAGCCAGGGCCTGATTTGACAAGTTTGTCTGAATTTACTCAGAGGCTACAAATCTCCTAAAAGAAGCGTGCCCCTTTCTTAGGCCCAGTTCATTTCCTGTTCATTTGTGTGTTCCCAGCTCCAATTTAATTTCCTCTGCCTCGTTTTAAAATCCCTCTATGGCCTTCCACCACCCTACCTTTCTTCTCTCCTCACTTTCTACTCCCCTTCTCGCCCCCTCCACTCTGCCAATCTTGTCCCGCTCACTCCTCTTCCACTCCTCTTCCATCTCCCTGCGCCCCATCCCGCTTCCGTTCCTTCCAACTTCCTGCTCCTTTCCATTGGAACCGTCTCCCTTTCCATATCCACTCTATCTCCTCCTAACCCGCCCTCTGCACTTCTCTAAAATCCCATCTCCTCCAATCCCCACCCTGACCTCTTCTGCTACCTCTCTCTCTTGATCCTACCTCCCATCCTAACTCCTTCCTATCACCTGTCTCACTATGTTACACCACTGCATTCAAGTAAACTGTTGTAAATTGTTGCATGTATTGCTTTCTGTTACTTGATTCATATGTTGTTTCTCAATGCTTATTGTATTCTCTTTGGTCCTCTTGTAAAGCGCTTTGGCATAAAGCGCTATATAAAAATTTAATAAATACAAATACAAATCCAGGTAGAGGAAGAGGTGCTGTTGGAGTAGTCTATTTCATCTCCTGTCATGCATGATGGGGAGTGCCATTCCCAGGAGGAGCCACAAGAAGTGACAACCTCAACCACCTCTACAAAACCCACAGTGTCCTGGTTGTAGGACTGTTTTTCGCTGCCACCAGGGAAGACCATTAGGGGGAGGAGCCTGAGGTCTTCTGCGCGGTTGGAGGCTGTGGGATGAGGAGAGGGTGGTGATAAGGGCAAGAGGCAAAGGATGCACCCTAGGGATGATGGCTATGATGATCTATATGCTCTGTTGGCATAGGAAGGTGTAGCAAGTGCACAAGTCCACAATCTCCATATTGGCAGCTAGCAACCATGAGACCATCACTGCCCCCTCCATATTGGTGAGGAAGCAGGAGAGTGCCCTAGCATGTGTCAGCACCAGGGTGAAACATTGCACTGACTCCTCGCACACAGTGTCTGAAACCACACACCTGTCCTGCTTGCCCGATCTGCACCAGTGGCAGTGTCAACTGTGGCCAGTGGCAGGCCGCTGTTCTGACGCTGCCTAGATAAGTGGTTGGGGTGGTGCATCACAGACAGCACACATTTATAGGCAGGAAACCCTCCACTGTGTCACGTGACATGGTGGGATATAATGCCTTTATTGTGGGGACTCTTTTAGCTACAGGGGGGTGGACTGTGTAGCAGTGGCAGACAAACTGAGGAGGCATATGGGGATCCACGGCCTATGGCACCTTTAGGGTATTGTGCAGGAAAAATAAATGAGGCAATCATGAGGGAGGGACTGGCATCACAGGGAGACTCCCCCATCCATTAGAGTGACAGTGGTCTATGGGAGAGCTCGAGAGCTTTACAAAACATTCTGTGGAAGATATTGTGAACATTTACTGGCAGCTAAGCATTGAGAAAGAGCCTGAGAACGTTAGTGGCGAGCTGCAGCTTGTAGGAGAATCCAAGAACCTTAGTGGGTTGCTGTGAGAGAACCATAGATTCTTAGTGGGCTACTGTGTCCTGCGAAAAAACCTCAGAAACGTAGTGGTTGAGTGTGCCTTGAGGGAGAAGCAGAAAACCTTAGTGGGTGGATACACTCTGTTAAAAAACCTGAAATTTAAATGGGTGGCTGCACACTGCTGGAGAACCTGAGAACCTTAGCTGGTGACCTCAACCTCTGGAAGAATCTGAGAACCTACATGGGTGGCTGAACCCTGTGAAAACACAGATAATCTAAGTGGCTGCTTGCACAATGTGAAAAAGCCTTAAGAACATGTGTGGGTGGCTCCCTCCTGTGGGAGAACATGAACACATTTGATAAGTGTGTGATCATGATTGACAATCATTACTTGTTCTATAGCCAATGAAAACATATTTGGAAGATATTAACTGGTCAGGGCACCTCAGACACAGTAACTACTACAGCTATCCATTTCTCAACCCTACACACTTCTAACAAACTCTGCTCCACTTTTCAGTGTCTGACATGTACCCGCCAACACATCATCAGTCATCATCCAAGTGGTGGTGTGGTCTAAGCGTAGATGCTGTTCCATATTTTTCTAAACTAAAGTGCTTGCTCATTTTAATAAATTGCAATTGTTCAATATGCAGCACTGCAAGGCTTCTTCTGTGGTAAGAGACAATAAACCTTGATAGATTAAAAACTCTTGGGAGTGCCCACTGGCTGCGGGGGCATCTTGGTGATTCTAAAGCAACTTACACAAGTGCTCTTGGCAGACAAACCTATCATCATCCCTTCCCACAGGTGAAGTGTCCAATAATTAGGCATCAGGCATCTGTGTGGTTGATGGTTGAACTGTCTGTTCCTGTTGATGACATACCTGTATTCAAGAGGCCTAAGTCAATGAGAAGGGTTTCCCACAGATTTTGCTCCCTGCAGGCTGCACCCAAACTGCTCACAAGCATTCAACCATTGGTAGAGATGTACTGCCTGTTGATGCCGCATTTACCATGTATTTGACATGCCCAGTGAAGTTGGGAACATTTAAGCTGGTTGCTGTTCTTACTAAGGCCTACATTCTTACTCCAAATAAAGTTACACACTCTGTAGTAAAGCATCCTCGCACATTTGAACAGTGTTTCCTCATTGTGACTCTTGCTGCAAGTCCTCCTCCCTGAGACATGTTGATGGAACACTGCCATTCATGCTCGGAAACATGGGTCAACAAAGGAAGCCAGTAGATAATCAATATTATCTTTAAATCCAACTACACATAGATCAACACCCACAGTTGAAAGCAGGTGCATCACTGGCTTTGCCACAGCCACATCACCTGGCAAGGGACGGGATCTCACTGTGTTGGTCAGTTGGTCCTTAGGCAGGTACACCAAAGGGAGACCTTCACTCATGGATCCACTTACCTAATCAATTTATGGCCGGCTCGAAAGGTTGTAGTGAAGTGCACACAGACGGCAGCTTCCGCTGACACAGTGTTATGAATGCCCCACCAAGAGCTCTGCTATGATTGGTGCATTCATCTCTGGTGACATATCCTGTCAAGCATGTGCAAAGCTGATTACCAATAGGTGGCCATTGAGGTCTCTGGGTTGTGCAGTGGCAACTTGTGCACACTTGCAGTCGACACATTTGACTTTTGGCATTGTAGGCCCCACTGAAATGGGAGCTGATTTTCTGTGCCACAGCAATAATTTCTTTCACAGGATCACAAGAGCCCATGTGAGAAACCAGAAGGTATCTCACCCACTAGTCCCCAAAGATCTGTCATCCAGATGTCCAGGACACGGCACCGCTTTGGGATCCAGTTCCTGGTGGTGGACTAGTGCAGGAGGATCACTTAGGTGAGGGGTCTTCGGGGAGTGGGAGTGGGACACCGGATGGTGAGACGCAGTATCCCCTTCCCTGTAATACCTTTACCCCATCCTACAAGGTGGGATACTTGGGAACTCTGCCGCCCCCTTTCACAACACAAACACTTTCTCTCAGACAGCCCGCTATGAGAGAAAATGGATGAACACCTGAGCCGTATACCTGACATGTCCCAATAAAATGGTCAGGCAGGGTCAGGCTATTACTGACCATCACACTCACCTGACTTCCATTACACTTCCCCACACAGATAAAAGGCGGAGCACGAGAGCACACTCTGAGTGAGGCAAAGCACAGAAGGAAACAGCAGTTCCAAGATGGCAGTTTAACACGAGGAGAAAGACGGTGAAACCAAAGGGGATCACAAAGAGGGAAGTTCCCTTGACCTTTTTGACAAGGAACCGTTACTTTCATGAAGCCTCGAGAATAGAAAGCATAAGACCAGGAAACCCAGCTGAAGAATCCTTTATTGTGTGTCGGAGGTACCCGGGGCTCTTCCCTGTCGATAAACAAGGTGGTGCTGTCCTTGGCTCCAACAACAAAGCAGCGTCAGTGAAATCAACACAGCCGGTTAGTTAGGGAGACCGATACAAGACCGGTCTGTGTTGAAGCCAAGTTTGCAAACAGTAACATTGTATGGTGAGCGCTGGAACGAACATTGTATTAAACGTGCCTGAGTGATTGAACTTTAAAACCAAGATATACGATACCTTTGACAGAGTGATCCGGCACTGCATGCGTCCTCAATCAAAAATCTCTGTAAGGTGTCCAGCTGAGAGTTGAACAAAAGTGAAAGAGTGGCAAAGGATTGTGAATCGAAGTGGTCCTGCAACGGGTCAATCAAAATCCTGTGCACAATTGAAAGTCTTGGATGTTGATACAATAAAGAAATTGGATAGCAAAGTGGATAAAGTTGGTCCGAGACTGGCAGAGGGAGATCAATTAAGTGCTTTGTGTTAAAGCAAGTTTGTGTCACAATAGATCCATTGGTCCGAGCCCGGCAGAGGTAGATTAATTGAAGATTTTGGGTAAGAACGGATCTGATCCTGGCAGAGGGGCATCCGGGGTAAACCGTGAATCACCCAAGAAATTGGATACGTGAAAATCCTAAGAAAATTGGGTATATGTGAAATACAACTTTGTGTTGAAGTGGATTTGAGCCCGGCAGAGGGGGATCCGAAGTGAACAGTAAATCACCTGAGAAAACTGTGCGTAGGAGAATCCTGAAAGGAAATACTCTTTATTGTTTGTTGGTGCATCAGGACCTCTGAAAGAAGAGGCTTTGAATGGCAAAAAGACTTTGATACAGAAGGCCATGATGTTGATGTTTTAAACTGTACTCTCATGCTATAGAAGCCAGAGACTGTGCTAAGGTCGAGTGTGCCGCTTTGTCCCGTGCTAAAACGTGGGGAAACGAAGCCTACGGCTTGAATATCCTGACATATGATTTTTTGAACACTTTTTTTCTTTTACATAACATTGTTCCCCACACTATTTGTATTGAGAGGTAAGGATTGGCAATAGGTTTATTGGTATAGGCCTTTATTTTGACAAGAAAGCACTAGTACTGCATTATTATTAGTTGATGGTCGTAGCTTGCTCCCATCTTTAGATTTAGGATTAGATAGAAGTTTTTTCAAGCCCAATTGAAGTTCATTGAACACCCTTGAACTGTGGTCACTTGTGTCTGTCTTACTGTTGATACATAAAGTATGTGACTTGGAGGTATTAGACAGGTGCAAAGCAGAGGCCATACAATATCTTGCTAATTTGTAATGCAGCAAGGACATTTCTCCATTGCCTGCTGCAACAAACCCAAAATGCAAACTATGGGGCTTTCATCACTCTGCTTTCAACACCTCCACATCCTCCCATATGTCTTCTCCCTTGTTGCTTCTGCCCTGAAACCCCTGAATGTTCAAATTTCCAAAATTGCACACACCTTCTGCCCCTTGAATTACTCCACGACCCCTCTTAGCTGCTGGAGGAAGGAAACGCCACCCAGTGCACTGTGACGGCCACAGTGGACCACATATGCATGGTGAAGTGAACTTGTTGTCCATTGACTGTTGTAGTACCTGCTCCATTGTACCAATATTTCCATTGTGCAATTCAAGTACTGCTTTGTGAGAGAAAAAACATTGGCCCAGGACTTGCCAATGGTGATCAACTTTACCCCTAATGCCCTGAAATACAGGGTTTTACACAAATGGGTAAGGCAAGTGATCTGTTGCCATAAGTATAGCCATGTTAGCACTGAGCAGACACTGTCTGTCATGGGACTTGTGATATTTTTGGACATGACTGAGTGCTTCCTTTTACTGCCCTGACTCAATGGGAGACCAATGCAAGGCACTGCTACGACATGGGGTAGAGCTTGGTGTCTTAATCCGAAGCACAGATTCAGTTGGAGTATTTTTAGGAGTAATTGTGAAGACTGGTGGAGGTAATCTGCTTGTCTGATGATTTGTAGTGCAATTGACTGCAAATCCTTTGACTTCTTGCCATGTTTGTTAATGTTGCGACTGCATATGGGATTGCATAGATGTGGTACCCACGTTGGTCCCTTCCTTCCCTCATCACACGGTTTTCCGGCAGAGTGTGGAAGTGGCCAGATGTAATTGATGCCTATTCCCTGTAAAGTACTGCCACACGTTTGACTGGTGCTGCTGCTGGTGTTCTGGATGCCAAGTAATGATGTGATGTGATTTCTTATCTGAGTCAGGGAAGCTGTTTCTCAAAGAGAAGGTATACAGGTGGTGGCTTGCTCGTGCTCATACTCCATTCTCTGCATATGTGGGATCATTAGCATCTGCCTCCTCAGAATCACTGCTTCCCAACAGCAATGTTTGTTACTATCTGAACTCTGATGGAGCATAATCTTTGTCTTGGTCATCTTCCATCTCCTCATCATTACTGTTTGACCCAGTGGATGGGGCAGCAGAGACAGGGGCCTGGAATTTTCAATCTCCTCCTGCTGTTCAAATGCTTCATCTGTTGATCTTTACTAATCTTCGGTAACTAAGATCCGCATATCTCCCCCTTCTGCCCCTGGGATAGTGGATGGAACTGAAAGTACAACCTCCTCTGTTGGTCTCGTTGGATGTTCACTGTCATGGTGCAATATCTGTTTATTTTCTTGTACTGGCGCTTGTACCCCAGAGTGATTTGTGACACGGGCAGTAGGATGATACCTTCAATTGACTACATACATTTCTCGTCCCCCAGTGCACATAGCAACTGCACATTCAAGAGTACAAAAAACACCAGCAGTATGTCTCCCCTGACTCTAGCTTCTTTGGGTGCTGACATATTGTTCCTAATATGCTCCACAATTTATCACATGCCACCTCCCTAAATCTCTGCTGCCCCCTCCAAGCAAAATCAGGTGAGCATGACTCACTCAAAAGCATCCTTTTGGCATTCCCACATCCTGCTGCTCTTACTCCTGTGCTTCACCCTATGGAAGGCGTCTCATTGTCTTGCTTTAATAGATGGACACTGAATGGTGTGTCACCTGCCACTTCCCAAAGCCAATCTGTTCTTTTCCAGAAATACCAGGTGAGTGTCCCTCTCCCACAAGCTGCCCTCAAGAATCCCCAGCTCCTCCCACTCCTCCTCCAGTGTCACCTGTCTCATCTACTTGCTTCAAAAGACAGACACTGATTGGTGTTTACACTACCTCCCAGAATCTCTGATCTCTGTCCAAGTCAGATAAAGTGAGTGTTTCTTTCTCACAAGCGGCCCTCTTGGGCTTCTGGCTCTTCCCACTCCTCCTCCCATGTATCACCCAAAGAAATACTTCTCGCCCACTTGCTCCAAGAGATGTACAATGATTGGTGTGCCATCCACCTCACCAAATGTCTGGTGATTCCCTTGCATAGTTCACCACATAAAAACGCGGAAAGTCACGCCCTGTTGCATAGGCAAAACCAACCATAAATCTCATTGTTTGACTGGGTCCCATGCACTAACTACCTCTTGCTACCCTTCTTCCGTCAACTACTCTAAATGCATTCCAGTTTACTAAACCTTCCCTAAATATCCTAAGCCTGCCTCCAGAAATTACCTGCTGCTACTCTGAAAGCTGCCTGAGACTGAATGGTATGTGCTGCCATGTAGTCAAATTTCATGCCAAAGTTTTGAAAAGTTAATCAGCATTTCGTTCTTAACGAATCACCCAAAATTCAGAAGATTTGAGTTAATTGTAGGAAAGTTTGTTCAGTGCTATTATAGATGTCACTATAATAGCATGGCATGTGTATAGATAAGGAGACCTCTTTCCTTCCTCTGGCTTCTTACTTCATGATACCATAAGCTAGTGGCAGCTCACCCACATAAGGCGACAGGGTGCTCTCCTGCATGCACTGGAAGCAGGAATTGGGAGTATATTTATTTGACATCTCCACCTGCTCTCTGTGTTCTCTCTCCAGACATCATTGGTCCTTATCTGCAAATTGGTGTTGTATGTCTTCATTATTATATTAACTATTATAATTGTTATTTTGTAACACACTTAATACCACTGAGTGGTTTCTAAGCGCAGGATCAGGATTGAAACCTGTGTTGCGCTGTGTTGTCTTTCTTCCAAGTCAAATATGTTGCCCCTGAGCTATCCTTCCTCCCATACAGCCTGGGGTACATTCTGTGGGGGGTCAGTAATGCAAGGAGGATAACTGTTTGAGGATTTAGCAACATATGCCATTTTATTCTAAAAAGAAATATGATCAAACTCCTAATTTTACCTACTCTGCTGAGGATTTCCCTGCCTAACCAAAGCTGAGGTGAAACACTCTAACACTTGATAACTGCCCCTCACACTAAGCAACAAATACACAAAGAAAATATATGGCAATGCAACATAACATGAACAACAGTCACAGTCTCTGAATAACCTCTGAATGTCCGGGGTGATTTCCCTTCCCCAGTATTCAAGGTTAATTCTGTAAGTGTTCAACCAAAGAAAGACACGTCTCAAATCAGTTCTTGTTGTTTCAAAGTCAATGTACAAGTGGGTTAACCAAAGTTCCAATGATAGCAAATCTCTCCTCCTTGGTGAAATATTTACTTTCTACATCCCCCAAATAACACCAATAGTCATCCCAACCACAACGCTTTGTCGCCTCTACAAGAAGACTTGCCACAGTTCAAAGGAAATTAAATTTCCCCAATTGTCAGTGATACACAGTTCTTGGTTAACAGTTAGTATTTTCTTAGTTACAGTTTTAGAATTCCAAATGATATATTTTTCAGGATGACTTCTCAGTGCTGCTGCCTCCTCTTAAACATCTTCACTTCTACTTGATTCACTACGAGAGATGTCACCTTTGTCTCATAGTACTCCACTTTGTTTAGACTACTACAATGTTCCATCTACTGCCACTTAGATGTACCACCAGAGCTTCAATACTTTGGACTACTACCACAGCTTCAGTGATTTGTACTTCTAGACAGACGTCAACAAAACATACCTCAAAGTACTTCAACAACTTCAAGTAGGCAAGGCACCCTTACTCTGAATAACTCTCTTCAAAAGGGGCAGCCTCTTTGCCTCTCTTTTCGGTCTGCCACAATAACAACCCTGTTTTTCCTGTAAGACTCACTTCTCTGTCTTCCACAGTCTCTGGCACTACAGTTTGTGTCAACTTCAAAATAGTCTTTACAAGCAGCCAGTTTCTCACCAACAACTTCACCTGCACCTTTCTGCCAGTTATAAGCACAGGTAATTACCCAGGAGCCTTGGTGCCACTCTCTTAGCTTCCGTTAATGCATGCACACTTGTATCGTAGGCCAATTCACTGTTCTTAACTTCACAGTACAATTAGATTGCTCTTTAACTCTGAGAAAGGATGGTTTCACTATTAATATGGAGAGACTCTTGGCTTGGCCAATGCTTGTTCTCTTTAATAGTTTATACACTTTGACTTCTTATAAATGAAAGGTATGCCGTGTTACAGTAAAGAATAGGATTCAGTGTTTCTATAGCAATCACATTTAGGCACACACAACCACTTCTTAATGTATTTTTCAAGGTGATTGGTATAGAATTGTATTTCTGTGTGAAAGTGAAGGATAGAGTTCAGTCCTCCTTTGGGAATCACAACTAGGTACACATGACCACTCTTTGCTATAGTTCTCACAAGTGTAAAATGTCAACAATGGTATAGTCTAGGTTAGGTACTTGGTAATGATGTTTGCTGTGTTAACCCTTCTTAATTAGTGACACCACTCCTTTGGACAGTATCTGTCTTTCCAACATTGAACAATGGATTTAAGTAGAATTAGCTTTCTACACGAGGAAAAGGGACTTTCAAATTACATGCGAGTGCTACATTTCCATTGTTCCAGTATTTCAACTTCAACAAACAACTTCTGCTCGCTTTAAACCATACACAAGTGAATATGGAACTGGATACTTTTGCCGGCAATGCTTACGCACGGTATTAGAATGCCGTATTTCCCTCACCAGCTCCTATTACATTTGCTCTGCGGTCGCAATGCTTTCCTGACTTCTGCCACAAACTCTACTTCTTCTGACTTCTTAGAGACCCACACCCTTCCTCTGTGAAGGTGTCTCCGGTCTGGCCATTCATTTCTGGAGCCCCTCTTGTTCCTGAGACCCACGGCTTGACAACTGCTCCTCGCCTCAGTCTCTAGCACATTCACTTCATGGCAACCATGGCAATCAGGCTCACATGGGGAAAGACAGCTCTCCTGCATGCCTTCTGCTGTGCAGCCTCTGCACTTAAGAGTTTGGGGGAACAGGACCAACTCAGAACAAGCAGGTGAAATCTGCTGGCTCCATGTTCTGGTGTCCCTATTGTTCTCCCACTTCTGCTTGGTTTTCCAGTATCGTGCTTTCTTCCTTCTGCTACTACTACTTCAGCTTGCATTCCCAGTCACATTTCCAGGTCCTTCAAATTGCCTGCACTTGAGGGGAACTTTGATGCCTACTATGTTCCTTCAGGTGTGGGCTGTTAGGCTTAATTGCCTGACTACTGCTACAGCATGCCTCTTAAGCTCTCTTCTTCGTCCAAGTACTTCTGGGATTATGGGACTTGTAGTTCCCTTCAAGGAAGGTGTTTCGTTCAACTTCTGCAGTTTGGAAAACAGCCATTAACTGTGTGGGATTATGGCAAAGGTTAAACAGGGGTGTTCCCAGTCTTCCTGGTCTGCCCCCGCCCCAAGTGATCCACCCGCGGTACACCACCCTTATGGTCGGGATCAGGAAGCATCTGCCTTTCCCTGGCCACATGAGGAGGGTCCCAGACCAGGTGTCTGGGATGAATCATCACTGATTCATCACAATTCCCACTGGCAGAGCAGGGGTGAGTAAAAAAAAATAAAACTCTGGGTGTGTGTGTGTGTGTGTATGTTCCCATTTAGGAATTCCTAAATGCGAGGGGTTGCCGCTTTGTATGTTTGTAATTGTGTGTGTGTATGTGTGCAAATTAATTAAATGTGTGTCATGCTTCTACAAACATGGTGCTGTGAGATTGGGGGCCTGAGAGGGGTGGGTGATAACAGAGTTTTCAGCAGGCTAAGGGATGATGGCACTTGCTTTGAGTGGGGCAAGATTTCAAGAAAAGTATAGTGATGCCGGAAAGAATGTGTGGTGCACAGGAAATTAGCATGTTCTTGCCCTACTGGCCTTGTTGGGCATAGCCAATATGCATGTGTTCTTTGGAAGTGGCAATATTGACCTTCTTTACAATTACGTTTGGGCATTGATCATGTCAGAAACTGGCTGAGCTCATGTGGAAAACGGCATCATTGATAGTCCCATTTAAATATAGTTCTATATATTCATAATATTAACATAACATTCAATTTGTGTGCAAAAACAGTTATTTTATTGCAGACACAGGAACGATTATTCATTCCATTGCATTTCGGGTAATAATATCCATCTTCAGGGACATAGCTGTAAATAATGATTCATACAGAATTTACGTTACAAATCACACGTTTTTTGGTTATCCATAAAAATGATTAAAAATAACCATATTATAATCATGGTTTACTTGTTTCATCTGTGTCTTTGTGTTCTAAACCAATGTGTCTATGTATAAGAAGTGACTTTCATTGTCACATAGTTCTAGGATGAAAAGGAACCCTGTAGTGCAGTAAATACCAGTAGGGCCGTAGGTATATGTAAGCAGTCATAGAACCACCATGAATCCACCCGTTGTGGGTTGAAAGATTGTCAAATAATTTATTAAAATGTAAAATAAATACTCCTCCAAAGCAGATTCCCAGAATTGTGCATTCTCTGTTAGAGATAACTGGGTGGTAATAACACAGCATGTGGATTGTGTCTTAAAAAAACTCTGTGCATCCACATGCATGCTCCATGACATTGTGGTTTGAGGTCATCGGGATGATGATATCACTGATCTGGGGTAACACGCAAGTAAACACTTGTTTAATTATCAAAATGTGGTTATTGTTGGTGAAAAAAGCATAATATACAAAATCAAAGAAGTAACACATTTCGTGTTAGGTAATTAAAAGAACATGTACAAGGGCATGAAAAAAGTGTATGAGTCATATTTGACTGGTACAAGACAATTCCTACAACACAGAGTTATTCATCATTAAGAATGAGATTTGCAAATTCATTGCAAGCAATTAAAAACATGATTCTGTTTGGGGAAGGGCAACTATTACAGTAAAAAATCAAATAATGGATCAGTAGCCGTCATTCTCCTGATTGTCACTAGAAAATAACATGACTCAGGAAATTTTTTAAAAACCAGTACTGATTATTTTGGCAAATATCAAAGCATCTCTTTTGGCTGTGGTCATGTATGCAATGAATATTCAAAGCTCTGCTGATACTGAGTCATAAATTACATTTCACTGAAAAATATTCAAAGATTCATAATTCTAGAACTTATAAATAACAATTGAGATTACATTCCTCATTCATCCCATTAGGAATCACAGAGTACAGTCTGTCTATCCAAAAGGCTCCCCTCTTGGCAAGCCTTTGTGCAGTATTAATATTCTCTGCTCCTGTATAACCTCAAAAATGTGGAACTTGATTTGTGTGATTTGATGGTTCTGTACAATAAAGTGTTATCTCACGGACAATTTAAGGTTTTTAGTCTTGATGTCAGAACAATGTTCATTCCAGCATATCTCCACTCTTCTTTTCAATTGTCCAACGTAACACAGTCCACACGGACATCTTATGTTCTACACAATGTTAGAACTATCACATGTCACACAGTCTTTGAGGAAATTGTTTTCACCTCAACTTGAGTGATGTACAACATTGTTGTTTACTATACTATTACAGTTGGTTCACTGGAAGCAAAGAAAGGTGCCAGTTCCTATGTGGGCTCACTTCAGTGTTATTTTTCTCTGTGTGTATGAGCAAGGTTTACGAACTCCTACTTCTGACATATGCAAATATGGGAAACGCTGAACATAATGTTTTCAACATATCATGTGAGAATATTTTCCAAATGTTTATAATAATCTGCTTTCTTCTGTGATGTTGTTTGGAATATTTGGACATATACACTAAATGGGGTTGTCCCCTTCCTCTTATTGTATATAATGCTTCTTGACTGCTTTTCTGATCTACCTTGCTGCATGCTAGAGATAATTCTTCTTCTTTGTATCCTCAATGCTGACATTTCTATGTCTCGCGCTTTCTGTCTTGTCTGTGATAATGCATTTAACTATTAAGAACTGACTGTATAGTAGGCTTCTGAGAGTGTTGGGTGGATGAAAGCTTAATCTATATAATAGGTTATTGTGATAACTTGGTTTACTCTATAAATGGGTTATCAATGCGTTTTTCCTTGTTAAAATGATTACATATTGAAATGTAGCTGTTATTTCGTCAATATCGTCTGTAAATTGAATGTCATCATCAATGTTAAAATATTCAAGGAATAAGGTCACGTATTCAAATGTGCCATGCCATATGGTAAACATATCATTGATATATCTACCCCAGAATTTCAAATAGTTATGCCAAATCAGATGTTGTAAAATATGTTCAGTATCATAATGGTACATAAAGCAATTCCCATATGGAGGTGCCATGGTGGCAGCCATACATGATCCGGAAACCTGTAGGTAAAACTGGTCTTTGTATCTGAAAAAAGAATTAAGGGCTATCACTTGTATTAGTGCCAGGATAAATATCATGGTAATCCCCAGGTAACCTCCTGCAGCAACAAACATTCAACTGCCTCTTGCCCCATGTTAAGATTGTCTGGAAACTCCCAATTTAAGCAGAGGATGAGAGACAGTGAAATCCCACACTCAATAATGGAAATAGTCAAAGTGAAAGGCAAAACCCAACCGCTCTTTGAAAACAACAGTTTATAAACAGAATAATCATCATAAATGACATCACATTGTACTAAAGCCTACTGGGGTAAGAGATTGGTTAATGGATCAACTACCTATGGGTTCATATAAGGGTTAAACCTCTAATCGGGTAAAACCTATCTATTGGCTCCCCCTGGGACTCCCTCTAAATGGATAACAACAAAAATACATCAGCAATAAAGCAAAACATTGGCTGGCAGAATACATGTTGGGTGTCCCGGCATCAAGAGTATTGGTTGGCTTTACTCTCACCAACCTTGAGCAACTGACAGGTCATCAAACCACAAGCCAAATTGGGAGTGGGGGAGAGGGATCCGTGGACTGTTGCCCCTTAGTTCAAGAAAATACCATCACTCATCTCCTAGGCCATGAGCCAGAGTGCTTGGCTTCATAGTGTGGAGATGGCAATATCTATGTACCCTTTCATTTGCAATGTACTATATGACTTTTAATTTCCCCACTGTATTCAATGTATTTCACAACTTCCTTTTCCAAAGTATTGGGTGACTTTTATTTTTCCAAAATGGATTATCCTCTGTGTCCCCTGCACTGTGTGGGTAGGGGGTTGTGGACCCATGCCATGATCCGTCAACAAAGAACCAGTTCTATCTGTTGCTCAGCTGCAGCCTGGAACCCCTTTCAACTCTTCCTCCCACTCGCCCCACCCTGTAATTAATCTCCCCTTTGTCTTGGCATGAAGCCTATCTGAACCCTGCAAACCAGTTCCACTTGTTGTGGCCAACAAGTAACCTCCCCTGTTTTCCTTCTGACATCTTTTCTGTTTACATTGTGTCTTTATGGGGTTTGTAGAATTCTTACAGCCCTGGGAAAGGACTCCACCAGTTTCCCCTGTCCACTCCCAGGAAAGCGTCTCATGGCCAGTAATAAAGGGGTCACATTCCTCCCAAAGGCCTGCCAACTCCCCTGTCATAAACCCTGTTCAGCAGCCTCTTTGAGCTGAGACCCTCCACAACTACCCAGTGAAAATTGGCTTGTTTTCACCCCACGTCAGACCACATGTGTCCATCATGGGTAGGGGGGCTCTAGCAAGCCCACCCTGTAAATATCCTGAGTCACCAAGCTAACCTCCCAACAATTAACCTCCAACTGCAACTTGTCCATGACAAGCAAACAAACAGGCAGACTAGTTGCCTGCAGCCCATCTCTCCTGGCAACCACACATTGTGTTTCTGGGTTGGGGGGCTGGCTCAGAGTTTTCTCTATTGAGAGAAGGGATGGGGTTGGGCTACCTGAAACTGTGTGGCTACCTGAAACTGTGTGCCAGCCCTGCACCCAATTTCCCCTTCGCAACCATATGATGTGGCCCTGCAGCCTTATATAAACCTGTGGAGAGATGTCTGGGCCCCTTGTTTCCTTGGTTGCTGGCGGTGTGGTGGGCTCATGTGGGTTGGGGGCAGAGGCCACAGAAGTCCTTCTGGCAGGTACCCTTCTGCCTGTCTGGCCTTATCCTTCTCCTCTGGTTCCCTTTCTCCCCAACCCTGCTCTAATTCTGCACCAGTGAGTCTCCTGGCCTCTGTCTCTTCTTCCCGTGCTTCTCTCTCCTGGTCTCTCAGCCTCTGCCCCCTGCCTGCCTACCTGTCCCTCCGTGTCCCTCCCTCCCCCTCCCTGTCCCTCTCTGCTTCCTTATCTTGTGACTTCTCTGTAACATTGGGGCCCTCCTTAAATTCTCAGTAACCTTGGCTCAGCCTTCGTGCCACTGTCTGAGTTCTGTCTGCACAGATCTGTGTTTTTATTAATTCAGCATTTTGTACTTCCTGAAGGGCTAGAAGCATTTAACTATAAGAGAGGCAGTCCTTGTGGTGTCTTGTCAAATAAAAAGGCCTATAGTATAAAAAGAATATTGCCAATCCTGCCAATCCTTACAACTAAATACAAAAGAGTGCGTGATAGGATTTGCAAGAAAGAAAGAAGTGTTCGTAAATGATAAGTCAGGATGTAGTATCTGGGGGTCTCCCTTCCTCGTGTTTTTAAAACGGGACAAGGTGGGACTTTGGAGCACAGCACATACTCAAGGTTTTCACAGCACAAGCCTACAGTTCCATTCTCAGGTTCCTGGACCTCTGGTGGTTAAGGCTCTTTTCTACAAAAGGTTCTGGCCTCCGAGGACCTGCTGCATTCAAAATAATAAAAGAGTTCCTTCCTGCTTGTACATTTGGTGTAGCCTTTTCACCGCTGGTTCCCACTGTTTCAGACTCAGATCCACAAACAGTTCCTTTCTACAAAATCATAACCAAAAGTTATTTTCGGATTGTACTTGGATGATGACTCTTCACCTCTGGGTCTCCCTCTTCTGGGCTCAGACCCCTTTCGAATATCAGCCTTCCTCCGTCAGGTTCACTCTGGCCTGTATTCAAAAGATCTCTTCTGTTGCATTCATATCTCAGTGGGGTGATGGTTTTTTTCACCCTTGGATCCCCCTCTTCCGGGCTCAGACCCTTCTCAAATGTTAGCCTCCCTCTGTCGGGTTCACTATGGCTTTCCTCAAATCAACTTCATTTATGGGATTCCCAAACCTCAATGTCTTTTTAAGCAGATCACTGTGGACAACGCTCTTTCGGGTTCCCTTTTGTCAACACACTGGTCATCAGGACTTTAGGCTTCACCCCTTTCCATCTGCATGCCTCCTTCGGGTTCACTCCTGCCAACTTTTTCCAATCACACAATTTCCTCTACTTTCTTAGAATGCAGGATCCATTTCCCTTAGCTTTCCATTACTTACAGGTCAAAGACTTTCGACTGTACAGCGGATTTTGCTAGACCTCTGCATGACCACTTTGACACACTTCTCACGGCCCTCGCACAGTCTTCTGGTATTTGTAGTTTCAACAAAAATGGGGAATCAGCTAGAGTCTCTCGCCGTACGCCCATGTGGTGCCGGACCCTTTTTTCTGGCTTTCCCTTATGACCTTCACAGTTTTTTAAACTTTCTTTAACTTGTCATTTTCATTCAACACAGTTTGGTTTCTTTTGGTTCTCCCCTCGACTCACCGGCTTCGATGAATGGCTTGGCTTTCCTTGTATCTGGAGTCAAGGATGATACCACAGTAACAAGTGCCTTCTGTTCTCAGGCTTATCAGCCTAGGCATGCTCCGTGTACCGTTGACATCTGCTGCAGCACATGTTAGCTTTTGTTTGTGGTCTTACGGTTTCTTCCACAGAGGAATCGTGGGTCTGGGTCAGAAATGGAAAGATCGCTTCTCTCCTTGTCACCCCTTCAGTTCTTACTGCTTTTCTCTTCCTCTTGAACTGCTGCCCTGGGATAGCTGTCTCGTTGTGCTGTCTGCACTGCTCAGAGTGTGCTCTTGTGCTCCATCTTTTATCCCAGTGGGGAAGGGAAAGGCCCGTCAGGTGTGAATGGTTCTGGTCAATTGCCTGACTTTGCCTGGCCTTTGTGTTGGGACATGTCAGGTAAAGGGCCCTAACGTTAGTCTGTTGTCTCTCATGGTGCACAAAAGTGTTCATGTTAGAAAAGGGGGGGGAGAGATTGAGTATTCTATGCAGTAGGATGGGGAAGAGGGTTTATTAGAAGGGGAATAACACGTATCACCTGTCAGTGTTTCCGCTCCACTCCCCGAGGACCTCCCATTCAGGTGATCCTCCCGCACTGGTCCACCTCCAGGAACTGGATCCTATTGTGGTGGCCATGTCCTGGTCACCTGGATGACAGATCCCCTCGACTAGTAAGGGAGACACCTTCAGGTTTTGAACAGTTTCTATGTTGGTGAGCTATACACGCATGCTTTTAGCGTTACATTCATTGATTGATTATTTATATAGCGACTATACACACTGTGTTTCAAAGCGCTTCAAGGCAGGGAGGGAACAAGGGAGAATACAGTGACATTCTTACTGGTCTTTGATACATTAAGAATGAGAAATTAACTATCATACCCGGCCTAGCAAGATTCGAACAAAAATAAGGGCGGGGGGAGCATGGGGCAGACAAGTGGCTACCTTACTAGACCTGACGACGGGGGAGCAGGAAGAAGAAGAACAAAAACAAGCAACTATCGTACTAGGCCTGACGACATTTCAGATAGTGCTGGAGGGGGCGAGGGAGGAAGAACAATAAGGGAGGGGGGAGACAAACAAGCTGCTATCAAACAGGTTGGGTGACATTTCTGATAAAGTAAGAGCTATTGGCAATGATTCAGGGGAGTGAAGGAGGGTGGGAGGAGAATGAGACAGACAAGCAGCTACCTTACTAGGCCTAATGACAATTGAGGTAGTGCTGGATTTTAACACAAGGTGGGGGGGGCAGGGAGAAGGTGAAGAACAAAAACAAGCAGCTATCGTACTAGGCCTGATGACATTTCAGATAGTGCTGGAGGGGGAGAGGGAGGAAGAACAAAAGGGTGGGGGAGGGCAAACAAGCTCTCTCAAACAGGTCAGGTGACATATCTGATAGAGTAAGAGCTAAGGATGATACAGTGAAGGGGGGAAGGAATCAGGAGGGGGAGACAGACATCACAAGCAAGAATCGGGGGCAAGGTACAACAGGCAAGCAAACAGGCGACAGAGAAGGGTTAGAGAAAAGGAAAGAAAAAGAGGTAAGGATAGGCAAAAGATGAATTCAACTAAGCTAAATGCATCTATAGAGCAACATTTGAATATTCTGAATTCAGCTTGTATATGTCTATATGGTTTGCAAATGTTGTAATTGTAATTGATTATTTATAATGTGCTTAATACCCATAGGTTTTAATGCACGGACCCGTGGATCGAACCTGTGTTGCTCTGCATCATCTTGCTTCCAAGGTGAGCGCGTTGCAACTGAGCTATCCTCCTGAGACTCCAGAGCCATCCTATCAGTCATTCATCATAGACGGCAACTCCATACAAGTCTCGAAAGACACCAAAACACTAGGCTTTTACCTGGATTCCACCTTTTCCTTGTCAAGACAAACTAATGCAGTCAGATCCATCTCCGCCTACACGTGCAAACTCATTTCAGCCTGCAGACCTTTCCTCACCACCCACAATAGCGTCACACTAGCGAGAACACTTATCATGGCAAAAATAGATTACTGCAGTGCCCTATATCTAGGCACCAGCCAAGAAAACCTGTCCAAACTCCAAACCACCCAGAACAATGCAATTCAAGCGGCTCTGAACATCCCTCGTAACCACCACATCTCAGAAGCCAGAGCTTGCCTTAAGTGATTACCCGTGAAGCAGAGAATTTCCCTAAAAACGCTTGCCCTCACACACAAATGCCTAGCCAACAAGGTTCCGATCTATCTCTGCAGTCGGCTTTCGCGCCACTCCACTGCCCGACCACTAAGAATTGTTCAGACTCACTGCCTTACTATCCCTAGGTTTAAGCTCCAAAAAGCGGGAGGCACTAGCTTCCCTGTCCTAGCCTCCAAACTTTGGAACACCCTCCCCGCAGCCATCAGAGCTGAAGACTCCTTCAACGCCTTCAAGAATAAAACCAAATCTTGGCTCTTTGACCAGCAATAGCTGTGTCAGACATCAGTCCTACTTACCCAACCCGCCTGTTCCCCTGCACGATTTCCGGTCTGCTACCTTTCCCAACTACCTCAGGGATACTTCCTCTGCAGAGCCTAGGGACACTGTACCATGTGTAAGATATGTAATTATTAAGTTTGTTTATTATGCTGTATTGTTATACTTTTTTGTAATTTATCTCCCTGTATGTTCTTTTCTTGCAACCCTGTACAAATTGCGCCCTGATGCCCCCGGGCCTGATGGTCTGCGCGTTATAAATAAACAAATACAAATACAAATACAAATAAATGCATATTTGATATAGTGCATTTTCTTCACATTGTGCGCACATGTGCTTCATGTTTATTGGATGCGTATGTATGTTACTATTGTCTATCTCCTTATTCTGGCCATCTTGAGCTCACATGTTCATCATTTGCTGCACTTGCTCAGGACATGGATGATACAGTTGTCTTAGCTTCTCACCTTTATGGTACTGAGCCAGGGGAGGGTCAGTCACTGCAGATGACATTTTCATCTGCCTGTCAACACCCATGTCATGGAGAATAACCATATATAGATTCTTAATGTCAATGGTAAAAAGAAAGTTATTGAGTTCCAGCCTTATCTCTACTAGGACCTTTAAGAAATGTGATGTGACATTGATGCATGTAGGTGGTTTTTGGATAAGGGGCTGCAGAAAATAACCTATATGGGTGCCCAAAGGTTGTGAAAAAAACTATTGGAGGCAGATACAAGGGGCCTTCCTGGTGGATTTGTGGCATGTTTGTGAATGTTAGGTAACAATTAAAATGTAGGTGTTGTTGGATATGTGTTGGTTAATAAAGCTCTGATCTTCAGAGTGATCCACTCCTTCTGTTCTGCTTCCTGTAAGTCTGCACTCTCATGGTGATTTCTGGGAAGGGATTATGATCAAGAGGAGCATATACAGTTCTGTCAATAATTGACATATCAATTATTTATCATAGTCTGCAGCATTCATGAGGACTAAGACTCCTCCCTTATCTGCAGGTTTGACTAGATTCTCATCACTATATAATGATTGTATCAATCTATATTCACAATGCCTCAAATTCGAAAACTTGGGTTTCTTATATGAGATTTTTCATAGATCAACGAATACCGAGTTGTGGAAATGCTCAATGGTGGGCTTATTCATGGGAGAAATAAAGATACTTTTGGGTTTGAATTGTACACATTATTCTTCCATATTGACCATCACTTCACCATCAGGTTCAAGTTCTGAAAAAAATGCCTGAAACTTCAATGTCCTCATAAATCAATGTAGTTCGTGGGGGCGTGGCCAGCTTTCATGGAGTAAGGACGTGTTCTCCTTGAGCTCCTGACAGATCCTTTCTAGATCAGCTTCCCCGGACGACTCAAAGCTGAACCCTGGATGGCAGCAGGGGGACATGGTAAATCTGTGGATTGCAACCATTGGAGGTATCAGCACTGATAGGAGGGAGCAGGGAGACACAGCAGAGGGACCACAGAGCACAAGACAAGATGGCTCTCAAACTACAAACGCTCCAGTGAGGGCCGCTGTTGAGAGGGCTCTGATCTGTCTTATGGCCAGCAGAGGGTGCAGGCTGCTAAACCAGACAGTCGAAGACCATGCAAAAAGCGGCAGTTGGAACGGCCTTGGAGTAACCCTTGGAGGACACAAGTGGCGGGCTAAATGTACCCGTTGAGGGAGGCTCATTGTGCAGAGCTTCCATGGAGGCCAACACGGAGCTAGGAGCGCATCTGGGGAGACTCTGATGAATGTGGCATCCTGTGTGAGATAACTGCAGCAACTGGCACCGGCAGGCAACACACAAGCTCACAATGCCTGGTGAGACAGCAGATGCACTGTTGGCTTGGGACAGTAAAAAATGAAGCTAAATTAACCCCAAGGAGTAGCGAGGCTGCTCAATATTCAACAGGGCTCCTATATCCTCACACGACATGTGTAAGTGAGTAAAGGAAGAGTTCTATGGTTGAAAGGAGGACATCCAGTGGCTGGGACCATCATCGTAAGTGAGGACGCAGCGTACACATCACACTGCAAAGGGAGGGTGGTCTGTTGCACCCCATGCCAGGCAGGAGGGTCAGAGAGAGGGCCAAATGAACGAAAATGGAAGCCTGGGCCCATACGCACGATGGGAGAGACATATCCCCAGCAATCTGCAAGGGGAAATGACACAGCAGGCATCACCCAGGCCGTGGGAGGAAGATCACAAAATCCTGGAGGACATAGCTGCTCTGTGCACTTCCCTGCCTGGAGCAAAAATAGATGAGGTGAAAATTGAGGTGACCCTACTAAGGCGAGATGTCCGCTCACTGGCTGAAAGAGTTGGGGTGGCTGAAACAAATGTTGAAGGAAACAGGAGCACCACCAAAGAATTGTGGTTAGTGGCACAGGACTTGATAGCAAAGGTGAGGATTCTGGAGCACAGACCAGAAGATGCACAAAGCAAGGCCCACAGAAGAAACATTAGGATCCTGGCACTCCCTGAGGGAGAGGCGTGTTGGGACCTGACAACATATGTAGAAAATATGTTGCTTCAGGAGGTTGGGCCAGGCACACTAACACAGGGATTCACTGTAGAAAGGGTACATAGAGCCTTGGCCAGGAGACCCCCCATCAGGAGCACCCCAGAGACTGCTGATTGCAAAAATGTTTGAACATCATGGACAGGGAACAGATTTTGGTGTTCTCCAGAGGCAGTGGTATTATACGTATAGCGTCCTCTGTGTTAGCAATTTACCCATGCTACAAGGCTCTCGTACAACAATAAAGGTACATGTTTGGCCCAATGAAAGATCAACTGCGACAATAAAGGCTGAGATACATGCTAATCTACCCTGCGAAACTTAAGGTACTTTACAATGGGAAATCCCACTTTTTTGAAAACCCTGAGGAGGCTAACCACTAGATGGATGCCAATAAAATGGCCCCAATCAAAGATCAGCAAGGCAATAATAGAAGAACAGGGCACTAAATGATGAGGTGCTGCAGGTGCACACTGATGAAGTTGGACTGGTGAGTGTTGAAAGGGGGCAAGAATTTGCTGATGGGAGAAGCATGTGTGAGAAACGCGAACTGGTTAACGTTTATAAAGTTGGTGTGCTTTATTGCTGGAACACACCCCTAGGTTGGGACGTAGCTTAAGTACCTTCTTTTAGATACTTTACTGCCACCCGCCACCTGAGGGAAAAAAGGTGCAGAGGGAAGGATAGATTGGCCTGAATAGCATGGCACTATTTGGCCGGAGTTTGGTAATGTTAGTTTTAAAGTTGAGTTTAGGTTGTTTGTGGAAATGCTGCTGTGTTAGGGCTGTGGAGCCCAGGATGACCTGTCCCTGTACTAGCATGCCAGAAGGAAAGGAAGTGGTCAGCAGGGGAAGGGCAAACTCAGAATGTACCTATGCTGTGAGGCGGTTTGTGGGAGGGAGACCAATACTACTGCCAGGTCAATTGGGGTTACATACAAAGGGGTGGTTGGGATGCCTGAGAGGGGTTGGAGGCAGATACAGAAGGTTGCTGCATCGCTAACATATTGAACTTGGTCTCCTGGAATGTGTGGGGGCTGAATGGCTACATCAAACATAAGAGAGTGGACATGTACTTGCGCAGGAAAAAAGTAGGGGTAGCTCAGCTATAGGAAACACATCTCTCGACAGAGAAGCAAGCTACTTTTATAGGGAAGTGGGGTGGTTCTGGATATGGGGTGACTTCATCCATGTATGTTAGAGGAGTCTTGATATGGGTTGCTCCCTCAGTTCCCTTTAAACTACCGGAGGTGTGCAGGGATGATGAGTGTAGGATGGTCTTTGTTCAATGATACGTGTAAAATAGGGAGGTGTGTATTATCAATACTTACGCACCTAATCATGATGCCACTTCTTTCTTCAGATCACTGTATTCTAGACTAGCACCCTACCGGGAGGTCATGTGCATTCGGGAGGCCAGGGGGCAGGGGGGTTCCTTCAATTGCACGCTGGACCCAAGATTAGACAGTTCAGATACGTAATATAGGAATCCTGCACTGCCGGCGAGAGTGCTTGGGAACTTGCTGGCGGACCTGGAGCTTGTAGATATCTGGTGGCGGAGAAACAAGAAACGTAGGGCTTACTCTTATTTTTCAAGTACACACACGCATTGACTATTTCTTCATGGGGTGGAACATTGTTGGGGAGTTTGTCAACTACACTTGCATGGGAAAGGTGTGATTGGGCCATGCTCCACTATTGATAAATTGGCAAATTGGCAATGGTAGGCCCCCGATCTCAACATGGAAATTTAGGGTGGAACCATTGACGAACAGACCATTCGGGGAACACAGGGTGGATGAAATCATTGAATTATTCAAAGTAAACAAAGGTAGCATCAAGGGGGTGGATGTTCTGTCAAAATATTTAAGGTTGTGGACAGATGCCTTGCTATTCTTTGATTGGGGCCATTTTATTGGCAGATGGGAAGCTATTGCCAAGATAGGAGGAGTTAGGAAAGCCTTATTGGCAAGTTTATCAAAGACTGAGGCACTCATAGAACGGTTAGAAAATTCTCTGGAAAAAGATAGGGAAGTAGAGGAAGAACTCATGACACTTAGATAGAAGTGTATTGGGTACTGAGATAGGTTGGGTAAACACGATTTTGCTAAGTTTACGGAAAGGTTGCATGAACAGGGAGACAAGCCTGGCAGGATGCTGGCGTGGCTATATCCTAGGTGAGTGCCACGAGGGATGATGTGCTTGCTGAGGGACAAATGCAGAGAAGAATGGAGGTCTCAGGATGAGATTAATGGAATCTTCCAGAGATGTTATGATGTACGCTATGGAATTGAAAAAATGGGGAATGGACAGGAAATTACAGATGTGTTGTCCCTGATTAAGCTACCTTAATTGCAGCAAGATCAGGCAGACTTATGGAATCCCCAATTGACTGAGAAGGAATTGTGATAAGTGATTCTAGCTCTACCTTCAGGCTAATCACCAGGGGTGATTGTCTTCCTGCAGAATATTTTATAGGGAATACATAACCAAGCTGACCCCTAGGCTGTTGAAGATATTTGTGGCAGTTTATGAGCAGGGTATATTATCTCTGAGTATGAGAGAGTCGATAATAGTGCTGATACTTAAACCAAATAAGCCACCCCAGGAGTGTGGATTGTACAGGCTGCTCTCTATGGTGAATCAAGATTGTAATATCCTCACAGCTCTCCTCACGGAAAGGCTGAAGTGTTTGATTGGGACCCTTATACACCCAAATCAGACCAGATATGTCCCTGGCAGGAATACCTCATGGAATTTGAGAATATTATATTTATTTATTTATTTATTCGTATTTGTTAAGTGCACAGAATTAGCCCTGAGGCATCGTGGCGCTGGTTACAGAGATAGCGCTGGTTACAGGAATAGCGCAACTTAGTTACAGCATAGAGGCATACAAGCATACAGGTTTAGACAATAACAATATTTAGCAATGTGTGCCTGTTTGGCTGTAGGTAGAGGAAATTTAGTTAAAGAGAGAGGTTTTGAGTTTTTTTCTAAACGCTGTGAGGGAGCCTTCTGCTCTTAGAGCGTGGGGGAGATTGTTCCAGAGTTTTGGTGCTATGTAGGGGAAACCCCGCCCTCCTGCTGTGGTCTTATTGATGCGTGGTACAGTGAGTTGGTTAGTGTAGCACAGTCTGGTAGGTCTGGATGAGGTCGGTCTGAGAATAGTGTCTGAGAGATATGGTGGTGCAGTGTGGTGGATACATTTGTGGGTAGTAGTCAGTACCTTGAAGGTGATGCGTTGTTTGACAGGGAGCCAGTGAACTGATTGTCTTGCCAGTGACATGTGGTCCCTTTTGGAGATGCTTAAGGCTGCTCTTAGAGCGTTATTTTGAGTGACCTGAAGTTCGTTTAGGTTTTTTTCAGAGGTGCTGGCTAGGAGTGCATTGCAATAGTTAGGTTTAGCGCCTATGGTAGCTCTTGCTATTGACAGGCAGTTTTCTTTGGAGAGGAATGGTTTGATGGCGTTGATGAATTTAGTGCTTAGTGCAGATGCGGAGACAATGGCACTAACTTGTTTGTCCATAGACAAGGTTGCATCAATGTAGACCCCTAGCGTTTTCACAGAAGATAGGACTGGGATAGTGCAGTTGTCGATGTTGAAATTGGCATAGCGACTATCTAGCCTGGCCAGTGTGGATTTTTGGCCGAGGATAAGGATTTCAGTCTTATCCCTGTTAAGACATAGGCCGTTAGTGGCCATCCAAGCTTGAATGGTAGCGTATATGTGTTTTAGAGCCAGAGAGTCTTTGTGGTATGAGCCTGTTAGTGGGAGGAGCACTTGGGTGTCGTCTGCGTAGTTGGTGTAGGCAATCCCAAGTGCATCCAGTTTATCGAAAAGGGGCTTAGTGAATAGGTTGTATAGCGTAGGTGCTGTACAAGAGCCTTCAGGGACACCACAGTGTATTATGGATGGTGTTGCGTTAAAAGTGTTAGAAAAGACTTCATAACGTCATTGACAGGACTAATTCTAGAGAGAACCACTCTGTGGTGGTCTCCGTAGACATAAATGAAGTGTTTGATTTGGTGAGGTGGGAAACACTCTGTGGTTGCGGCATTGTTTCTGTGGTGGGTGAAGTTGATATAGACGACACCTAAAGCCAGAATATGGATGGGCAAACATATATCAGATGCATGGGAACTATGAAAAGGGACCAAGCAGGGCTGCTCTCTGTCCCCCATGCTTTTTATCCTAGCTCTGAAGCCTCTGGCAGAATTTTTACCAATGGAATTTGAGGAGGCGGGTGAGGGTAGATGGTTTTAAGCATGTCATTTCATTATATGAAGATGACATGCTGCTATATGTACAGAACGCAGAATGTAACCTGCAGTGTCCTGGCAAGGACACAGTTAAAGGGACCTTGGAACTCCGACGGATGGGCCAATAAGCATGCGCGAGCCTCACGTATGCGCAGTAGAGAGCCCTGAAAGCAGCAGTTTGCCACAGGAGAGGAATAAAGGAAGTTCAACCTACCAAAGGTTCTTTACAGGCCTGGGACTGTTGTATATATACATGTGCCTGCATGTTTTCATTGCAAGCTGTTCTCCATTGAGAATCAAAGGACACTGGCAATGAGGATGGGATTCCTCCTTTGAAAGTAAGAAATGCAGAGGCCCTTGCAGCAACGCACACTGCAGACGAGGTTGTAAATTGGAGCCATCATTTGCAGACTGACAAAATGACAGAAACCAAAGAACCAGGTAGCATCACAGCAATTCGCAAGCCTTTGGTCCCGATGGTATCCAGAGATTTGAAAATTACCTGCAGGCCCACGATGAAACCACACCCGACAAGTTTGCTATGCGGGTACTGGTGATTCTGATGGGAGACTAAGTGGAAGATCTCATATCTACCTTCCCGCCTGAAGACGTCATGACATAAAAAGAAGCACTGAGCAATTACTTCGACCCACATTGCAACATTGACCATGAGCGACACACGTTCAACGTGGCATGCCAAATGGCGGGTGAGTCCATGGTGGCCTTCACCACCTGCCTTCGCAAACTATGGATGCCTTCACCACCTGCCTTTGCAAACTAGTGGCGCACTGCAAATTCCACAATTTCACGAATGAAGAAGCCATCGGACTGAGGATCATAGGGGGATGTGGGTCCTCATCATTCAGAAAAGAAACTACGTGAACCGCTTCCTGAGGCAACTATGCTACAAATGGCTATGATGGAGTCCCAAACAGACACGCAAGCCACGCAAATTCAAACCACCAAGACTCCAGTACGAGAACAAGCATATCAGGTCTCGTCTGCCTCTCCAGCTTGAGTCAGGCCTACAAGCAACAGCGCACGCAGAGGGTCCCCTTCATCCAGAAGATGCTACTGGTGTGGCCCTTAATTCCCTCATCAGGAAGGTGTGAAATGCCCTGCCTTTGGGGAAACCTGTTTCAAGTGTGGTAGAGAGAACCATTTGACAGTTGTTTGCAATTTTTCACCTGGACGTTCACAGGGGTGCAACTCCATGCCATATAGACGGGAGTCTGGCACATGCAGCAATGCTTCAAGGAGAGATGCAGGCGGAAGGAGAGACCTTGTGAGACACATTAGGCAAGTGACCGGAAGATCTCCTTCGCCCTCACCCTCTACAGATGGCACCCCGCAGGATTACGTATATACAGTGTGGAAGTGGGCGGGAGAGGTTGGGAGCAGTGCTCCTCTACTTTTTTTTAAACAGTTTTACTGTTCCTCTACTTTTATTTTAAAAAGAAACTGTTCTGGAATGGCTTCGTTTTAAATTAAAAGTGTAGGAAGAAGTTGAAGCTTGCACTTTGGTGCACTGCAATGATAATTCTCTCAAACAGCAGGTGTGGCTGTTTGGGGGTTTGGATTGCGCGTGGGAGGGGTTGTGGCAATGGGGTTTCTGGGGAGCAGTGGCAGACTAGCAGGGAAGAAAGTTCCACTACTTCTTTTCGTACACTTCGACCACTGCATATATATGATGAACGGAATGACCTCAGCAACCGCAGGAGACATCACTTTACTAGTGGGCGATCACCAGGCTAAGTTCATCATCGATACCGACACCACCCTAAACATCATGTGTGTAACGGAATATCGCAAGATGGTGTCGCCACCCCAGTTAAGGTCATCTGATGTCAGAGTTTTTCAGTGGGCCCCGAGAGGTCCTGTGCAGAACCACTGGGAAGTTCTCCACAACGATCTGTTACAAGGAGAAATGTGTTCAAGCTGAATTTCACATACTGCAAGGGTAGGTCCCTGGAAGCAACCTACTAGGGTGCTCCAGCACTCTTGAGATAGAAAATGCAGCTGTGTCCTACACCATGCAACATGGACATGGAAGCTTTCTTGACTTTGTTCGAGGGAAGACCTTGTGATGCTTCACATTAATGTATTCATAGCGCCCGTGGCTCAACAACCGAGGAGAACACCAGTTCACTTGCAACAACTCGTAGAAAAAGAAATACAGTGGTTGCTGAAGAAGGAATAACCGAACCGGCTGATGGTCCAACCCCCTGGGTGTCCACCATAGTGGCCGTACCCAAGGGAGGTTCCTCCGACAAGATACGCATATGTGTGGACATGCGACAAGCGAACAAGGCCATCAGGCATGAGGGGCATCCCAGAATGCATCTGGATGATATGATCAGCCTGCTGAATGGGGCAAAAATGTTCTCGAAGCTTGACTTGAGCAAAGGTTATCATCTTATCATGATAGACTGACAGTCCTGATACATCACCACGTTTGCCACACGAATCTCGCTCTTCAGATACAAAAGACTCAGTTTTGGCATCTGCTCTACAGCTGAAATATTTCAAGGCAGGGTGCAGAGAGTGTTTTGGCATGTTAGCAACTGTTTCAACTACAGTGATGATATCCTGGTATTTGGAGCCACCATCGCTCAGCACGATCAAGCACTCCACCAAGTATGCATGGCGCTTGAAAAGGCTGGCCAGACACTGAACAAGGATAAGTGTGTGTTTCACAAGTATCGCCTTAAATTCTATGGACACATCTTCTTACACGAAGGCCCAGATCAAGGCAAAATGGCTGCCATCTACAAGATTTCAGCTCCCCAAGATGTCAGTGAAGTGAAGTCTTTGCTAGGCATGGCCGGCTACTGCAGCCAATATCACCTGTGCCCCACTCAGGGAACTCACCAAGCAGGGCAGGGCATTCCGATGGTCTCAGCAATGTGAGGAGGCATTCCCACAAATAAAAAAAAACATTGCCTCAGCTGAATGCATGTTCAACTTCAACCCAAACATGTGCACAGAAGGGCGATCCTGTAACAACACCAACCCTGTGAGAATCCCCAGAACAGTGATCGCCTATGCCAGCAAGAGCCTGTCATAGGTAGAAACAAGATATTTGCAACCTGAAAAGGAAGGTCTGGCCGTCGTATGGGCTTGCGAGCATTTTCAGATATTTCTCCCTTCGCGATTGTGGCAGATCACCAAGCACTAGTGACCATCTATGGAAGCTCTAAATGCAAGATGCCGCCATGGATAGAGAGATGGGGCCTGCGATTTCAGGATTTTGACTTCACGATTGTTCACAAGCCAGGGAAGGAATACATCCTGGTGGATTTCATGTTGCAGCATCTCCTCTTGGACACTTCCACCAACAACCCAATGGCAGAGGAGTATGTGAACTTCCTCACCCATCACGGGCACCTAAAGGCCATCACGTCAACAATGATCCTGGAGCACATGGAACAGGACACCACACTGTTGCGCATACAGAACCTGGTGAGGTCTGGAAGGTGGAGTGATACAGACTTCACAAACAGACAGGTGGGTGATTTTGCTGTGACAGAACTTCAAGCCTTCAGGAACGTAAGAGAGGAATTATCAGTATTTGCAGAAGGGCTTGTCATGCGAGGACACAGAATAGTGATCCCCACAGATTTGCAGCAAGAAGTCATAGACCTAGCTCATAAAGGAGCAATGTCAATGTAACAATGGTAACTTCTTGATCCCCTTCCAAGGTGGTCACTCGAAATGCCTCAGTTCAAGCTGTACAAGGAAGATGGTCAAGAAAATGATCAGAACACTCAGTGACCTCAGGTAATGAGCCAGTGAGAGAGGAGACTGAAGAAGATACAAAAGGATGTCGGGCAAGGCCGGTCAGATGCATCAGAAGACCAGTCCATCTAATTGAAGAAATGTAAAGGCAGAACTATAAGTGACTTTGTTTTGTTTGACGGGAGGAGATGTAGTGTCCTGGCAAGGAAACAGTTAAGAGAGTCTTAGAGCTCCGACAGATGGGCCAATAAGCATGCGTGAACCTTGTGCATGTGCAGTAGAGAGCCCGGGAAGCAGCAGTTCGCTGCAGGAGATGAATAAAGGAAGTTCAACCTACTGAAGGCTCCTGTCTTCTTAACAGGCCTGGGCCTGTTTTATATATCCATGTGCCTGCATGTTCTCGCTGCATGCTGTCCTCCATTGAGAATGAAAGCTAAAAGAACCCACAGGAACTAGACATAACCTACCATACATAATGGAGGTTCATTTTCTCTGCACTCTTGGTAATAACCATTAGCCCTAGTAAATCATGCATCTTCCCGCTGGCTGGCCTAGTGGGAGAGGCAAGGCGCGTTTGCCAAACCTGGGGTTGAAAAGGGCCATAGACACATTCCGATATTTGGGAGTGACCATATGCCACGATACACAATCCTATTATGAAAAGAACACCCTGGAGGCATAGAAAAGTACATAGGATTCTGGAAGAAGTTACCCTTGTCAGTGATGGGTCGAGCGGCCTTGATGAAGATGTCGATTCTTCCCTGCTTACTATACTATTTCATTTATGTTCCCGTCGACATTCTCAGGGCTTTCTTTGGCAAGTTGAACACTATGGTGGGCGGATTTATATGAGGGCCCGGAAGACACGGTTTAGCGCTAGGTACCTTTTTGCAAGGAATATGCGGATGGAGTTGTGAAGTTGGTGCTTTTGAAACTATGTTACCTGGAAGGACAAGTGCAGTTTGTGGCTTGGTAGCTGTCCTACCAGGCCCCGTTGGACACGACACTACTACAGACGACGATGTAGCCATATCTCTTGAAGCAGTGGTCGAAGTGTATCAAAAGAAGTAGTGGAACTATGTTCCCTGCTGGCCTGCCCCCGTTCCCCACAAAGCCCATCCCTGCACCCGCTCCCCTGCACAATACAAACCCCCAAACAAATGTGCTTTTGGTTTAAGGTCAAATTCAGTGCGGTGTACTGTAGGGCAAGTTTCAATTGCTTCCTACACTACCGGAACGGTTTCTGTTTAAAATAAAATTACAAGAACAGCAAAACGTAATTATAAAAAGTAGAGGGGCATCGCTGCCAACCGCTCCGGCCCACTTCGACCACTGCTTGAAAGAGGTACTGTGGCTGGCCAATAAGGATTCTTTATGGTCCGCACAAACTAAAGCTGGGCATGAGAGTATAGTTTAGGACCCGTAAGCTACTTGCTATCCCAGAGCCTTACTCCCTGCCCATATCATTGGCCTCAGTTTATGGGCACAAACAAGGAGACCTTCATATTATCAGGTCTCAAGGGGGGGGACAGGGGTCGTAGTGCTGGGAGATTTGTTCAGGGGTGGCTTTTTGATGGAGTTTCCAGAACTGGTGGAAGAATACGGGGTGCACGTCAGCCAATTCCTGACATACTAAGTCTGATAAAGGATGCCAGGGCCAGATGGCAGGGGTTCTCGGATGACTCAGAGGTTGATGCCACCCTGGTTCTAGTGTAAGATTTGTCTGAAGGAGGCACACAAGGTGTCTAGATTATATGGGGAAATGCTGCAAAGATTACAGAAAGGGGAAATCAAGTTGAAATCAAAGTAGGAGGAGGACCTGGGCAGTGATCGTACAGAGATGAAATGGGCCAATGCGATGCTCTATAGCAGAACAGTGTCTAGGAATGCCTGATTAAAGCTTGTCCAATTGTGCGTGTTCCATATGGCATACATGACACCAGACAGAATATCTAGGTTCTCTGGGACGAATCCTCAATGCTGCCATAGATGTGCAAATGACAGACCGGACATGATACACATGTTTTTGAGGTTTCAGTGATGCAACAGTTTTGGTCTTGATTGCAGCCCGGATAAAGACGGATGGGATTACCAAATATGAGTGGACCCCTGAGGCTTGCTTGCTGGGGATGTTCCCTCACCTGCGTATGGCTACGCCCACCACCATGATGATAGATCTGGCCTGCATATTAGCAAAGCGTAGGATTGCATTAGCATGGACGTCATCGACAGGCCCACAGTGGAATCCTGGTACAATGATCCGAAACCATGGTACATGGCGGAGACAACAGTGTGGTATGGAGCAGTACAATGACGGAGGTTAGTGATAATATCATGGCCTGGAATATGCTGGTGCAGATGATCGTCTCTCCTTCAGATGGCATTCCCCCTTGAGGGAATGATAACATAATGCGGGATAAGAAGGCGAGGAGGAGAAATGACTCCAGTATAAGAGGTTAGATGGGCAATCCTGGGAGTGGATGGCAAGTGGAAGCGGGCATGGGGCAAAGCACAGAAGGATTCCTCTGGTGAACGCTTAATCGGATCATTCAGTTATGGTAGCATAAGGAAGTAGCTGTAAGTAGATTTGTTTTGTTTGTTATAAATATTGCCAATAACAATTGTACTGGCTATGCTATGACAATGGCTGGATGGAGATGTAATTTGTTCTGCTGCTAAAATGCGAATAAAAAGATGAAGACAAATCTGTGTAGTTCTACCTCATGTTCAAAGAGAGATCAACTGTAAGTAGGAACAAAACTGAGACCTTTTTGTAGAGTCATAATCTCATCTGTGGTTAAGGTACGATCAAATAAATTAACAACTACGTTTTCTTGTGGTATTATCATGTGAGATAGTAAACTTAAAGTATTCTTTTTTTTTCATAACTCTGTTTATTGAATTTAAACAACATAACATAAAGAGACGTACGAGAATAAGACATGAATCAGCAGTATACATGTTGAAGGCAATCGTCCATATCAACAGGGCCCGCGGGACCGAGGACCGAAAGACAACAATAGGACAAGGCAGGCAAACAAGGCTAGCAGCATTACCGGTGTGCCCCCACCCGCAGAGCTCATTGAGCATCTAGCCATTTACCCCATATTTCTCTGAATTTGCGGGGGCAGCCCCTTGCTTTATAGATCCGGCGCTCTAAGGTTGCGCACCTGTCCAACTCCTTACTCCAGCGGTTCAGGCTCAGTGGATCGGCAGATCCCCAATTGGCCGCTATAAGTCTTTTGCCTGCCCCCAACGCAGTTGCCAAAAACATTTTCTCATATTTGGACAGGTCTACTTCCCCGCCAATGCCCAATAGTACCATCTTGGGGTCCCTGGGAATTGGTGTTGCCAGAGCGGCTGAGATTGTGTTGACACAGCCCACCCAGAAGGCCTGTATCGCCTGACAGTCCCATACCATATGGTAGAAGGTGGCGGGTTCAGTTTTGCATCGAACACATGTCCCGTCTTCTATTCCACCCCATCTGGCCATTGCAGTGCGTGAGTGATATGAACGATGGAGGATCCTCAACTGTATTAGTCTGAGCTTGGATTCTATCCCAATTTCTCTGGGGGACATTAACGCCTCTACCCAATCTTCAGGTTCCAGGGGGCCCAGATCCCTTTCCCACTTTGCCTTTAGCCCGTCGAGTTGTGCAGCCCCGAATGAGCTAAGGGCCTGATAGAGAGTGGAAGTGACCCTAGAAGAGATGTGCTGTGGGAGAATATTGGTCTCGATGGGAGAGCAAGGGGGTACGACCGTCGTGTCGGGGAATTGGGCGCGGATGGCGTGGGACAGTTGCGCATGCCGAAACCGGTCCATGGGTGCCAGGTCGAATTGTTCGCGCATGGTCTCAAAGCTCAGGAGGCGACCCTCTTGTATTAAGTGTGCTAATGTGTGTATTCTTTTTGCCAGCCAGTGACCGAAGGAGCCCATTTTTACCAGTTCCGGGAGGAGCGCATTGTGCCATATGGGTTGCGACAGTGTTGGCTGTCCTTCCCAGCCGATTAGTTTGTGTGCGGCCCGCCAAGCACGCTGGATGTGGTGGGTCATTTTGGGCAGCACCGGGAGTTGGTCGTGGGTGGCGTAGAAGATTTGGAGCGGTGTTAGCGGGGACATGGTCTCCAGCTCTATACGGATGTGTGGCAGTGTGGGGTCTGCGTGCATCCAGTCATTCACTACTCCTATCTGTGTGTCCAAGTAATAGGTGCGTATGCAAGGTAACCCGATGCCTCCCTCCCACACCGATCTCTGGAGCGTGTCAAGGGCAATCCTGGATTGTTTCCCGCCCAATAGCAGTGTGCACAGGTTCTTGTCAATGAGTGCGAAGGTTTCTCGGGGGATGGGGAATGGGGCGTTCTGGAGCACATACAACAGTCTGGGAAGGTTCATCATTTTCAATAGTGCGGCCCGGCCCATTAGCGACAGGGGGAGAGATTGCCAATGGGGGGTGTCTCTGTTGAACCGCTCTATTACTGGTTGTATATTAAGTCGGGGGAACCCATCAAGCGTCGGGTCGAGCCGTATACCCAGGTATTTGAGTTCACTGATAGAGACGTGATATGGGCAGGTCTCCGGGATCGCAGACTCGCCACCCTGAATCGGGAAGAAAATGGTTTTGGCCTCATTAACCTTTAGGCCTGCAAAGTACTGGTATTCCCTGAGTATGAGGGAGACCACCGGGCACAAGATACTCGGGTTACTGAGGTATATGAGCAGGTCATCCGCATAGAGCGAAAGGCGGTCTTCTCCCCCTCCCGGCCAGACGAAACCGGTCCAATTGGTGTTAGCTCTAAGCTCAATCGCTAGTGGCTCGATGACAAGGAGGAAGAGGAGTGGAGACAGCGGGCATCCCTGTCTCGTGCCCCAACCCAGGGGGAATGATTTGGAGGACCTGCCGTTCACCCTCACCGTGGCCTCCGGGGATGCATATAACAGTCTTACCCAGGATATAAATGTCTGCCCCAAGTTCATCCTAGCCATGATCTCCCACAAAGCATCCCACCCCACAGAGTCAAACGCCTTTTCGAAGTCCACCACCAGGAGGGCGAGTGGGGCTGGTATTTCCTTTGCCCTGGACAGCGCCAATTGGACCCTGCGTAAGTTCATCCGAGTTGACTTATTGGGCATAAAACCACATTGGTCCGGGTGGACTAGCGTTTCAATCACTTGCAGTAGTCTGTTGGCGAGTGTTTTGGCGAGAACCTTCGCTTCGCCATTGATCAAGGATATCGGGCGATAGGAGGCGCATTCCTCCGGGGGTTTCCCAGGCTTATGTATGACCACTATGCATGCCTTCCTGAGGTCTGGGGGAAGTGCTCCTATTTACCTGCTGCGTAGAAACATGCGGTGCATGTGGGTGGGTAGCATGCTACTGAGGCACTTCCACGTTTCTGTTGGGAACCCATTGGGGCCCGGAGTTTTCCCGGGTTGGAGTTGTGCCAGTGCATCTTGCACCTCGGTGTCAGTGATGTCAGCATTCAGGAGGTCTGATTGGTGCTGCGGGAGTATCGGAATCTCGATGGGGTCGAGGTATCGGTAGGGTTCAACTGATGGATTCCCAGTGGGTGGGGTATAATGATTTTTGTAATAGGTGGCGAATGCCTCGACGATATCTGAGTCTTCCGTCAATAAGGTCCCATCCGGAGATCTGATTGCCCTAACGTGTCCCCTGCTCTGCACGCGTCTCTCCAACCAAGCCAGGGTCTTGTTAGCTTTGTCGCCCCTTTCATATATTTGGCTTCGGACTAATTGGTGAGCAGTTCGTGCATTGTCTAGGGACAGGTTACTGAGGGTGTCTTGCGCCGTGAGCATCGCCTCCTTTGCTTCTTGGGTGTTTTGTATAAGGGTTTGTCGCTCACACTCCAGGACGCGTGCTTCTGCTTCCCTGACCTTCTGGACTTGGCGTTGTTGGTAGGCGGAGACCGTGGAAATAACCTCCCCTCGTAGGACTGTTTTGTATGCCTCCCAGATCGAAATCGGGCAGTCTACTGAGCCCTCATTAAGTTCGAAATATTCTGCTGTCTTCTTTTCTAGCTCCTCTGCAATTTCAGGAAGACAGAGATGGTATGTATTTAGGTGCCAATTACGATCTAGGCAGCAGGAGGAGTTCTTGAGAGTTAAAAGAAGCGGGGAGTGGTCCGAAATTCCTCTTGCGAGGAATACAGCGTCGAGAAGCCTGTGGGTTATGTTGCGGGGGATGAAGGCGTAATCAATCCTGGAGAATGATTTGTGGACCCCTGAATAGAAGGAGAACCCTGACTCGTCTCCATGAAGTGTGCGCCATGCGTCCACCATTCCTGAGGTCTCGGCGAACGTGGCGAGCGGTGTGATGGTGGGACGTGTTCCAGCTCTCCTATAGGTTCTGTCGATTGTGATGTCCATTACTTCGTTAAAGTCCCCTCCGAGCACCCACACATCAGCCTCCTCCTCCAGAAGCAAGTTCTGTAACTCGGCGAGCAGCTCTTTCGTCAGCGTGGGGGGGGGGCATAGAGTGCTGCCAGGCCCCATTTTTCGCCCCAGATGTCCGCCAGCATCAGCAAATAGCGGCCCCGGGGGTCCGCCTTGATCTTCCTAACCTGGAGAGGGACTCTCTTGTGAACGAGTATCATTGTGCCCCTAGCTCCTTTCGTGAATCCGGCATGGTAGACCTTCGAGTAGTTGGATCTTTTGAAAAAGATGGTGTTTGTGCCTATCAGATGCATTTCATTTAAGAGGGCAATGTCTGGCGAGTGTCGGTTTAGGTACTGGAGCACCAGTCTTCGCTTTATGCTGGAGCCGAGGCCATTGACGTTCCAGGACAGTATTGTCACTTTATTGGAGTTCATCCTGTCAGCGTGAGTCTATTTGCTGGGGTATCTGAGAGGATTAGTGGCCGTTGCATTTTTCCCGGGGGCGTACGTCGTTTTCCTCTCGGGGGGGGACCTCCGGGGGCTGCCTCGCACCGGAGTGCCTGAAGACTGGCAGATACTTGTGTCTCTGGTCCTGGCCCAAAATAGTGTTTGTTTGCCTTGCCTGCTTTCATCGGTTTCCAGCTTTCTTTTCTCGTGATTTCGCTTCCTCGAATCCCCAAAACTCCCCCCACCCTGCACTCCCCCCCCAACTGGGAGCACCTGTTGCCCAAACATTGAACTTATAACTTGGTGAACTTAAACTTCGTCGGGATGACCCGACCTAGGGTGGTAGCTCCAGTGGAGTTACCTAGACTGTGCTTGAAACTGCGGTGTCAAGGCGGTGGTGGCCGCAGTGGTGTAGTTTCCATGGTGTCTCATGGCGACTTCAGTACTGTGATGCCCAGGCCTCATCCGTTCTCTGTGGTATTCCTGGAGGTGCGTCTTGGTGTTTCTGTTTCGGGGCCCATCGGGGTAGGAGATGGCGAGTTCTGCCCAGGCCCAGGTTTGCGAGCGGACTGTCCAGAGGGCGAGCGTCGGGCCGCAGGCCCATTAAGGATCTGTGTTTTGAGCCAAACCCATGCTTCTTTGGGGTTGTGGAATAGGTGTGTCGTTCCCTCGTGGTAGACCTTGAGCAACGCCGGGAAGAAGAGGGCGAACTTAATTGACAGAGAGTGAAGTTTTTTCTTAACAGAGTCAAACGACTGGCGGGCCCTCTGGACCTCTTTAGTGTAGTCCGGATAAAACCCTACTTTGTAGCCGTTGTATGTGATTGGGCCGGAGGCCCGTGCCATCTGGAGGATGGCGTCTCGGTCCCGGTAGTTAAGGAGGCGTGCAATTATAGTTCTGGGCGGGGCTCCTGGGGTAGGTCGCCCAGTGGGTACCCTATGTGCTCTTTCAATAGAGAAGAATTTCGACAGTTTCTTGGGGGCAAAGATGTGAGTCAGCCAGTCTTCTAGGAAAAGTTCGACACTGGGGCCTTCCTCTTTCTCCGGGATCCCGAGACTCCTGAGGTTATTGCATCGTGCCCTGCCCTCACTGTCTTCGGCTCGGTATTCTAGTTGGTTGACGTTCTGGGCAATTATGACGAGTTGTTGTTCCAACTGGCGGACGTTATCTTCTGTGTCCGACACTCTTTGTTCCGCTTCTCTGACCCTGGACGATAGATTGCGGAGATCCTGACATAGGAGAGATACTTCCGTGCAGACTCCGCCAATTTTGAGTTCCAGCGATGTTCTCGAGTCCCCAATTGCCTTCATTAAGTCGCTCAGGGAGAGTTGGGGGTCCTGAGCTGTTTCCCCGATATCTGCTTCCGCTGGGGTTTGCATTTCCAGGCGAGGGGGGGCCTCCACTGTGTAGAGGTCCATTTTGCTTTGTAGGGTTTGCCTCTTAGCCTTGTCCTTGCCCATGGCGGAGTCGGGGATTTGTGTGAGGCGACAAGTCCGGATGGATCGTATTGGTGCCCCCCAGAGTTTTATTGTGAAGTCTGAATTGGGGTGGGTTAGTCGGGCGACGATATTTCACTATTCTGTCCCTGTTCAGGAGTGTCAGCGGGATTACTTTGGCTGCTGGGAGCAAATCCCTGCTATGGTTGGCCCGCTGTGTTTATTGGAGGGTCGTGGGCCCACAGAGAGGGCATCCGCATGTACGCCCACCCAAGGGCCGTGCACTCAGCCCAGGCTATGTTCTTTTCATGAGTGGCGTGTGGAGGGCAGCAGCCACCGGCCCCCCGCTGTGAGCGCTACCTTATGAGTAGTACTGCCCCTGGAGGCTGTTAATTGTGTTAATTGTGGGGTAGTACAGAGTTCCCTTGTCGTTGGCGGTTCCAAGGATCCCTGGTCAGGGTTGGTCCGGTAGAGTTTGCGGTTTCCCTCAATGCGTGGTCACACCCGGAGTAATCTCCCCTCAGTGGAGTATCTGCCCAGCTCCTTATGCTTGTGGGGCTGTGATCATTACATCAGGGGCCTCCGTCCCCCCCAGGGCCACAGCCCACAGTTGCCACCTTGTTGCCAGTTCTCTGGGCCCCGGATCGTTTGTTTAGGGTGCTGCAGGCGTTGTCACCAGTTCAGGGTGCTTGTGTTGTTGGGGGAGGAGAGCGTCCCCAGTCCCCTCAGCTCCGTGCCCCCCACAGGTAGACCTCTGATTTTATTTTTAAACGAGGGTGTGGCGCCTCCTTAATGCGGGTCGGTATCCCGTCGTTCGCAGGCTGGGGGGGGAGGGGAGTTTGCACATACCTCGTTGGTGCCGTTGAGGGAGCGCGACACCGCGTTGCCAGTTTTTGTGTCACGGCTCAACCCTAGGTGCTGCATTCCCGCCGATGGGTTGGTGGGAATTCGGGCAGAAATGCTCCGGGTCCGCGGTGCGTAGCTCGCCTCCGTTAGCGCTGCCGGGTCAGGCAACACAGTGTAGATGTCCCCCGCTATCGGTGTCCAGATGCCCAGCGCACTGCAGGTGTCTAGTCGCCGTGCGAGCCCGGCGATTCTTCACCAGGGTCACTGCAGCCTCAGCGCCGAACATCGGCAGCGTCCGTGCCCGCGGTTCGGGCAATCGTCGGCTGCCCCAAGCAGGGAGCTCAGCAGGGGGGAGGGGCCCCGGGTGGCAGTCTGGAGGTGTCGGAGCAATGCTGTAAACAGATGTCCCAGACTCACCCGCTCCCCGGGGCCTCAACGGCCACTGCAGCCCATGGGGGGAGGGGCGGAGGAGCCGTTGTCAACCGCCCAGCAATGGCGGCGAATCTCGCACTGGCGGGCTCAGGGACGTTTCTCGTGCTCCCAGGTCCGATTGTGCTCTAGGTTGCAGCTGGTAGTGCCTGGATGGGTCCGCCACTGCTGTGTTGCTTTGGGAGGTCGGGCGAATCCTCAAAGCGGAGTATTTTCAGGATATTTATCGCGGCCACTGGGAGCCGACGTGATTAGTTCCTCATGCGCGGCTCACGCAGGCGCAGTCCAACTTAAAGTATTCTTGAAGTGTCAGTAATGGCCTTAATGCGTAAAGAAAACTTGAGTGCATGTTTTTATTGGCAATACCGGTATATATTCTCGAGGACAGAATGAAAATATGTTCTTGCTGATAATACTGTTCTTATTGGCCATAGCCAATTTAAGTGTGTTCTTACAGTGTCAATACTGGCCTATTTGTTCATAGCTGATATGAGTGTCATTTTAAACTGTCAATAGTGGCATTTAGTGTCACAGTCTGCACAAAAACAGCTTGTTAGTGGCAATACTGGCCATATTGGGCATAACGAACTTGAGTGTGAATATACTGGAACACCATGGAACAAGTGTACACTTAGTGGTAACATTGGCATTATTTGTCATAGCCAGAATAAATGAGTTTTTAAAGTGGCAATACTGGCCTACACTGGCAAACCCAGAAGGTATTTGGTCTTCATTAGGAGGATGGCTGGAGGATTAGGAGTCATAGCCAATTTGAGTGTGTTCTTACAGTGTCAATACTGGCCTGTTTGTTCATAGCTAATATGAGTGTCATTTTAAACTGTCAATAGTGGCATTTAGTGTCACAGCCTGCACAAAAACAGCTTGTTAGTGGCAATACTGGCCATATTGGGCATAACGAACTTGAATGTGAATATACTGGAACACCATGGAACAAGTGTACACTTAGTGGTAATATTGGCCTTATTTGTCATAGCCAGAATACATGAGTTTTTAAAGTGGCAATACTGGCCTACATTGGCAAACCCAGAAAGTATTTGGTCTTCATTAGTAGGATGACTGTAAAGAAATGGTGTCAACAGATTTACCTACAAAATTACCACCTGTGGTAAATCCTCCGAATCCCAAAGGAATCCAAAGGGACTTCATAAAGGGGAATAACACTGCCACTCTACCACTCACAATATGGTGGATTTACCATTAGAATAAGTGGCGTTAGCAGTCAACAGTTATCCGAGGGGATTTCACCAAACTATTCATTTTGTCCATTGTGTTCTAAGAGAGGCAATACTGGCATTTGGGGGCACTGTCAATGTGTGTTTGTTTTTACAGTGGCGGTGCCTGCATTTTTTGCATGCACATGCATCCAGAAAATGCATTGCAAAATGTTTTTCTGTACTGTTTGAAAAATAAAATATCATAATTTGTTAAGTGTTACACCACCAACGATTGTCAAATGTGTGGCTTTTTCCGCAATTCCTTTTTATTTTGTTATTAAATGAATTGGCCTTGTTTTTCTAAGCCAATCTGAAAAAGCACCCTGGCATTGATTAATATAATATATCTCTCAAGTAATTATAACATACATCTTATTCGTTTTTTATACAACAATCTTAATAATTACAAAGCAATGCCATGCAAATAACTGTTTACAGAAATATAATCCTATGGACATGAAGAGTGTAGTCTGCCGCATTTACTCATTGTGCTGATAAATGACGCTCCCACATTTTCTTAATTTAAAGCATCAAGGACCAGAAGTTATTATCCCTACATCTTTCCAGGTGGTTTCCAAAGCACCATCTTAGAAAGGAGTTGATGTTCCATGCATTTCAAGATGGTGTGCCTGCATTCACTTAATTCAAAACAATCAATCGGAAGTTCTGATGCATATCTTTGTCTGAATGATCTTTGATCTTTGTCTGAATGCCAGCACGACGGAGATCCTCCTCATCGGTACACCTTCACCATCCTTTCCTCTCACTCTCTGGCTGGCCTCCCTTGGCCCTCCTCCTACCGCCAGCTGCGAGGGTAAGAACCTTGGGGTCATCTTTGACTCCACCCTTTCCTTCTCCGCCCACATCTCTGAGGTCTCTAAAAAGTCAAATTTCCGACTGCTCCTCCTCAGAGGTACTCTGCCTTTCCTCTCCTTCCCCCAGAAGCTCATGGTATCCCAAGCTCTGGTTCTCTCTAGCTTGGACTATTGTAACAGCCTCTTTCTAAATCTACTTGCCTCTACTCTCCGCCCTCTGCAACTAATCCAGAACAGGACTGCAAGACTTGTCCTTGGCCTCAAGCCCTGGGATCGTATCTCTCCAGCTCTGAAATCTCTCCACTGGCTCCCAGTGGATGCAAGGATTAAATTCAAAACCCTCTGCATTGTCCAAAAGGCTTTCTGGGGCCTGTGTCCAAAATACCTTCAGCTATCCCTCCGCAAATACCTCCCCTCTCGAGCTCTTTGCTCCTCTACCTCCAACTCCCTCAGGGTCAGTCGTTTTTCAAAGAAACGAGCTGGGGGTAAATCTCTGTCTTCGGCTGGGGCCTCCCTCTGGAATAGCCTCCCTGCCACTCTAAAACTTGAGGAGAACCATCTCTGGTTCCGGAAGCACCTCAAGACCTTCCTCCCCCTCTCCCCTGCTGATTTGTTCTCTCTTGGCACTGTGCACCTGGCTGTCATGCTACACTCGTGGAGAGTATGGCGAAGATGGAAATACTTGTAAGATGGTGGCCACTGTTCCGCCTTGACGGTCTAGTGTTTTTCCAACATGGCCACCAGTGCTATATCCTGTGTGGATTCCCTTGCTCTGAGCGTTGATTCCGTTTCCTGGTTGACGCTCCTATGCTCTTCCGTCTGTTCCTAGAGGTTTCGCTTTCTTTCCATGTTTGTTCCTGCCATACCGGTCTCGCCCGGTATCTCCTCTATCTTTCCTCTTCTTTACTTACGCTCGGCGTATTACCGGTCCCGCCCGGTATCTCCTCTGTCTTTCCTCCTGTTTACTTACGCTCGGCGTTTCCTTTTCTCCCTCCAGCAGCTCTCATACCTACGGTGCCGGGTAAGTGTTATGCACTCACAAACATTTCTTTTATCACAGTTCGTTCATTCGGTGATTCCAATCTTATTTTCCTTTCTCTATGACTCCGCCTTTGCTCTTTCGCTGTCCTCGTTTTCCTTCTACTTTTTTCCTTGCCTTTACTTGCTGTACATCTGTTATTTCGCTGGTTATCTTTTTCCGGGACTTTCTTAACTGTTGACTTACCTGCCTCTCGTCTTTTCTCCTCTTTTCTTCCTATTCTCTTCCTTGTCTTCAGCGGGTTTTCCGTCTTCCTGTTCTTTCCGATTTCTCTCCAAGTATAATTCCCTTTCTGTACTTCCTGCAATTAGTACCCTTCTGCCATCTGCATCCTGGACGCTACCTTCCTCTTGATCTTCTTAGCCAAGTTCAGCTGTCATGCCTGCATATCGTCCGTCAAGTTCATACTCCATCTTCCTCCATCTACCATACGGACATTGTTAATATTTACAAAGACTCAAGTTCTGGAATATTCCTCCATCTTTAAACCACAGTCGGACATTCTCAGGACTTGGCTAACTCAGGGTTTTTTAAACCAAAGCGGCTTTTTCCCTGAATTTTAGGAGCTTGCTCCTCGGGGTTCCCCTGGTCCTGGTTACCTTTCAGGTCAAGGTGGCCTCCGAAGGAGCTCGCCCCTATCTATATCACAAAAAAGACAGAAAGTCCAAGGAACTACAAAGGCCTCGTCGTAAGAAGGAGTCAGAAACATACGACAGCACTATTGAATATACAGGTGAGGAGGAGGACCGGGAGGATTTGTCGGGATTTGACAGCATACAACGCCAAAGACAACCGATGGCCACCGTAGAACAGTACCAAGAACTTTGTAATGCCATCCAAGGATTAACTGTTGAAGTACAGAATATACGGGCCGAGAATGTGGCCCTGTGCCAGCAAGTAGCAGTCCGGGATGAAGGTCGAGGTGATTTGCCCCACCATGCCTTTCTCCTTTGGCAAGTTCGATGCCAATCCTAAGCACTTAAAGCAATTCCTAGACGCCTGCTCCATATATTTCACCTTCAGACCCAAGACTTTTGAGACAGGTCGTGCCAAGGTTGGCTTCTTGGTGTCCAACCTAACCGGAAGCGCCCTGGTTTGGGCTACACCTCTGATCACCAATGCTGATCCATCTTTAAATGACTTTGACCTATTCAAACAGAATTTCAAGATAAGATTCGAACGCCCAGAGGTCCAATATTCCACCTATGAAGCTATGTAGGATGTACGCCAAGGTACACAAGACGTTTAGACTTACATTTCTAAATTCCAACACCTTTCTTCAGAAGCAGGGTGGCCAGACTCTGCCCAACTAACCATATTCCGTAGAGGACTCCACGAGGAAATAAAGGATGAATTAGCTTGTGTAGCACGACCTAATACCTTTCAAGAACTTGCTACGTTGGCTCCACAGATTGAGTTCCGAATGTCTGAGACACGCCATGAGAAGAGAAGAGGTTGGGGTATTTCCAGTCAGTTAAGCATACACCCTACCCTGAAAGATAAGGAACAGACCGACGAACACATGCAAATCGGCACTATGAGAGAACCACTTACTTCGGAAGCACGACAGAGACAACATGACCTGAACTTATGTATGTACTGTAGTTCTTCTAAACATCTATTGAGAGCCTGTACTGAGGTCCCGCCATGATGTCAGGGAAACGCCAGCCCCTGTTCCTATGCAGGGGAGACCAGTTCTAATCCCTGCAACAACACCCAATCAAGAAGTGAAGAAGACAGCCGACTAATGGTATTTCCCATAACCTTCACCATTCCCCCGGGTCCTACCTTAAGACTCCTCGCCATGTTAGACTGTGGTGCTGCCGGCAATTTTATAGATGGGGCATGGGCCAAAGAACATCCGATCCCACTGCAAGAAAAATCACGACCCATTCCAGTGGAAGGAGTTGATGGTAAACCTTTGTCATCAGGACCCATTGTGATGGAAACCAAGCCCATTCAGTTACTGATGGGAGAACACTTGGAGACCAAACAATTTGACATGATCAGAGCAGCCCATTTTCCTGTGATTCTTGGCATACCTTGGATCCGACTACACAACCCACTGATTGATTGGAGAGCCAACAAGTTGAGGTTTGACATGGCCTTTTGCAGTGAGCATAACGCTGGTATGCTTGAAGGTCAAACTCAGTCGGGCAAATTGGTTAACCTACCACAGACTACCGTGTCTGCAGTTCCCATCCACAACCAAGACTTTGCTGAAGTGTTTGAAGATAAAGTTCCCAAACTCCTGCCTCCCCATCGTCCAGAGGATTGTGGTATCGACCTCAAGAGTGATTCACCGATTCCTTTTGGAAGAATGTACCCTCTATCCCTCCATGAAAAGAAGGTGTTAAAGGAGTACTTGGAGACTAATATGAAGAATGGGTTGATCAAAGAGTCGAAGTCTCCGGGAGGGGCGTCTCTCTTTTTTGTCTCTAAGAAGGGGCCATCTGAGTTAAGTCCCTGTATCGATTAAAGGGGTCTAAACCAATTGACGATACGGGACAGATACCCAATGCCATTAATCAGAGACATTTTGGAGGCTGTACAGGGCTCTACATTTTATACCAAACTGGATCTTCGTGGGGCATATCACTTGTTAAGAATCAGAAAGGGCGATGAGTGGAAGACCGCTTTTTGCACTCCTTTGGGTCTATTCGAATACCAGGTCAAGCCCTTTGGGCTAGTTAATGCCCCTGCTGTTTTTCAGAGATTCGTGGACAAGATATTCTCTGACTTATTATACAGCTCTGTTGTGGTATATCTAGATGATATCCTAATATTCTCTCCCACCTTGAAGGAACGTCGCAAACATGTCTTCGAAGTACTCCAACGTCTCAAGACTCATCAACTTTATGCCAAACCTGAGAAATGCGTATTTGAGGCCACATAGGTTTCCTACTTAGGGTTCATCCTTTCCAAGGAAGGGGTCCGCATGGATCCAGAGAAGCTCAAGGAAATTCTATGTTGGCCAGAACCCACAACTATTAAGGAGATACAAAGATTTGTGGGTCTAGCCAATTTTTGTTGTCACTTTATACACAATTTCTCCGACATTGTTTTGCCCATCACCACTCTCCTAAAAAAGGGGATTCCTTTCCAATGGAAGGCCGAGGCTCAAGAAGCCTTTTGCAGACTCAAAGCCATGTTCACTACTGCCCCCACACTCATGCAACCAGATCAATCTTTGCAGTTCATTCTCGAGGTTGATGCTTCAAGAGGTGACCTAAGGGCTGTTCTTTTACAAAAAGGATCCGATCAGCTGGAACACCCAGTGGCATACTTTTCTAGGACCCTTACCTCTAGCGAGAGGAATTATTCCGTCCTAGAGAAGGAGCTATTAGCCATTTGTCAGGCAGGCGAAGAATGGAGACACTTGCTACAAGGGGCTCTACACCCGTTCATAGTACGTACAGACCATTGCAATCTGAAGGTATTGCAACAGATGGAATGCAAAAATTCCAGACATGCCAGGTGGGCGTACTACTTTTCTCATTTCGATTTCATAATCACCTACATCCCAGGATCACAGAATAATGTGGCAGATGCCCTGTCCCGCAGTTGGGGAGACGATACTGGAACATATCAAGGACAGGAGAAGATGCTTTTAGGAAAGAGATTCATATCTACTGTCAACATTTTTCTTCAAGAGGTCCTAGAAGGCACCAAGAATAATAAGGTTGCTGATCTTCAAAGGTATAATCTCACAGAAAAGGAAGGATTATTGTTTTTTGATCAGGCTCTCTTTCTCCTGGCCAGAAGCTTACAGACTCAAGCAATAAAATGGTGCCATGACCTCCCACTAGCAGGCCATAGAGGCCAAAAGGGTACCATGGATTTACTATCCAGAAGTTTCTGGTGGCCTTCCAGACAGCAAGATGTCAAGTCTTATGTAGCATCATGTCCTATGTGTGCAGCCAATAAGACCTCCAGACAAAGACCTCTCAGTCTACTTCAACAAAAGGAATTACCATCTAGACCCTGGGAAGAGATCTCAATGGATTTCATCGTGGACTTGCCTCCTTCTAAGGGTATGACATCCATACTTGTTGTAGTTCACACTTACAGTAAGTTGGCTCAATTTTCAACTTTAGCAGGTACTCCCTCAGCTTCAGAGACTGCAGCAGTATTTCTGAAAGATATCGCACGACTACATGGAATTCCCCGAACCATAGTCAGTGACCGTGGTACCCAATTCACTTCTAAGTTTTGGTCTTCTTTATGTGACCAGTTAGGAGTCCAACGAGCCATGTCAACAGGGTACCACCCACAATCAAACGGCCAGACTGAACGCTTGAACGCCACTCTCGAGCAGTATCTTCGCTGTTTTTGTAATTGAGAACAGGACAATTGGGTTGACTTCATACATCTTGCAGAATTCGCCAATAATAATACCCATCATACTGCCATCAATATGAGTCCCTTTATGTGTACTTACGGTTATCACCCACAACATATACCCTGTCAGGATCTTCCACCTCTCCTACTCCTGCCATTGACAATACTTTGACCACCCTTAGACAGGTCCACAAGGATGCCATACAATCTCTGGAAGAAAGTTGTAAGGGGTATAAGAAGTACACCGATCAACAGAGGAGATCCAATCCAGATTGAAGGTAGGAACTCGAGTATGGCTTGCTACTAAGTTTCTGCCAAGATGGACTCATGTGGGGAAATTCTCTCCCAGATTCATAGGTCCTTTTGAGATCCTCTCCAAGATCAACCCGGTAGCCTTCAGGTTGAAATTACCTCACAATCTCAGAAGAGTACATCCTGTGTTTCATTCCTCTCTTCTCAAGACCTACGTAGAAGACAACTACAAGAGGTCCTTTAAAAAGCACTCCGTCACTTTCCCGACTGTACACGAGGAATATGAAGTGGCTTATTTGTTGGATTCCAGGTACAGGAGAGGTGTACTACAATACTTGGTGCATTGGAAAGGTTATCCTTGTTCCGAGAGAACATGGGAACCTTGTTCACATATACATGCACCCAGACTGATCAGACGATTCCATCGCTTACACCCAGGCAAGCCAGGAGGTGAACCGCATAAGAGGGGACATGCTATGCTCGTGGAGAGTATGGTGAAGATGGAAATACTTGTAAGATGGTGGCCACTGTTCCGCCTTGATGGTCTAGTGTTTTTCCAACATGGCCACCAGTGCTATATCCTGTGTGGATTCCCTTGCTCTGAGCGTTGTATCCGTTTCCTGGTTGACGCTCCTATGCTCTTCCTGCCTGTTCCTAGAGGTTTTGCTTTCTTTCCGTGTTTGTTCCTGCCATACCGGTCTCGCCCGGTATCTCCTCTGTCTTTCCTCTTCTTTACTTACGCTCGGCGTATTACCGGTCCCGCCCGGTATCTCCTCTGTCTTTCCTCCCGTTTACTTACGCTCGGCGTTTCCTTTTCTCCCTCCAGCAGCTCTCATACCTACGGTGCCAGGTAAGTGTTATGCACTCGCAAACATTTCTTTTTTCACAGTTCGTTCATTCGGTGATTCCAATCTTATCTTTCCTTTCTCTATGACTCCGCCTTTGCTCTTTCGCTGTCCTCGTTTTCCTTCTACTTTTTTCCTTGCCTTTACTTGCTGTACATCTGTTATTTCGCCGGTTATCTTTTTCCGGGACTTTTTTAACTGTTGACTTACCTGCCTCTTGACTTTTCTCCTCTTTTCTTCCTATTCTCTCCCGTGTCTTCAGCGGGTTTTCCGTCTTCCTGTTCTTTCCGATTTCTCTCCAAGTATAATACCCTTTCTGTACTTCCTGCAATTAGTACCATTCTGCCATCTGCATCCTGGACGCTACCTTCCTCTTGATCTTCTTAGCCAAGTTCAGCTGTCCTGCCTGCATATCCTCCATCAAGTTCATACTCCATCTTCCTCCATCTACCATACGGACATTGCTAATATTTACAAAGACTCAAGTTCAAGAATCTTCCTCCATCTTTAAACCACAGTGGGACATTCTCAGGACTTGGCTAACTCAGGGTTTTTTATGCCAAAGCGGCTTTTTCCCTGAATTTTAGGAGTTTGCTCCTCGGGGTTCCCCTGGTCCTGGTTACCTTTCAGGTCAAGGTGGCCTTCGAAGGAGCTCGCCCCTATCTACATCACAAAAAAGACAGAAAGTCCAAGGAACTACGAAGGCCTCGTCTAAAGAAGGAGTCAGAAACATACGACGGCACTATTGAAGATACAGGTGAGGAGGAGGACCGGGAGGGTTCGTCGGCATTTGACAGTGGCCACCCTCTGTCCTTCGGGCCCAGGTACCTGCTCACCCTCCCGCACTGCCTCCGGGCCACCCCTTGCACTGGGGTCTGTATCTGTACCCATACAGCCGCCCACCCCTTTTTCTTCCTGCACTTATCAGACCTACCCTGCCTGCTGCCTTAAACCTAATACTTGCAAATTGCTGGCTGAATTACCATTGTTTGTTGCCTTTATTATTTATTATTGTTATTTATCTGTTTCTCCTCTGCTTCGCACTTTCCACTTCTCCCTCCTTCCATGCACTTTTCCCCTCCCCCTCTCCCATGCACTTGCGCGTTCTCAATGTCACTGGGCCTGGTAAGATCGCTGTTTTGTTCTTCCCTGTTCCCCTCCCTTGCCTTGTCGCGCTCTGAAACACTTGTGTACGAGCGCGATAGAAATAAAATATCAATCAATCAATCATACCGATTTTAGGGTGCATTCCAGGATACCATTTTAAAAAAGCATTGATATTATACCAATACCAAAATGACATTCCCAAGTCTCACTCATATGAATACACATGACCAAACCTTCTTGACTGAGTAGGTAAGGTCACCCTAATCACATATGCAAGCTCTAACTACATGTAAAAGCCTGCATTCCAAGCTCCCCGCTGTGATGAGTACACACTGGGTACTGGCCAAGGGGCGCATGGACAGGCTCTGTCATGAGAAGCCCCAGGTAAGGTTTCCATGTTATCCCCTTGCTCGAATAGAATTGGAACCTTCAAAAAGGCTCTATATATCGTGGACTATATGGCTTCTGTGGTGGTCACCCATTACACAATAGAATGGTGTGGCTTTACTACTTTATTATACTGGGGCTGTCAATCTCAGAGTACACTGGGAAGGTCAAACAGGAATTGTTTGATGTATAGTTGGATTCTCAGATTCTCAGATTGGGAATATAATGGGGTTGTTAAACCATAATAACTGGTCATTTATTTTATAATTCGTTATTTATAACACACTTAATACCGAGAGGTTTCTAATCCGGACCGGATTGAACCTGTGTTGCTCTGCATCGTCTTGCTTCCAAGGGAGCGCATTGCCCCTAAGCTATCGTCCAGACTATGAGTCTGATGGGTTGGTAAAACACAGAATATATTGAGATTACACAAACTGGGGTTGTCAAACTGGGAATATATTATGGTTATCAAATTGGGAGCATACTGTATTCGTCAAACTAGGAATATTCAGGGATCATCAAAGTGTGAATGTACAAAGATTGCAAAAACTGCTACAGCCAATCTTGGAGTATACTCCGACTTTGCAGATGGTATTGGGTTTACTAACCGGCCTCCGATTTATAGCCAGATGCAACTGATAGTGATTTTCAGATCGACATTACCAAATGGTAGACATTGGTGATAGGCAGAACATTTGAATACACATTGCACTTAACTCCACACAGGGTGGGGTCGGAAAGGAAGCTGGCGGGGTAAAGAAAAGTGGGTATCCCAGCAAATGGTAAAGATGCAAAACATTAAATGGAAAACGGCTACAACATCCCTTGCAGAGGGCACGGTACCGGTAGTAATTGTCGGTTAAGTGAGTGGAAGGCAGTGGGACATATGTTTTTTCCACTTTGACTCTTGGGAAGCGGGAGAATGGGGTTGGGAAATGTGGCAGCGCAATATGGCTGAGGGACATATGTTTTATTGAACTCAGCTCACCTTTTCTCTCATTTTCTAGTGTGAAAGCCTGTGTACATGGGCCAAAGTGCAGGTTTTCATTAACAAAGTAGTACCACTATATATCCTAAAGCAACAGCTCCCTCTGGCTGTAAAAACAGGTGAAGCAATGCAAATTTGTATTGTCTTAGACATCCAAAGACAACAGCTCCCTCTAGCAGGTGAAAACAGGTGAAGTTATGCAAACTGGCATTGTCTCTATATATCTTAAGGCAACAGCTCCCTCTAGCAGTGACAACAGACAATAACTGCATCGGACAAACATACAGGACAAACATACATCTGGCCTTTCACTATATTGTTAGATTAGATGCATTTATTGTATATTAAATTCAGTAGCACTATATTGTAATTTTTGTTTGATTTTTTAACAGAAGCTTGGGTATATCTCTGACTTTATGAGTTACTGTACTTGCATAGCCTACTCCCGGTAGGGCACTCCCACTGTCACAGTGTGAACGAAAATAAAGTCAAGCATGACATGACATGGAACAATAATAAACTTTTTGAAGTCAAGATACCAGTTTTATTTTTTCATTGTGGCCTTATTGGTGTGACCATTCCATTCTCCTACCTTCTATTAGTAACAACACTCACCCTTAAACAGAGTCTATTCTTGACCAGGACCTTCTTGGCTCGAACTTGGCAGACCGAGAATAAACATTCTGTAATTAAACTGGGTCACAACATATAGAGATGCCCAGGCAAATAAGCGGCCAAGCCTTCAGGGTTGCCCGACCATGCTCTCGAGCCTCTCATACATCTGACTTTCCACTGTGTACAAACACACAATTCTCCAAATCTGCCTTGGAAATACAACCCAATTATCACAACACTTAAGGACACAGTCTCCTCTCTTTTGCAAAACGTGTGTCCTCCTAACAGGACTGCCTTGAACACATGTTTTACAAAACAATCTTCCCCGGTTGAATTTCTCAGTCCTTTTGTTTGTAGCACCCATTTCCCGCTTCTCCGGCCGTGTCCTCTCCTTACAGCAGACTACGGTCGGGATACCTCGGGTGTGGGCACAGTATGCCACTCCACAGACAATTCTAACCACTCAGATATGACTATGTTGGTGGTTTGGTGCAGCACAAACGCATATTAACATTACAAGCCTTCCCAAATGTGGGTTCCATTTGTTGACCTATTCTACATGTCGACTATGAGGTGGCGATCAGTGACCTTATTTCTATTATTTTTGGATCTAGTTTTCACTGGGGATCAGTTTCTGTCACCAGATTAGATTGTTGACCATAATTTGGGGATCTGAAGACATACATGCATGTAGAGTGTGCAACCTGACTCAAATTGTGTAACCGTAAACTGGTAATTTACTAGAATTCTTTAACAGTAAATTGGGAGCATATTGGGATTGGGTAATACTGCAGTGGTAGTATACAACAACTGTGTAAACGTTAAATGGGACTTTGCTGGAATTTGCAAATATGTTATTGCACTATTATCGGATATTATTAGTTTGCTGGCATTATAAAAGCCGTGAATGCCAACCTGTGAATATACTGGGATATTTCATCTGGAAGCATCCTGAGATTGTGTCTCCATGACGTATACAAGCACTGTCCAAACTGGAAATGTGCTGGCACTCTAGTTGGCTGGCACTGTAGTTTGTTGGCACTGTAGTTTGCTGGCACTGTAGTTTGTTGGCACTCTAGTTTGCTGGCACTCTAGTTTGCTGGCACTGTAGTTTGATGGCACTGTCAAACTGGGAATCTACCTGGATTACCAGTCTGTGTTAGAACAAGATAAGACTACACTGGGATGGTGAATTGAGAAAAATACTGGAGCTGTATGAATGGGAAATATAAGGGCACTAGGGATCCTGGACACATGCTAGAATTATTTATATAGTAGGTTGCCATGAAACATTGGAAATCTTTGTGATGGTCCAGAAAGACCATAGTGGAGTTCATTAAAGTGGAAAGTAACCCAGATTGTAATACTCTGAATTTTCTATCATAAAGCCAAGCAGGAGTATATCCGGATGGTCAAAGCAGGGATATTCAGGGATTGCTAAACTGGGAATTCCTGATTATGTTTATTTTCCTTTGGTAGGGCCTCTTTGGTCTATAATGGGTGACTTCACACGCCTGCTAACTGTCTCTGTCCTTCTTTTCGTTCCTCTCCTTTATCTTCTGATTTTAACCTGTGAGGGCCGTTATTTAGATTCTAGATAGAATTGTAATTGGCATAGAATGTCGGATTCTTATGTACATAGAGAAATCTCATACCTCAATGTTTCCTTTTCTTTTTCCCTTTCCTTTATACTTACTGATTATATGATGTCGATATTTATGTTGTATGAGTACGATAATTACATATTTCTGTCAAGTGTTTTCTCAAATGTAAAGTGTTAAAAGTCATAATTGTGACTATGGCACAATTAAAAAGTTAACATAAAAATAAAATAAACTGGGAATATAGATGATTGAAACATTCTGAACATGGAGTTGTGAAACCTCAAAGTGCACTTGGCTTGTCTGATTTTGGGCACACTAAAATTGTGTCATCTGTCAGTGTACAGGGGTTGCCAAACTGTGCATATGGTTAGTAAATCAAGGAACTGTCATATCGGGAATGTGGTGATATTTTGTTAAATGTGATTATACTGGGAGATGGCAAACTCACACGTTGCTGTGGTTAAGATGGGTTATGCTGGTGTTATCAAACAGGGTGTGTATTGAGACTGTGCAAACTGCAATGTGTGTCACACTTACATCATCATACTAACACGGGGATGCTGAGCTCGTCAATTTAGGGATTTTGAAAACGGTGTCTATAGCTGGTAGTCATGGGTGAACTGTCCCAAGAAGGATTCATGAGATCCTCCAAGTTTGATGAATTTCGAGGGGTTTGTGAACCAATGAGCCACTGCCCCCCGAATTTCTAGAAAACTTCCTTCAAGTTGCAAACATCCAGGTCAGGCAGGAGAGATGTGAGGCTATGTGAGGGCCACAAAGGGAAGTTTGAGGTAGCGTATTGGTAGCAATAGCCGGGTGAGATTGTTCTGAGGGATAGCACTTCTATGTGCAGCCCGTGGATCACAGAGTGGACTGCAGACAGGGAAGACACAGCTCTTCACCCTTCTGAAAGTCAAAGAAACGAGTACCAATGAGCTGGGAAATGACTCCTGTTGCTGCAGAAAGAAGCAGGTGTTGCCTGCCCGAGCCCCAGACCACCACGGGGGGCAGTGGCCTCCTATATTTCAGCAAAAGGCAACATTTGCTGGGAGAGGGCAGTCAACGCCGGGCAATGATGGGTTAAAAGAACATAATGGAGGATGGTGAGGATTTTGAAATAGGAGAATAACAGAAAGGGGAGTCTGTGTGAAGTGTGTGTAGTCTACATTCGCACTGATGTGCAGAATGCATACCGAAACATGTCATGGTGTGCCAACTGGGCATGATGGAAACTGGCAATGGTCTGTTAAGTGTGAATAATGTAACTTATGATGGTCGGTTTCTCTAATGGGAACTAACAAACTACCCTTTGCGAAACGCGCATGTCCAGTTTCCAGGCAGCATCAGTAGTTGCTATGTGTTTTATCTGGATGCGGTTTTCTTCACAATGAGTTTCCTGTTGCCCAAATTGACCAGCAAGTGTGAGGTGGACAATGCAATAAAAACCACTGCAGAGAAAGTTCTAGTTCTCAGATTTGGCAGAGACAATGACTCTGTTTGTCTACAGCTGGATGACATTCTTGCAAAGACGTCTCTTGATCTCAGTAAAATGGCAACGATTTATCCTGTGGATGTGGACAAATTGAAGGTTTACACGCAATACTTCGACATCAGTTTCATTCCATCCACTGTATTTTTCTTCAATGGTCAACATATGAAAGTCGATTATGGGTCGCCAGACCACACAAAGTTTGTGTGGAGTTTCAAAACAAAGCAAGATTTTGTAGATCTCATTGAGGTCATTTACCGTGGAGCGATGCGTGGGAAACTCATTGTGCGAAGTCCTATTGATCACAGGAATGTTCCCAAGTATGATCTTCTCTATCAGGGAATTTAACAAGATCACGCAAGGACTCAAACATTTTCACAAACTTTCATGTCTCCAGTTCAGAAACTGTTTACTTGAGTTAATGTGCCTATAAACCTATTGGAAAAACACCCACTGCAGAATTGTAACAGAAATCGAATGGGGAAACACACGAACCTTCACAGGCTTTGTTGTGTATGCCTTTGATAAAACTTTTATAAAGTAACATGTCAAACAAATTTACCTAAAAAAAATAATGTAACTTGATATTTGGAGGATGAGTAAACCGGTAACGATATTTTACATCAATAATTTGGCAATGATGTGCTAAAGCGGCATAATGGAAACAATCAGGGGTGTGCTATTTATGCTCAACTATACGCACAAGAGAAACAGTGAATAATGTATATTTATATGTTTAACAACGTAAAGTGGAATTTCCACTTTCAGTTCAAAATTGAGTTTGGTGTTTTCTTTTTTCAAGAATAGCTTCTTTCCAAAACAAATGGATTCGTTTTTGCAAAAAAAAATGTTTTAAACATTGATGTATCTTTGCCTTTTTGCTAGCGTGAAAATTGTTCACAAAATTGTGCATGTCTTTCGAAGTTTGCTATGCAACACATTTTGCGGGAGAAACACTGCATTCCCCTCTGGGCACACTTAATCCACGCAACAGCAAATACTGTGTGGTTACAAATCCTTGCTTAAATGAACTGCTTGTATATGTATTTCAAAGTCTGTGTGCTGTAAGGCCTGGACTTGCCCATAGGGAACTCTGGAGATTTCCTGGTAGGCCTCTGCACCCTGGGCCTCTTTTGTGTGGTATTTCCAAATGTTCCCATGGGAAAATGGTTGGGCTTGTGTACTAGGTGGCCACTTGTGTGAAAATGTGGACTATGGGGCCACTTTGAACATTATTTCCAGTCCACCCCTGTTTGTGGGAACAGTTGTGATGAACAGTCCTTACCTATTGGCTTGAATACATATATGCATAGACATGATGCGTTTATCGTTTGTTCTTAGCATGATGCATTGTGCACCTGTGGACTCTGAGGCATCACTGTATAGTGGCATGGCGACTGACATGTTCTCCTGTTCCCGCCTTAAAGGAGCATGGCAGCATGTGTCGCGTTTGAAACCATGAAACCCAATGACCGTTTTGTTTCCCTGACCAAAGTGGCTTGATTCAGATTAAAATTGCTCCTGTAGTAATAATACATGAGTGTAGGATTTGTGTGAAGCCCTAAACTTTTATTTCTTGCGGGGGTTGGTGCAACATGCAGACTCTACTTTGATTGGTGGGCCTCCGTTCATTCGATTTGGACTGGGCTGTTGCTCAGTAGATTTGCATACCCCAGTGTGGGCTATTGAGCCGGATTTTGTTCCGGATCTGGAATCCGGCAAAAAATGTCTTCCCACATCTAGGAAACCCGCTTCCACCTTTCATTTCATTTTAGTGGTTCGGATTCACGCTACCGAATAAAGGTAGGGTTTGAACCAAGATCGTTTGGGTCTGGGGTTAGACACTTGCCCACAAGACCACTTCAGCAACTGATCAGGAACTCTGTGAATTTGCGTGTTACGATTGTACTAAGCAGAAAATCAGTTAATATTTAAGCACAGCTTTTTTACTTTTAAAAGGCGTGCACCTTTTATACTTTGCTTGCAACATTATAGGAAATGCCCCGCCGTTCGGTTGTTTTCCATGTGTTCGTGATTAATCTTCTGAGAGGTAAATGCTTATGTGGGTCACAGGGTGGGAGGTGAGAACCATCCACCCTCATCCCTCCTGCCACTTCCCCCCACGTCACTGGTGGTCTCCCCCAATAACAAACGTACATTTCCAGCACTGCATACCACACGTTTGTTCTTCACATGTATGTATTGCACCTAACCCCTATGGGCACTATCCAAAAAGAGCTCTCGAGATGGGCCTCTGCCAGGGCTCCTCCCTCCTGATTAGTCCCGGATACTCTAACCCCCTCAGACAGCCTGTTCAGCCAAAGAGCTGCCTGGTTGAAGGACTGTCTGCAGGTGTCAGTGCTTCGGCTTAGAAAAAAAGGAGAGACATCTGCTGATGCCTTTTTTCTAATCAGATGTTCTGACCGTCCGCAAGCAGGCCTTTTACCATACAACTCCTCGAGGCTGCCTGCTAGGTGTTAGCTCCTCCTACTAAGAAACAAAAAGAGAGCTGGGGTACACTGCTATCATACCTATGGTGTGCCCAGCCTCTCCTTTTGTTTCTTGATCACAGGCTCCGACCCCCACTGGCAGCCTGCCAGCAGGACTCAGAGCCTGTGATTTAGGAACAAAAAGAAGAGACCGTGGGCTCCACATGTATGATAGCAGTGTGCCCCAGCTCTCCTGCTTGGCTCCCACTGCCTGGGGGCCAAGAAATTGCCAGGCTCCCATCCCCCATAAGTAGTTGGGGGCGTGGCCCAAGCACAGATGGGTGGGGTGGCCTTTAGATGCATTGTTGAGTTATGCCAGTGGCTATGCCTTCCATCGGTGATGCCCACTGGCCCTGAGAGTAGAGGTAGCCCTCCTCCTCCTTAATTCAAAAACAGGCTACGGGTTAAATCTGGGTGGATTGGAATGGGGTGCTACCCGGAATGGTCATTCCAGGTGGGGCATGGATCTGATCAAAAGGGCTCTGCTTCCACCAATTTAAAAGCTGTGTGCACATTCAGGCAACCCTCTTCTTCATGCACTGCCTAGCACTGGTTTTAACTGTTCACCTCACTGTGGGGATTGTCTATTAGCACATGGAGATCGTTATTAACCTTGTCTCAACCAATCAGAATGTTCAGAGCGCAGTCAATAACTACTGGTATTGACTGCTTTCCGACTTGAAAAGCAGGCAGGGAAACGACAATGCAAACTCCAGGTAAGGTTTCGCTTAACAGTACACTTCCTTTCTAGGCCCTTTTTTCCACTGAAAAGTTCTATTTGACACACCAGAGATAAAGCTAAAACATGGGAATATGTTTTTACTTTCTTGTAGATATACCGTTTACTTGTACACGATACCTAATGCATCCTCACGTTAAACCTACTCCAGTTTAACTAATTTTGCAATCAAAATACTTAACTTATGTAGACAACCTTGCCATTACAAACACAACATAAAACCACATTTAATTTACTGAGTTTATCTATTTACTTCACTCGCTATTAAAGTAACAATTTGACTGCACTACCCCTACGTGCTAATAGCCTAATAGATGGTTAATTATCGCCTGGGATAATGACCCTTCCCCAACATATTGGCCGGTATATACGGCTATATTATGGCGTTAACTACCCATTCCAGCCAATGGAGCAGATGGTTAACGCTATTAGCACCCGTCCCATAGGTTGGGACAGGGCTAATTTATAGTATTTTCTTTTCGTAAACGGGTCGCCTTGCGGCATCCTTTTTACCGAAAGAAAACCCTTTACCAAAATGGCCACCATGGATTGGGAAGGTGGCCATCCATGAAATCCTGAAATCGGGGGCCCGGCGTGACTCTTCCAGCGCATGCAGGCTTTTCACACACCCATTTCCTCCCCCTTCCCCTCCCTGGTTGCTCTGATCCTATGAGAGGAGTGTGCCTGGAACACCACCCCAACCCCCGCAACTGGCCAGCGACATAGAAGTAGGACTACATTATTATCCGAGTCCTGTTTGTGTTTACTGTAGTCCTACTTCAATCTATATAGCTTGTGCCGTTTTCTTTTTTTTATCTGGTCACCCTAGGTAAGTGGGGCTTCGGGGTGGGGGAAAAAAGGGACTGGTGGTGGGGGAAGATGGCGGGAGGGGGAACTGGCCATCAGACGGCTTGGGACGCAGGCTAGATCAGCAGATTCAACAAGTGCTTCCAGCCTCCTGATTGGTTGTCTACCCACCACAGGGTGCTAATAATGCTTGCTGTTTCCTTTGTCTTATCTTCTGCAGGCCTGACATGGAGGAGTTACCTGGTACATCCATTAAGAAGGTACTGTCAGACCACAAGGGTACTGTACAGCTACAACCATAGACCAATGCACGCTCAGGGGTACAATCACTCGGGGAGGCCATGGCACATATGGAGTGGGGGTAGGAGGGCCTAGAACTCCTTCCAGCCCCAATGCTGGCAGTACAAATGAAGTGAGGCATAGGAAGCAAGAGATTTCATAATATTGTGAAAAGTAAAGTAAAAGTGGATCACCGGCAGGTGGGTGACATGGTGGTTAAGCACATTGTGTCGAATTTGATTGCCTGAAGGGGCAAGTGTGGATGGGTGTTTGGTGGGTGTGCTGGATTTGGGCGGTGCTTCAGAGTTTGGTGGCCTCCCTACTAACCAGGAACACCAGGTGCTTTGGAGCCACAACTCTATGTTCTGCATAAGAGCAAGCTTTGGTGATACTGTCAGCGATCAAACGCGTGCTGTTCAGCATGGAAGCGCCTAGAAACCACGCGTTTAGTGATGATGAGCTCTGGCACGGCGAGTCATTCCCAGCGATGGCCAGTCTTTCCCCTTAAATCAAAAATGTTGCCATTGAAAATGTCTTTCTGCAGAAAGAGTGCCAGCCTGCTGCCTGGGAGATGTGTTCAGCTCGTTCATCTCATTGGATTTCGCTTGAGAAAAGGCAGATGCTTCTCGGCCAGTTTTGCCATCTTTTTGGGAGCACTCCAGGCACGAAACGTCCCCTTTGGTTTCCAACTAATTCCACAGACGTGAAACGTGCGTGCTTTTCATTCAGGATAGGAAGAAAACGTTTCACCGCTGATGTTTTTGTTCCATGTGAGCTGTTTTATGTTAGAGGCCGCAAAATGCCACAGTCGCTGAGCACATATTGCCATCTGCTGGCTAGTCTATGAAAGTACATCTAAAAAAACACAACATTACAGTTATTGAGAGCCCAGCAAGCATATGTCAAGACTAGAGTATTTACAATGTAGTTATTTTTACACCAATAATTCTGGGGCTTTATATGGCACCGCTATCACCGGGAATCCAGTGCACGGTAACCGATGTCCCTGAGTACTTAGTACTTCATGTATCGTCCTCCTGGGTTCCAGTGGCGTCTGTTTAACTAGCAGTCCGATAGGCACCATGCGAGTGTGTCTCATCGACCCAACGAATATTTGGGGTTATCCCACCCCCCACCAATACAATTCCAAGACAAATGGAGACTGTAGTCCTGAACAAGTTTCGAAAGATTTTGGATAATAAGTCATGTTTTTAAGGCGCATTCATTGAATAGTCCGCTTCCGCTACTAGGAAGGCTTTAGGTTGTGCATCTATAGGCACGTGTCCCGTTAAGTCCCAAAAATAGTCCTTCCTTGTGCCAAAAGAACGTTTTATTGTGGTATGATGTTCCTGAAGCAAAAGCCAATGCGTGTTTCGACCTAGATGTTCTTCCTCAAGGCCGTACTGTGCATTATGACCAGATTTGTGTTGGGGCAGGGGTTTGCCGCCATGCCCATTCTTGGGCTGGGACCCTATCTTGCCTAATTTTAGGCGTATTTTCATAATTTAGCTGCGATCTGTCATTACACCTTCTGTCATTCTGTATTGCTATATAGGCCAATTTCGAGAGCAGCGTTACACGCACAGAAGTCCCCAGGAAAGTCACAGCACAATAAAACGCTATTTGGACACAAGGAATGACTACTTTTTTGTGAAAACTATCATAAATCAGCCAACTTGGGATATAACGTGACACGTGCGCATAGATGCACACATGCACAACGCAAAGCAATTTTGACTGTGGTATTGGGCATAGCCACAATGTTTGTGTTTATGCTGCCGCCCCAATAACAAGAAGCAACCTAGCGTAGAAAGCATAGTATCTGCTCGCGCACACACACACTACTAGGAAGGGTCTGCCATAACAAGCAGGTGTTTACTGTCCGTTGCCCGTGATCTAATGACTGCGGGCACAGAAGATCATAACCGGAAGCCGGAGGAGCTCCAATGCTGAGCCCTCCTCACGTGAGAGCACACAGAGGCTGCCAGGCCTGGCCTCTGAGAGGCACGGAAGATGCAAAAGGCACACGCAGAGAGAAGGTAAGTGTTGTTACGGGGCCGACTATCGGCCCCATGGGTGCTATGGGACACCAACACCCTGGAGGCCGAGTGCTTCAGGAGGTTGCCGGGGGCCACTTGGTCTTAGATGGGGGCAAGGCAGGCCATACACCAACCATGTGGACCCTTGCTGGCACGAGGGTCCCATGTCATCATGACCTGAACACGGTGTGGGCCTGCAGGCCTAATGAATGAGAGACTGACTGAGTCCTTCCTCTTTGGGAGTCTGCAGCCGTTTTGATGCACGTGCATGCAGGAGCTCCTTTTATTATCTTGGGCCATGACAGTCATGGCCCATCTTAAAAGGACAATACACATGGGAGGTTTACACACATCACTGCCCATCTTACATGGGCAATACACTTGGGTGGGCCACACACCACAAGTGTGTGTGTTTGGGTCATGTATGTGTATATGTGTAATGTGAGGGGTGGGGTGCAAAAGGGGAGTTGGGGGGCAACGCAGCAAACATGCGGAATCGCATTTAGTTTATGGCATCAAACACTTAAATGGTGTATGCCAGGAACGTTCAGCACACTCTAAGCTACAGAAGCATGAGAAGGCAGCAACCCGTGCCATTTACCTACAGTTCATCAAGAGAAATGCAATCAGCACTGAGAGGTAGACAATTTCCCTGAAGCGCTGCCTTGTGATCTTGGGCACAAAGTATATTCTGAACAGCAATTCTAGAGAAAAAACATGACAAACGGTATATTGTAAGGTATTGGTGGAGGGTTATATAGCATCATTGGAGCTCTTATGTTTCATGAGGAGGGAAGCAATCAACATTAGAGATTCAGCGCAGTGCAGCAACTTGATTTTGGGCAAACATGAATTTTGAACTCATATCTTCCATGGGCAGATATATCCCTTGCATTTGTGTGCTATTATGATTATAATTGTTCTTTTATTTTGTGAGGAAAAACAACCATGGTTCAAAGGTGAAGAGTGCCAGCAGTATTAGTAATGGTTGTTGATTACTGCATTCAACAGGGTTTCACACTTGCCATGTTAGTGCTGACAGACATCCAAAGCCATGTATACTGGCCCATACCACCAGCTCATTTGGAAAGCTCAAAGTCAGATTCTTGGCCATCAGGTGTAGTTGTCAGGGTGCAGGGAGGCACTGTTAATTTCCTCAAACGTCCAAGTAAAGCAAACATCACTAACACCTGTGGCCTGGGAACATTTTAGAGAAGGTGGTTACATGCCAATTTTAGAATTTTGTGGCAAAGGAATTATTACTAGATTCTTTTCAATCCGGGTTTCGGCTGAAAATTTGGCACTGAGACAGCTTTGGTGGCTGTGCAGGATGATATGTTGAGGGTCGCGGATGGAGATGAGTTATCACTTTTGGTGATGTTGGACGGAGGATAGCACAGGGGCAATGCACTGGTCTTGGATACAAGACAATGCATTGCAACAGAGGTTTGAATCTTGCATCTGCACTTAGAAACCAAACTCAGGTATGGTATTAGGCACGTTATAAAAAAACAAATAAATAAATAAAAATATCCATGGCCTTTGATATGGTAGATCATCACATCCTTCTCAGCCACTTGAGAGAGCTAGGCAAGCACTTACATGGTTTACATCCTTTCTATCCGATCGTCAACAGCAGGTCAAATATGGGGGTTTATTTCAGACCCAATATCTCTGAGTTGTGGAGTGCCACCAGGATCATCACTATCGTCTTTGCTCTTTAAACTTTGCCTGGTTCCATTAATGGGCATCCTGAGGGGTCACAGAGTAAAGTTCCATTTTTATTCCGATGATACCCAGGTCTTCATTAGGATAGGTAGGAAATGTTGATGAAACTTTCCTAGGATCAAACATTGTCTCTATAATGTGAACAACTGGATGTAGGACAATTAGCTCCAACACATCCGAACTAAGACCTAGGTTGCGCTGTTTGGACCCAAACATTTACTTGCCGCAGGGAAATTTCTCCCTGTTCCATGCTTCTTAGGGACTGAGCTAAAGTTTGCTACTAAGGTCAAAAACTTGGGCTGCAACCGGCAGGATAATCTTGGTAGCGAAGGCCAGTTCAGTGCCAAGATGCAGATGTTTTTTTATTCACTGCATGCATTATGGCATGTCTTGCCATTCCTGCCACTTGATTACTATGCTGCTGTAGTGGGAGCTCTGGTGAACTCACACCTGGATTAAAGCAACAGCCCCGGTCAAACAGCAAAAGGTTGCAAAAAGCACAGAATGCTGCTGTGAGATTGGTCTGCCAGCTGGGTAAGACCTCCCAGTTTTCGGCCACTCGCCGAACACTTCATTGGCTGGCAGTGGAGGATAGCATTGACTTCAAGGTGGCCTGTCTGATATATTAATGTTGAAAGGACTGGCCCCTTCTTATCTGGAGGATGAAATCAGCCGGTGTCAACCATCAAAGACGGGATCAATTACTGCGAGGAATTCCCTTCTGTGCATGCGTTTCTAGGGGAGGCAAAAGGTTCTCTTTCTATGGTGCTAGACTTTGAAACAAACTGTCAAGATAAATTAGAGCCCTGGATTCACTTTATCAATTCCGGAAAGCCCTCATAATTTACCTCTTTAAGTAAAGGGAAGGTAGGGGCATCATGAGCTTCAATGTGCTTTCCCCTTTGTACTATGGACAGTTTGTTTCATATTTGATGTACCATCTGCGCTTTCATACGGTTGAGTCCATTCTGTGCACGTTATAAATGCACAAATCAAATCAAATGAACATCAGAAGTGCAAGCTTAGAGGACCTTCTACAGAACAAGAATATGCAAAGGCTAAAAAGGTAAACATTTTTCAAGTTTCACCATATCTGAAGGGAATACTGGCAAATGTGGTCCCAAGTAGGACCAACAGTGTAACTGAGACTTGAGATTCAGCCCCTACCTAAGCAGAGCTCTGCCAATACAGTTTAAACCTAGGTCCATATAATAGCAAAAGAATTGTTTGCAGCGCTTATGTAGTGCTTATGTAGTGCTTCATGTTGGATTTCCCAGCCTCAAAATGCAGGAAGAGGTGTTATTATTCTTAATAGTCCAATCTGTGACTGCACGTTTAACCTGACTGACTAGACACCGCACACCTTGTTGCATCAGCCCTGTGATTCACACACAGCTCTGCCGATGCACCAAAAGTTGGAGCTCCAGCAATTTGTCACAATTCATGATTCGCTGCAAGATGTAAAAGCTTCTCCTCATCCTCAAGGGGTACAACTGCAGAAGAGCATTTTCTAATCACTCAAGACTCTGCCTTGTCACTGTGTATAACACGGCACACTCCAGCCAGGGACTCCTTCCCAGACAATGAATGTGGCGCACAATAAAATGCTTTTTTATCTTTACTTAACCACAGGTTCGTTTTGAGTAGGCACCCAACCTTCACAAACACCTCATGCCACAATGGACTAGGAACCAGGCCAGTGTGTATCAATAAGATATTTATTAATTTATTATTTAATGAAACAAATATTTAAAATACACAAAGGCAACAATTTCTACAGAACAATTGGTTCAGATATCCTAGCACAGTTACACAGATCTTTAATGGCAAAACAGGAAAAAAACTGTTTTAAATCAATGGATAGCACCAAGGTTAAGCACTCCGCCCTGAAACATTCACCCCCAGACATCAGCTATATATGGCAGAGGAGAGGCACAGAGGACCCCAGCCAAGATTCTCTATTTGTTAAAACGTGGGTGAGCAAACAAGGCCTAGCTTCTCAGGAGGTGATGTGGGCTGGTTCTTAAGTACAGTGTAGTCCCCCAAGCACCCACAAAGGAATGTCCACACACTGTATTAGTTAAAACACAGTCGTTATATAAATAAGGTTCAAGGTTATATACACAATCACAATAAGACACTTTGCGCTCTGACAATTCTAAAATGGTAAATATATGCACTTCTGGGTGGTACCACGATTACTCTGATTCCATTAAAATGCATCAACTGTATTCAGTTCAAATAGCATACGAATGAACACAGCAAAACAATATCAACCATAGACTTAGGAGGAAAGTACGTTGGTTAGACAATTGGCAGAATATTGGGTCCCTACCAACCAGACACAGTTCTGTATTAGGATCCCCCAACCTGGGCAACCTGTAAATGAAGATGCACTACAAGCCCAGTCTATATATTGCTTATTAGAGTCGTATCTTCTTTGATAGTTCTGCAATCCAAATGTTCCTTGAGTTATAGAGTTCTTCGTCAGGGAATCGACGGGCCCTTCTTTAGTGCGCTCCCTTCCAAGCAGGAGCCACGGGTCGTCAAACTTCTGAGATGAAGAAAGGGTGAACTTTGTCATTGAGGCAGCAGCTTCGGTCCTTGCGGTGCTTGTAGCCGAGTGATCGAAAACGTCCTGCAACAGGGGAGGCGTGCAGTGCACCTCAACGACGATGGTTTGTTGCTGCAAAAAGGTAGTGAAGAACTTTGGCCCAGCAAGGGCGTTGAGTCGTCGGCATCTGGCATCGGAGAGCGGGACGTGACCACAGCTGGCTTCAGTAGCTTCGTCAGCGTCTCTGAGGTCTTCGGGTGGCGGCAAACCCACCAGCGGATTCTCCTCGGTCGTTGACGACCTTGACTTTCTCCGGCAGGACGAAAGCGGTTGACGAGGACGAGCAAGGGAGTCCTTGGATCAAATGTTCTTAGGCAAAGGGAGCAAAGCGACTCCGGTCGGCGACGGCGGTCGTCAATGGTGGACGGCTGTCCGGGGCTCCTCTTCGTATGCCTCAGCGGTCCCCTTCTCCGGTCGGCAGCCTTTCATAGGTCTGTCTACCAGGGAGCTTTGGCAATGATCAGCTGGTGCACAATGGTCCCTCGTAGCTCAGGGAGAGGTCTCCTTACCAGGTCCTCTCTTGGATTAGTTCTTGAAGGGACAGCAGCTTTCAGATTACACAGAAGGGAACAGCGGTTCACCTTCATCTTCCAGCTCGGCTTCGAGAGTAAGCATCAAGTATCAACTTCAGCTTCTGAATGATTTCTAGCAGTGAGAGGCAACCATATATACTGTTGATCTCCCATTCACTCTGCTGAGTCCCACTCAGGCAACCAATCACTCAGAAGGGCATTCAGGCAGTCAGTCAGCCAATCAGGCGCACGGTGCATTCAGGCCATTCTTCTCCATCCACACACTCACAACACAGAATGTGGATTCGGACAAATACTCTGCCATACGGCACTACACACTGCATTCATACCAATTTCGGGCAGGGCTTCTCAGTCATTGTGTCAAACACCAGATACTAGACAGCCATACCACAGAATGTGTATTCATCACAGACTCCATGCACCCAGGTCCAACCCCACAGGCGTACCCACAACATAATGTCATTGGGAAGGCTCCAGCCAGTCTGGCGTGGACTTCCCCACAATTCCATATCTGGAACTTACACCCAACAGCCAGTCAGGGGGAAGGGACAGAGTCAGGGCTTCCCGGGACATCGGGAAAAGTAAGTTAACAGGTGATAGAAAGCAAGAGGCCACAGGGGTCATCTTGCTTCCTATGAGGAATCCGCTGATTCCAAATGACAGGGTCTGGGCATCCCAAAATGGAGGACGTGCAGGGCAGCTGTCAAATCAGCAAGGAGCTGCCACCAGCCCGTACCCTGCTCTGTGGCTCACACACAGGTGCCCAAAAACATACACTAGGAGTACAGGGTCGTACTCCCACCCATGGGTGCCATACGGGTATCCCAAGGGTCTGTGCACCAAACCAAATACCGGAAGAGCCACACCGCCAGGAGTCCCACATGAACTCCTGTGCAGAAAACATCACAGAACACATGATAAAAGACAATAAAGGACAAGGTTTCGGAGGCCCTATCCGACTAACGCATTTCCAGCATCACAGTCGCCCCCCCCCACAGACAGAATTTAGGGGTGTCTAATCTCCCACGAGATAGACACCCTCATCCAGACGGTCAACATACCTTCTGGAAAGGCCTTCTGCATTATCATGACTCTTCCCTGGTCTATGCTCTATGGTGAGGTCTATCCCTTGCAAGGTAATGGACCACCTGAGCAGTTTCGGGTTCTCACCGTTCATCTGAATTAACCACTTCAGGGGCTTATGATCTGTTTGGACCTTGAAGGTAGACCCCGTAAGGTAGGGCCTAAAACTATGCTGAAACATTCCTTTTCAATAGTAACCCACCTAAGTTCTCTACCATTGAGTTGTCTACTGATGAATATTATCAGATGTTCCCTCCCTTTGTCATCTAACTGGGACAAGACAGCTCCAATTCCGGTGTTGCAGGTATCCGTCTGGACGATAAAGGGCTGGCTGTAATCAGGCGCACACAACACAGATGATATGATATGATATGATATGATATGATATGATATGGCATTTGTAACGTGCCTATACACAAGTGTTTCAAGGTGCGACGAGGCGGGGGGGAACAAGGGGAGACAGACAACGATCCTACTAGGCCAGGTGTCATTCAGATCGCACAAGTGCAAAGGGTAGAGGGAAAGGGAAAAGTGCAAGGGGGAAAGGGAGAGGGGAAAGTGCAGTACAGGGTTAATAGCATACAGCAAACAGGATAAATAACAAGGGTCAGCTGGTGGCAAGTGCGAAGTAAGTGCAGACAAGTGCTGGGAAGGGGGGCTGTAGGGATACAGACACAGTCCCGTAGTGCAGGGGTTGCCATGGAGGCAGTGCAGGGGAGAGTGGCTGGGCCAAGGACCGAGAACGGTGAGTGGCCCAGTTGCAGAATCAGTGCAGTTTCACTAGTATTAGCAGGGGAGAGGGGGAGAGAAAGCGGAGGCAAAGAGGAAGGTTTTGAGGTGCTTCCGGAACCGGAGATGGTTCTCCTCAAGTTTCAGGGAGGCAAGAAGGCTGTTCGAGAGTGAGGCCCCTGCAGCGGAGAGAGAACTGCCCCCAACTCGTTGTTTGGAGAAGCAGCTGACCCTGAGGGAGTTGGGGGCGGATGAGCAAAGAGCTTGAGAAGGAAGATATTTAGGAAGAGAGAGTTGAAGGTACTTTGGCCCAAGGCCCCAGACGGCCTTGTGGACAATGCAGAGGGTTTTGAACTTGATCCTCGCAGTCACTGGGAGCCAGTGCAGTGATTTTAGTCCTGAGAGATACGGTCCCTGGGCTTGAGGCCAAGGACAAGTCTCGCAGTCCTGTTCTGGATGAGTTGCAAAGGGCGGAGAGTAGAGGCGGGCAGATTTAGATAGAGACTGTTACAGTAGTCCAGCTTCGAGAGAACCAGGGCTCTAGGGACAGTGAGCTTCTGGGGGAAGGAGAGGAAAGGAAGGATACCTCTGAGGAGGTGTAGCTGGTAGTGTGACTTCTTAGAGACGTTGGATATGTGAGGAGAGAAGGAGAGTGTGGAGTCGAAGATGACCCCAAGGTTTTTTGCCTTGCAGATAGGAGCAGGAAGAGGGCCAAGAGAGGCCGGCCAGTGAGCTGCAGGGAAGGAGGGAGTGGGTGTGCCGATGAGTAGAATCTCCCTACACAGACTTTCTTTCAAGCCAACAAAGGCCCTCTGACAGTCTTCTGTCCAATTAACCTTCCTTGGTTGTTTGGGCAAAGTCAGAGCTGTCAGAGGGAAAGCTATGGTTCCATAGTCCGCCATGAAGTTGCGATAATACCCAGTGAGGCCCAAAAAGGCTCTCACCTGGGTTTGAGTAGTGTGAGTCTCCCAGTCATGTACATCCTGTACCTTACTGGGGAGAGGTTGTATTTGACCCCCTCCTACCTCATGAGAAAGAACCGTGACTTTCCCCATAGCTATCTGGCACTTGGTGGCCTTGATAGTGACGTTAGCCCTTTTCAAGGCCTGTAACACTTTATCAAAGTGAGTCAAATGCTCCTCCCAAGTGGAACTGTAGACGGCAATGTCATCTAAGTAGGCCACACAAAAGGCCTCCAGCCCACTGACAGCATGATTAACTAAACGTTGGAAAGTCGCAGGTGCATTTTTCAACCCAAAAGGCATGACTCTAAACTGGTAGAGCCCCTCAGGAATTGAGAATGCAGTCCTTTCCTTGGCATGGTCCGTCAGAGCTATTTGCCAATAGCCTGAGGTAAGATCGAAGGTGCTCACAAACTTGGCAACACCTATGGTGTCCACAAGCTCATCAGCCCTGGGCAATGGGTGTGCATCAGTTTTGGTGATAGCATTGCCTCCTCTGTAGTCCACACAGAACCTCCAATCCTTGGTATCTGCCTGGGAACTTGCCTTGTGGACAAGGACCACTGGACTGGACCAGGGACAGGTTGAGGGTTCAATAACACCCAGATCCAACATCTTGGTGACCTCAGCCTGGATGTGGTTATTAACTGTATATGACATACAGTAGCAGTGTCAATTTCGTGCCTACACCACAGTGTGAGGCCTGGCATCAGTGAGAACAGAGAGGCATACTGCCGGACCAAAGCCCTGCAGGCCTTCTGCTGCTCTGTCGTCAGATCGGGAGAGAGATGCACTCCCTCCACTGAGTCATCCTGAGGGTTGCTATGCAGCCAATCAGGTAGGGGCTCACTCTCATCCTCTTCTTTCTCTGAAGCCAGCAAGAGACATGAAACTTCTGCTCGCCCATGGAAAGGCTTGAGCCTGTTAATGTGGAATACCCGAGGGGCTACCCCAGGGACTCCCATGTTAACCAAATAATTGACTTTGCCCATCTTGGAGATTATCCTGAAGGGTCCAATCACTTGGCTGCCAAAGCTCTAGACTTGGTAGGCTCCATCACAAGGATTTCCTGTCCCAGAGTCCAATCCACTTGCAAGGCTTTGAGGTCATGCCAGTATTTGTTCAATTCCTGGCTTGCCTTGAGATTCGCTGTTGCTTGACCCATCATCTGTTTCATCCTCCATGGCAGGACCGGGAGGGCTGACTTCCAAACCTTCTTTGATCAAGGCAAAGGGCCCCCTAACGGGATGTTCAAAGAGTAACTTAAAGGGGCTGAAACGAACACCCTCTTGAGGTACCGCTCTGTAAGCGAACAGCAGACATGGCAGGAGGAGATCCCATTTCCTCCTTAGGGGCTCTTCCAAAGCGCCTAGCATTCCCTTGAGAGTTTTATTAAATCTCTCAACCAGACCATTGGTCTGGGGATGGTAAGAGGTGGAGAACTTGTAGGTTACCCCACACTCTTTCCACGTGGTTTTCATTTAACTTGACATGAAGTTGGATCCTCTGTCAGACAAAACCTCTTTCGGGAATCCGGAGAGCCCTGGCGACCACCTTGGCAGTAATAGTCTGAAGGGGTATAGCCTCAGGGTACCTGGTGGCTTGATCTACCAAGACCAGGATGAACCGATGTCCACCTGAAGTGAGAGGGTCAAGGGGGACCGACAATGCCGATGTCCACCCTCTCAAATGGTGTGCCAACCACTGGCAATGGCTGCAGTGGGGCAATGACACTGCCTCTAGTCTTGCCAGACAACTGACAAGTTGGGCAGGTCCTGCAGTGGGACTCCACTTCTACTCCTATCCGGGGCCAGTAGAAATGGGCAGAGAGCCTTTGCTTTGCCTTCCTGGTCCCAAGATGACATGACCAGCCAGGGTTACCTCATGCACCAACTCCAGTAGGAAGGGCCTGTTAACCAGGGGTACCACCAACCTTCTTGAGGGCATCAGGTTCAGACTTAGTGGGCTCACTAACAAGGAGCTCACCCTCCCAATAAATCCTGAATGTCCTAGGCACTTCTCCCTGTGCCTGGGACAGGGCCTGTTTCCTCAGACCCTTGAGAGAGTGGCACTCTCTCTGACCCTTACAGAAGTCTGCCCAGGAGGGTTCCCCATTCAGCCAACAGGCATTGAAGGTCAGGGTGGTCCTCCGGGTTGAGCACCTCTCCCACAGGAGGGTCCTCTGCCTCTTCTCCCTCAGGAGTTGAGTTTGGGTTTACCACTAGACCCAGCCCGTCCAGAGCATGAATCCCAATGGGTGCTGCGGGAGCAGTAGGAAGAGAAGGGGTCCCTTCGGCAGAGGCGACCTTCTTGCTATTCCTTTGTTGTCGTGCCCTGGGTTTGCCCATCAGCGAGGGAACCGGACTCGCAGCCAGACCCGGTGTGACCTATGATCGGGTGACCGCCGCAGCAGCCATGGGTAGACCATCCGAGATCATCCCCATTTCTACCAAATAATTTCCTAACAAAATGTTAGCAGGCACGTTATCCTGAACCAGGACAGGAAGTGTCGCTGTCTTGTCTCCAATCATAATGTTGACTAAGACTACAGGTGATAATTTGGGAGGCCCACCAGCTAACCTGGTGGTTCTCAGAGGAGCGCCTACATTGTTCACTGGCTTGAGCAGGGTCCTGTCCACCACTGTCATGCTTGGCCCTGTGTCTCTCAAACCAGTAGAAGGTTGGCCATTCAAGAGGACACTTCTCAAAAACCAACGGGTGTTCTGTGGGATTGTCGTCAGTACTTGTCCCAGACCCTAAGGGACACTAGGGAAATCTTGAAAGGAGCACCGAATGTGATCCCTGTAGAGGAGGGGAGGACAGTGGCCTACACCTCAGGCATGGGGTAAGGGTAGCTCAGGCTGACGGCCTGGACTCCAAGTGCCTTACCTTTACACTTGGAGTCACCCTTCTTGTGATCCAGAGCCCCACGTTCCCAACAAGTGCCAGGAGTGCAGAGTATGGTACTGGGTCCACTGGGAGCCTGTATTGCAGCAGGGTTCTTATTCCTGCCCACATAGGACTTATCCCCACTAGAGTTATGGGTCTTAGGAGAGGAAGGTTTTGGTTTACTCGACTGCATTTGCTTTTGTGACTCCTCAGCCTTCTGAGAGGTCCCCTTTTCTTTGTCCTTGTCCTTCCCACTGGAGTCCTTAGGGGACACCTGGTGAGAGACCCACTTGTCAACCAGCCTGGCCAGCTTAAAGGGATACAACATGTTCTGGTCAGCAACATACTGACACAGCTCTGGTGAACAGGCTTCTGAAAAATGCTCAAAAAACAAAAGGTGGGACAATTCAACAACAGTTTTCACCTTGTATCCATCAATCCACCCCATCATGTTCATGTGCGCAGCACTCACCCAGTCAATCGAAGACACATTCTCTCTTTTCTTAAATTCCCTGAACCTTTTAAGGTACTGGGTTGGTGTCTTGCCAAACTTGGCAATCAAAGCAGACTTCATGCACTCATACTGACTCCTTTCTTCCACACTCAATTTCAGAATACAGTCATATCCAGTCTGAGGCACTCTGCTTACCAAACAAACACTTAGCCCAATCTCTTTTATCAACATCATGAATTGCAAAAGCCATCTCAAACGCTTCAATCCACTGGAGGATATCATAACCCTCCGTATGCACACTAACCAAATCGTTCATAAACTTGGTGGCTGGGGACCTAACATTCTCAACTGGTTTCACTGAAGTCTCCACTCTAGCTTTCTCCAGCAGAATTTTCTGGTGCTCAGTGTCCCTATCTTTGAATATCACTTGCTGTGCCAACTTGCTCTTTCTTTAACTCAGCCTCTGTTTCCAGTTTTTGTATTGAAAGGCTAACTGTTCCCGTTGTAGCTCCAATTTTAAAAGTTCAGTCTTCAGGGCTTCCGCCTGAAGAGCAGGGCTGGGGTTTGGAACACAGGCAGCAGGAAAGGTGGCATTCTCATAATCAGATTCGATAACAAACCCAGGGGCAGCTTCCTCGTTGGTTGCATTCCCCCCTTCAAGAGCTTCACATTCAGTCTGGTAGTCCACCAGCGCAGCTATCAGCTCAGCCCTAGACTTATCCACAAAGTCTACCTCCCTAGCTTCTCAAGCACTCTGGAGAGCCTCTAAGCTCATCCTAGTCAATTTACCATTTGCAAGAGATTCCATTGTTTGTAATGTAGTTATCTCGTACACAACTAAACCTCAATTTAACAAAGTGTAGATATTTTGTAAGTGGCAAGGTTACACACTGATTCTTAAAACCATAAGCATCCCAGTGCTGCCACCAGTGTAAAGACTGGAGGGGGGTGTCTGTACTCCTGCTCTCTATATGGCAGAGGAGAGGCACAGAGGACCCCAGCCAAGATTCTCTATTTGGTAAAAGGTGGGCGGGCAATCAAGGCCTAGCTTCTCAGGAGGTGATGCAAGCTGGTTCTTAAGTACAGTGTAGTCCCCAAGCACCCACAAAGGAATGTCCATACACTGTATTAGTTAAGACAAAGGGCCTCATCACAACTTCGGCGGTAACCCTTAAATCCGGCGGTAGCGCTATTACTGCCAGATTTAAGGGTCCGCCGAATAAGGGCTTCGGCGGATTTCGTCCCAGCTCTGAGCTGGAGGGAAATCCGCTGAAGATTTGCGCTATTCCCGCCGGCGGGAAATCCGCCGGTGATATTAGCGCGAAGATTCCCCATTGAGCCCCATTGAGCCCAATGGGGAATGAGGCATTCCCGAATGGGCTCAGTGGGGAATGGGGACTTACATTACCGCCGAACTCGTGATCCGGCGCTATTAGCGCCAGGGAGTTCGGCGGTAGGGCTAATACCACCCACGCTAATAGCGTTACCGTTACTGCCCAAGTCGTGATGAGGCCCAAAGTCTTTATATAAATAAGGTTCAAGGTTATATACACAATCATGATAAGACACTTTGTGCTCCGACAATTCTAAAATGGTAAATATATACAGTTCTAGGTAGGACCACGATTGCTCTTATTCCATTAAAATGCATCATCTGTACTCAGTTCAAATAGCATACGAATCAACACAGCTGAACGATAACAACCATAGACTTAGGAGGAAAATAAGTTGGTTAGACAATTGGCAGTATACTGGGTCACTACCAACCAGACACAGTTCCGTATGAGGGTCCCCCAACCTGGGCAACCTGTAAATGAAGATGCACTACAAGCCCAGTCCATATATTTTCTATTAGAGTCTTATCTTCTTCTATACTTCTGCAACCCAAAATGTACCTTGTGTTGTAGAGTTCTTCGTCGGGGAATCGACGGGCCCTTCTTGAGTGCGCTCCCTTTCAAGCAGGAGCCACGGGTCATCAAACTTCTGAGATGATGAAAGGGTGAACGTTGTCATTGAGGCAGCAGCTTCCGTCCTTGCGGTGCTTGTAGATGAGTGATCGAAAACGTCCTTCAACAGAGGAGGCATGCATTGTACCTCGACGATGATGGTCCGTTGCCACAAAATGTTAGTGAAGAACTTTTGGCCAACAAGGGCGTTGAGTCATCGGCGTCTGGCATCAGCAAGCGGGACGTGACCACGGCTGGCTTCAGTAGCTTCGTCAGCGTCTCTGAGGTCTTCGGGTGGTGGGAAACCCACCAGCGGATTCTCCTCAGTCATCGATGACCTTGACTTTCTCCGGCAGGACGAAAGTGGTCGATGAGGATGAGAAAGGGAGTCTTTGGATCAAATGTTCTTAGGCAACGGGAGCACAGCGACTCCGGTCGGCGGCAGTGGTCGTCAACGGTGGATGGCTGTCAGGGAATTCTCTTTGTTCTCCTCGGCAGTCCCATTCTCCGGTCGGCAGCCTTTCGTAGGTCTGTCTACCAGGGAGCTTTGGCAAAGATCAGCTGGTGCACAATGGTCCCTCATAGCTTGGGGAGAGGTCTCCTTACCAGGTCCTCTCTTGGATCCGTTCTTGAAGGCACAGAAGATTTCAGATTACATGGAAGGGAACACCGGTTCACCTTCTTCTTCCAGCTAGGCTTCGAGACTAAGCATCAAGTATCAACTTTATCTTCTGAACGATTTCTAGCAGTGAGAGGCCCCCAGATATACTGTTGATCTCCCATTCACTCTGCTGGGTCACACTCAGGCAACCAATCACTCAGAAGGGCATTCAGGCAGTCAGTCAGCCAATCAGGCGCACAGTGCATTCAGGCCATTCTTCTCCATCCAGACACTCACAACACAGAATGTGGATTCGGACACGTACTCCGCCATTCAGCACTATACACTGCATTCATACCAGTTTCGGGCAGGGCTGTCTCGTTCATTGTGTCAAACACCAGATATTAGACACCCATAACACAGAAGGCGTATTCATCACAAACTCCATGCACCCAGGTCCCACCCCACGGACGTACCCACAACATACAGTCATTGGGAAGGCTCCAGCCAATTTGGCCTGGACTTCCCCACAATACCATATGTGGAACGTCCACCCAACAGCCAGTCAGGGGGAAGGGACAGAGTCAGGGCTTCCCGGAACTTTGGGAACAGTAAGGTAACAGGTGATAGAAAGCAAGAGGCCATAGGGGCCATCTTGTTTCCTATCAGGAATCCACTAATTCCAAATGACAGGGCCTGGGCATCCCAAAATGGAGGATGCACAGTGCACCTGTCAATTCAGCACGGAGCTGCCACCAGCCCGACCCTGCTCTGTGTACCACACACAGATGCCCAAAAACATACACTAGAAGTACAGGGTCGTACTCCCACCCATGGGTGCCATAAGGGTATCCCAAGGGTCTGATCACCAAACTAAATACAGGAAGAGCTGGACCGCCAGGAGTCCCACATGAACTCCTGCATGGAAAACAAGACAGAACACATGATAAAAAGAAGTAAAGGACAAGGATTCGGAGGCCCTGTCCCTCCAATGCATTTCCAGCATCACAGACAGCCAGCTGGATCTCAGGACTCTCTGGACAGCTAAGCAAGGGGTCTCGTCTCTGCACTCTCTTGGATGGGATCAGCTGCCTCCTCTCCATCCTCCTTCTCCTGTCTCATAGATTTGTGTGTGTGTGTCTAGTACAGTTCCCCTTATATAGCCCAAATGACATTGGTTTCAGGGGGTCATAGGGAATTAAGCAAGCTGATCACCAACTCTTTTGTCCTTTTCATGAAATGCATAACAGTTATAACTCTGCAAATGACTAAGCATGTTCATTTCTCATCTTTCCACCAATTTTCATATTTGTTCCATTTATAAATCAGCCAGAAACGAGTCTTTACTGGCCATTTCAGTCCACAAAGTCCCAGGAACAGGCGCTTAGTCTCTAAACAACCGCCTGGAAATCACATGGAAAAATAGCAGAACACAAACTTATTTCTTATTCTGAGTGCTGGGAAAAATGCCTAAAATGAATCAATCCTTTAATGTCAATTAGGAGGATATGTCAGATATGGGAGGGTGGTGCTTCATCCCCCTCAGCCAACTGTCCTCCCCTGGCTCAGCTTGCAACGTAAGACTTTTATTACACCCTTTGAAGTTTGTCAGTTTGTCCTTGGTAGTGGGTGCAGAAGGAACTCACACTTCTGGGTCAACCTCTAGCCACACTTGCTTTCTTTGCCCTCCTTGCTAGTACTGCCTTCCAGTCTGTCAGAGCAGAGAATTATAACGCCCTCAGACACATCACATGTCATTGTGGAATTGTTCACATATAGGTGTGACTTCCAGTGGGAGGCAAGGCTTTCCATTTAGAAGTTTCCTGCCTGAGCCGAAAAAAACTGTTTCACTGGTATCCACGTCTTGGGGGGACAAACATAATGTACATGGCTTAGCCAACCCCCCACCAACAGCATTTCACTGACATTTTTGTGCAAGCACAGCTATCTCTTCACAGTGGCTTTTGAAGTCATTTTTCTTATGTTCTTTCACACATGTACAAGCCATATTTTTCATCTAATGTTTGAAATGCGATTTCGTAGGTCATGGGATTCTTTTGATTTGTCCTTTTGAGTGGGTTTGCATTTGCTGCTGGTCCATTGGCACGGAGGGGTACTGCACAGGCTTCTTTGATTTGACACAGGATAAAAAGGAAAAGCCAAGTGTTTTTTGTTTTCATTTGCAGTGTTTTGAGCACTGCGGTTCACATGAAAGTGAAAACAAAAGCCTTGTTGGGTTGCAATGTAGAAATCCTTGCCCCTCATGTGAATTAACAGTAAGACAAGGCTGTTTTATTTTAGGTAGTGCATAACTTTTTGGCATTCAGATGGAATAAAGAAAATGCAGGGGCGTTCTTCAATGCAGTGCATAACATCTTGTTATTCACATGAAAGAGAAGCAAACGCAGGGCCGTTTTTGAATGCAGGGCATAACTTCTTATTATTCAGATGAAAGAAAAGCCAATGCAGAGCCGTTCTGAATGCAGGGCATAACTTTTAATATTCAGATGAAAGAAAAGCAAAGACAGAGCCGTTCTTGGTGAAAGGTTCAAATGCTTGCCACACATTTGCAAGGGAAGCACAGCACAGCCATTTTTGGTGGCAATGTTTAATGCACTTTTTAGGTGAAGGGTATTTCTGTTTTGGGCCTGTAAATGCATCCACAGATCCCCCCTACTCTTCCGTGACTTCTTGTTGGGGAAGAGTAGGGCAGAGTGGGGTTTCCTTCGATGAAATTTTCCTTCATCAGGGAGTGGCACTCTAGGATCCCCTTCCGTCGTTGGGTTGGAGAGTGTGGTGCGGCATCCTCTTTCCTTCCTTCCCTTCCAGTTCCCCGGGGTTCCTCTCCAGGCTGGAATGTAAGGATGTTAATTCTCTAATAGAAGAGAGACAAAAACAAGTGTTGGTACTTTTTACAAACATTCTTCCAGAAGATTTACAACAATGGAACAACGAAAACAACTAGAAATTTTGATGCCATTATTTTTATTATTTTTACAATAAAACCTAGGAAATGACTCCCATATATATATATATATATATATATATATATATATATATATATATATATATATATCACTAAAAAACTTTGTTAAGGGGACGTTATGGTTACGTTGGTCTCCTGAAAATCTATGACATGCAGTACACAATGTTGTTCTTAACAAGACCTTATACTTACATTGTCCTACTAAAAACTGTACAATTCACTAAAAAAAAACTTTGTTAAGGGGACGTTATGGTTAAGTTGCGCTACTAAAAAAAAATGTATAAACGTGACATAATACAAACATCACATTATAGTTCCAAGTAAAACCGAAAAACCCCTGAAATTTGCCCGTTATGGTAGCCTAGGCAAACATAACTGCCCGCACCACTGTGCACTGCTAACACTAACACCCATGACATCAAAGATGACATCACAAATGTCATTGATGACATCACTGATGAAATCACATATGTGTTTGCCTTACAGACAAGGGGTTGTGAATGAAAGTTTGGCAAAAAAGTATCAGCGGTTATCGGGACATGTGTAATAAACTGTATACTTCATCACGCAATGTAGTGTTCTAAACAAAATTCCATTACAGTGTTCTTTCTAGTACAGGAACCTACTCATACAGAAATGTAGGTATAGACTGCAGCATACACCACAAAGGTGCTATGTCTGTATTTTCCAAAGTTTTATAATAAAACGGCGAAAGGCTTCAGGATGAGACTTTTCTGGTTTGTAAAATGTACTAAGTTGGTAATAATTCATCACATACTACATATTTCTAGTAATACCCACAAAACATAAATGCAGTACTATGCATGCACATATGAGGCTTATATGTGGAGAGAAAAGTAAGCAAACAAGAGGCAGTATCATTAGCAACTGTGCATAATCTACATGATTGTATGCACGCAAAAAAAATGATAGATGTGTTGCAGGCCTGCTTCTTCCCCTATATTTGTACATCATAAGATGGGATTGAAATGTAAGGAAAGTATTGTAAGAACATGTGAGAATAGCAATATCTATAAATGTAATACCTTTTGAAAGTTACGTTTCTGACTGTCAGTAAATAAAACCACCTTGCCTAGATATGGTAGTGAAGTGAAACGAAGGGGCTACACATGTGATGTCATCAGTGATGTCCTCAATGACATTTGTGATGTCATCTTTGATGTCCTGGGTGTTAGTGTTAGCAGTGCACAGTGGTGCGGGCAGTTATGGTTGCCTAGGCTACCATAACTGGCGAATTTCAGGGGGTTTCCGGTTTTACTTGGAACTATAATGTGAAGTTTGTATTATGTCATGTTTATACATTTTTTTTAGTGAATTTCACAGGTTTTTAGTAGTGCAACTTAACCATAACGTCCCCTTAACAAAATTTTATTTTAGTGAATTGTACAGGTTTTTAGTAGGACAATGTAAGTATAAGGTCCTGTTAAGAAAAACATTGTGTACTGCATGTCACAGATTTTCAGGAGACCAACGTAACCATAACGTCCCTTTACCAAAGGTCGTTTAGCAAACAGTATACACCTTGAGAAAAATGCCACATGAAGGTATGCTGGCATACTGTAGCGTGACATGTCCCAAGATCAGTACACACTTAACTGTACGATCTATACCTCGTGGGCAGTGTGGAAATACATCTTATATTCATGTAGGAATGTCCACCTCCAACATTTGCCGTACACAACGCCAACATGTATTGGTATGCAGCAATTAGCAATGCACTACACATTATATATCGGTAGCAAAAGTTGTACTTCTCTGAAGAACACATCAGTTGAAGGCGTCCTTCCTCCATAAGAAACAGCAGCAGTGGTGTGATGTGAAAGCATAAGAAACAGTGGCTCTACCTTGCACCTAACAAACGGATAAAATGTGTCGCCGTACATCCACCAACCCATATTACCGTTTATTACCTTTTTGCTCATTGCCGTTCGGAAATTCCCTTATTTCCTGCCGTGCCAAAAATGAAAGGCGCCCGTAAAGTAAGGAAATAATGCGTTAATAACGGCCTTTCAAATTGTAAGGAAAAAAAAACATTTTGCATACACTCCAAGTACTGCATATCTCTCAGTAAAGTACATAGGCTAAATATTCTTTGCCAGTAATAGTCTAAATTAGCAAACCAGTAGCGTGTGCTACTAAAAAGTACGCTTATTTGTTGTAATCCAGGGTGGCTTTGGTAGTTTAGGTTACAAAACAAAATCCTCTTTCAATATATCCGCCATAGAAAAGTAAGGCGGTTATTGCATGGATAGGCCCTCTTCCCTTTCCATGGTAGGCTGCACAAAGCACAAGTACGTGACGTGACGCAACACTTGTAAATAAACACACAGCGACGTACACCTAATAACTTACATTTTGAAATAATACAGTGGAAGATAAAAGAAAACGTGAACATTATAGAATTTGCAAAGTAGGTTTATTTAACAACAAACTAGCAGAGTCCATCGGAGTAAGCCCATTTTCAGTACCTTCACAACACTGCTTGTAAGGGCGGCATAGGAAATGGTGAAGAATAGGAACACATTGTTTTTCTAGCATTATTTCCCAGAAGTCGTCATGACCTGGAGCTTACACCACCATAAATGAAGTGACGTTGCTCTGAATAGCGAGTTCAGCGTACGGACAAGACAGGTTTACAGACTCATTCCCCATAATTATTATGGACAGGCAACCGCTCACCAGCAGTTGCATTTTCCGTCTGAAGAATCCCTCACTCTGCATTTGAAAACCATGGCAGACACAGTATGGCATGATATAGCTATGGGGGAAACGGTAAAGAAAGTAAGTATCAATAACCAACCTATACCAATTTTATTTTTAAAAAGACACAGAAAATGTGCAAAGTACAACACAAACTTACGTGTTCAAACATTATATGTTAGTAAAATGTTACTAATTTCCAGGAGAACCTATAGTAGCAGACTACAAACGGCCACATTTTGCATGCGCCGTAAGTAGAGTCATCAACTCTGATAGTCTATCATGGGACACTTGCCCACAAGGCGGTCATGACATCACGTCATTCACTAGTCCTGCCCCTTTTTAAATGTAATTTTTTGGAATGGCTCTTAATTCCTGGCTTAATTGAAATGCAAATGGTTTGTCCTTGGGAGGTAATGATCACGTTTTTTAACTGCAAACATGCCCATCACGACCCCAGGAACAAATCATTACCATTTCAATGAAGCCAGGTGTCAGAGCGTTGCAATTCCAACTGTAGGCTCAAAAGGAGCCAAGGCTGCAGAGCCGGCGGACAAAAAAAACAGCAGGCGGCAGTGCCGTGCTGTGTACATGGCCCCTTCAGTTTGCAGAGTGGCTGTGCTGAAGGCAGGTTGGTCCGACGCAAGTCGGCACAACCTGCATCCCGCATAGCCACTCTGCAAAGCGCAAGACGGAGCACCTAATTGCGGGACAATCCCCCGAAATCCAGGACAGTTGGCCACCCTAGCCATAAGAGTAAAAAAAATAGCAAGTACACAGGAAGAGGATAAATGGTTTATGAAATTAAATATAAAGGACAATTAAAAAAAAATTATGTCTCCTGATTTCAAAGAATACCAAAAAAAGTGCAAAGTTACACCCAAAGCTATGTGGACAAAGTTACCATTTCAAATAAAAAATAATAATGCTAAAAATGGATGAGTGCACTCATAAGCTATAAACGTGTACCCAGGGCACTCAACAACGTTACAGGAAAAATGTAACAGTGCATAAAGGTAATACGGGAGCTACATTAGCACAATTAGATGTGCAGTAATGGTACAATAAAGCGCGGTTCGCTGTACAGTGTGCAAAAATAAACATACATAATATTTACTGCCTCTATTCTGTTTGTGCAAGTTACACGCCAATGTGTTCGCAGCGAAAAGTCTTCGTATACTGATATTGCAAGTCCCCTACAAACTTTTAAAAACATAACCTTATCAATTGCTATTTTCTTCGTCCCTTTCTTTCCGTGAATTGCTAGTAACTTTCCCTTTCAGTCAAGGTCAAAAAACAATTGCCTCTTATACATTCACTTGGATGCGCGTGCGTATTGAGCGGTCAACCGAAAAAGCAACTCATCTGGTCTTCACTGAGAAACCAAATACATTCTTTCTTTGAAGTAACATATTGCAATCCAATCCAAGCTCTGTTTCCTGCAAACACTGCAGATGGTGGCCTTAGTTTTGTAAACTAACTACGCCAGTTTGACCGCATTTAATTTAAAAAACATTGTAACTCACACGCCGTAATTGGTCGTGGTACAGTGAGCAGAAGCTTTCATTTAAACGTATCACTTCGATGACAACAAAATTGCACTTTTTCAATTTGTGCTTCCACATCCCATTGTGGCCCCCTCAAACAGGTCCTTCTGAAATACTATTACATCAATGTGACAAATCCAATGTTAGGGGGGCTAGCAACTGCACCATGACAGCACAGCCACTAACGTGCTTGTCTAATATGCTGCAGTGGTTGTGGGCTGGACCTACATATTTGGATATGTGCGCACAAACATTTGAATGTATACATGTACATTGCCTTATAACTGCACTGCTAATAAGGTCGTTTCTGGGTGCTTGGCCTTTGGCCATGCATCCAACACTGTACACCCTCCCCAGACCCATCTAACACGCTAGCCTATACTACGGGTGTATGCATTGCTGTAATATGATGTGGTGGTTCTGGACAGGGACTTGGGTTTTAGAAGTATTGTATATCGCCTACAGCCTGCAGCCATGCAGCCAAAACTCTACATCCTGCCCACAACCACCTCAGTGATGTACAGTGGTAGGGGTGTATTGATAGGAGTGGTATGCTTCACCTCATCTCGACACAGACTGCATGCCTAGCTGTATGTCCATAGATATTGCAATTTTTTGGTGTGCACTGGCTTATGCCTCCAGCCCTTATAACTGTGTTTTTGGGAGCATGGCCTTCAGCCAAGCACCCAACACAGCACACACTCCCCACAACCATATAATCCATAATCAATACTACAGGTGTATCTATGGTTGTGACATGCTGCGGTGGTTGTAACCAGGGCCTACAGTTTTGGAAGTATGGCCTTCGGCCTACGCCCATGCATCCAAGACTCTAGGCTCTGCCCACAACCACCACAGCATGTCACAACCATGGTACCATACTAATCAATAAGAGACCCATAGGAAAATGTAATGTAATAACGACATGAACGCAATGTCAATGGTCACTAACACCTGTAACCGTGCGCAAAGGTTTTCCCCCATTCACTCTATGGGAAAAAAGACGTTTTGGGACCCCCCTATAAGTTTTCCCCCCCTGGACCAAACCTCACCAAACTTTGCAAAAGAATTCAGAGTGGACAGAATACGTTTTTTTCCAAAGTTTGGTGAGGATTCGTCCAGGGGGAGCAGAGTTATAAGCCACCCAAAAAGTGTTCTTCCTATGGAAACAGCAATTTAACCATAACTGCACGGCCACTACTGTGGCCGTGTGTCACAACCATGGTGCTGTACTAGTCAATAAGAGACCCATAGGAAAATGTAATGTAATAAGGACAGGAACGCAACGACAATGGTCACTAACACCACGCGTGCCCTTCGATCATTTTCAAGGTGCCTGCACACAGTACCTACTGAAATACTACGCTATTACACCCCTCATTTTCTGGACGTACAAATATCCTGAAGAAGGCGGCAATGGAGAATACATCACTACCAGTTGCCGCCCAAACAAGCACAGTATTTCGTCCATCTCTTGCTCTCTAAACCTCCCCAATCACTATAGAAGATCACAATATTTTCCCAAACACCATTTCGCATGGCCAATACATCATTAACACCTACCGTCCAAACAAGTACAGTATTTAACCCATCTCTTACTCTGTAATCCTCCCCACTCACTGTAGCAGAGCAAAACACTTTATAAAACAGCATTTCGCCTCTGGTGGCGACCGCGCTGTCTTCGGATCCAAGATGTCGGGCGCATCCACACATTCATATGCACATCATGGCCCACTGAAGCCAACCGGCGAAGATGTCACGTGTCCACGGTCATAACGCTACCCCCCGTGGCCAATTGGTATCTTGTCCGCGGAGCGAACAGGGAAGTATGACCGCAGAGCGGACATAAATATCACTAATATTTTGAGACATATTCTTTGGTCGTTTTAAAGGAAACTACTGGACGGATTGTCACCAAATTTACAAAAGCACGCTTTCGTGACCAAGCCCCTGCCGCAAATTAGGTGAAAATCCGTCCCGCGGTTTGGCCTGTAGCCGTGCGCAAAGTTTTTCCCCCATTCACTCTATGGGAAAAAAGACGTTTTGGGACCCCCCTTACAAGTTTCCCCCCCTAGACCAAACCTCACCAAACTTTCCGAAAAAATTCAGAGTGGACCATATGCTTTTTTTGCAAAGTTTGGTGAGGATTCATCCAGGGGGAGCGGAGTTATAAGCCGCCCAAAAAGTGCTCTTCCTATGGAAACAGCAACGTAACCATAACTACACGGCCACTACTATATATATAAAAATAACTTTGTTAAAGGGATGTTATGGTTAAGTTGCGCTACTAAAAACCTGTGAAATTCTGTAAAAAAACGTTGTTAAAGGGACGTTATGGTTCAAAGTAAAACCAAAAAGCCCCTGAAATTCGCTAGTTATGGTAAGCTAAGAAACCATAACTCACGCCACCAATGTGCATTGCTAATACTAACACCCAGGACATCAAAGATGACATCACAAATGTCATTGATGACATCACTGATGACATCACATGTCTGGCTCCCTCTTTTTTCCTTTAGTGACATATCTTAGCCAGTAATACTTAGGAACAAATAAATCAACAAGTACTGTATTTGTAGACTTATACTTCAAATATGTTCTTACAGTAATTCATTTGGGGTTCACTCACAGCATATGAACCATATACATAGGGAGAATACGCACTTGAAAGATACCAATGCTTCCATTGTATGAAGACAATCAGTAAGGTTATCAACACTTTCTTATTGTTCTGCTGTTTTTTTTTATTACTGTACTTTCTCTGGATATGCTCATATTTGTATTCGCATTACTCTTTAGGGTGCAGTCACATCATGTGATAGGTATACATAGGGAAGTAGTAGCTTTGAAGCAGAGCAATCATTTCTGTGCATAAAGTTAATCAGGTAGGTTATGAACAATTTGTGGTTCTACTGCTGATTTTCTTTGCGTACTTCACTTTCCCTGTATATACTCATATTTGTATGTGTTTTTGTGTCTTTGTGTTTTGTATGTAATAATGAAATTATATAGGAAGTGGGTTTCATTATCTACTTATTACATGTTGCACAGTACACAAAACTCTAATAAGAAAGCATTTATCATTTCACTATTCAACATGGGAAGATTATGAATATTGCATCTCCATCATGCATGCTGCACACAATGCTTACGTTTATACATGAGTAGAGTACTATACTGTAAAGAACTTCATAATAGAATGCTATTTATATCAATGCATTGCTTAATGCACTACGTAGCTCATGATATTTATTCCAATGATCCTTGACACTTTTTTGTCAACATTATAATAAGAATCCCTTGTACAGACTTTTCATGAAAAGCACATGCACATGTGATGTCATCAGTGATGTCCACCAAAGACAAAATCTTCCTCAAATCTGTCTCTCTGACCCACAAATGCCTAGACCAAGCTGTCCCTCAATACCTTATAGCTAATCTCACTAGACCACCTTTCTCCCGACCGAGCAGAACGGTTAACTCCAATCTCCTCCTCGTGCCTAGATTCAAACGTACTATGGCTGGAGGGAACAGCTTTCCCGTTAAAGCAGCGCAATTTTGGAATTCCCTACCACCTCCCTGTAGGGAAGACCTCCCTTATTGCCAATTCAGATCCAAGACCATTCAGTGGCTCAAGGAACATGATATATAATGCCCGCTGCACTACACTACTATGGCTGTAAATCTGATCACCCAGGTGGTCAATTGACCTTGGTAGTTATAACTCTTGCTATAACCTTATCTTGTATACTTATCTTCTTGTAAATTCATGCCTCATTGGTGCTCTGTGTTTTTAATGATCCAGCAATGTAACCTCAGCTGGACTTCATCCTCTGTATGTAACAAGCTTTGCAAACCTCTTGATGCCCTTGCGCCCTACTACCCCCAGGTTAGGTGCGCACTACAAATAAATAAATACAAAATACAAAATTACATTTGTGATGTCATCTTTGATGTCCTGGGTGTTAGTCTTAGCAATGCACGTTGGTGGCGCGAGTTATGATTGCTTAGCTTACCATAACTAGTGAATTTCAGGGGGGTTTAGGTTTTACTTTGAACCATAACGTCCCTTTAACAACGTTTTTGTACTGAATTTCATAGTTTTTTAGTAGCTCAACTTAACCATAATGTCCGTTTAACAACGTTTTTTTACTGAATTTCATAGGTTTTTAATAGCGCAAATTAATCATAACCTCCCTTTATCAAAGTTTTTTTTTACTGAATATACATATTCATAGTGTGAATTTGATACATGTTTAATAGGATTCCCTTACTTTATATACATGTAACATAGAACATACTGAACCCCCAGCTAGTGATATCATCAACACTACCCAATAACTGAAGGAGTATCTTAAATTGTTCTATCATGCCATATAAACACTGAACAAGTTAAAAAAGCAGCACATAAACACATTATATGTAATAATAAATAAGAAGTGGAACTTATATATGTAACACATCAACCGTCCATTTAAATAGCATATGTACTAAAATGGAATATACCAAAACAAAAAAGATATGCCTCCAACATAATTACCTCACAGAAACTGCACAGCAAGAAGCAACAGCAGACCTACACAATAGTAACAACAAAACTTACCAGAAACTAATAAGTAAACTTCATTTTTCTTATATATTTCTAAACCTTCTGTATTAGGTACACTAAAAGTAATATTTTTTTCACACAGAAATGTCCAGTACTTTGGAATGGCTTGAAGAAAATGTACCATGTGAGGAATAACTGAAGACAGTGATACTGATGTGAGACACTTCTCTATATAAGCAAATTAATAATAATTACTTTATGTGTACTTAACATATATATATATTTTTAACAGACCATACAAACATTGAAAATAATATAGCAAAAGAGACATTACAAAATACTCTGCAGCGCATGGAACAAAAAATGGATATACTTATGGAAAATTTCAATCTTTTAAAACATTTTTTGGAGGACCACATAAAAGAAAAAATTAAATATCCTTGTCCCACATGTACCTGTTCCCCCTCTCCATGTCCCAGTCAACTATCCCCAAACCCTCACCACCAAGAAAAACGTTATGATGAGACTTCCATCCCTTCATCCCCTCCCATCCATCCTCTCCAAACCCCTAATTCCCCTGTATTTGTGTCAGTTTCTGCTTCCCCCACTCTTTCATAAATGTTATATCTGTATATAATTAAAAATAAATTAAGTGAGTTTTAATTCAGTCCTTTGTGTCTTATTTTTTTTTAAAAGGCAGTTGGAGTGTCTGTGGACAGCGTGGGTGTCCGGAATGTCCGCAATTAACCAAAATGGGGGTTCCTAAGGACATTATACCTGTCCATACTGTCCGCAAGCAAGATATATCTGTCCGTACTGTCCGCAAGCAAGATGGAACTGTTCTTAGAACACACTCAGTGTCTGAATGTCCGTAATTAACCAAAATGGGGGTGTCCTAAGGACACTATACCTGTTTGTGCTGTCCGCAAGCAAGATGGAACTGTCCTTAGAACATACTCGGTGTCCGGAATGTCCGCAATTAACCAAAATGGAGGTATACTAAGGACACTATACCTGTCTGTACTGTCCGCACGCAAGATGGAACTGTCCTTAGAACACATTCGGTGTCCGGAATGTCTGCAATTAACCAAAATGGGGGTGTCCTAAGTACACTACACCTCTCGGTACTGTCCACAAGCAAGATAGAACTGTTCTTAGAACACACTCGGTGTCCGGAATATCCACAATTAACCAAAATGGGGGTATCCTAAGGACACTATACCTGTCCCTGCTGCCGCAAGCAAGATGGAACTGGCCTTAGAACATACTTGGTGTCTGGAATGTCCGCAATTAACCAAAATGGGGGTGTCCTAAGGACACTATACCTGTCCGTACTGTCTGCAAGCAAGATAGAACTGTTCTTAGAACACATTCGGTGTCCGGAATGTCCACAATTAACCAAAATGGAGGTGTCCTAAGGACACTATACCTGTCCGTACTGTCCATAGAACATCTACGCACATGCGCACCACACCCATAAGTACTACGAACATCGCACCTGTCCGTAACTGTCTGTCTCACGTGTGTCACACTTTTAATTATTTTGAGGACCCAAACACTGTCCGTAGAACACCCGCACGCATGCGCATGACCGTTCCTGAGCATTTGGTGTCTTGCAGACACCCGTCCCATTCGCGGACATGTTTGCGACGCCATCATGTGACCGCACCCACACTGAGCGTGTGTCCTGATTTGCGGACACTGTCCGGGTCCCCGAACATTTTAAAAGTACCTTTTTGGACAATCTAAACTATTTTACAGTGAAACGTCACCATTGCACATGTCCCAGACAATGTCCCTGGCGTTCTACATACTTTTTGGAACTTTTTGAGCCTTTTTGGGGTGTTCGATCTGTTCGCGGACAGCGCGGCCTTTCGCGGAGTGCGCACCAGCACCCCTACAAAAGGCCACACCCCACAGCTCATCCTCATTGTGCTTCTGGCTACCTGACAGAGCATTGTCTTTTTCAGCTATTGCTGCTCCAGCTGCTTTTGCAGCTGGAGCAGCAAACCTGATGGCATCTATGGTTGCTGCTGCATCAAACCTGATGGCATCTATGGTTGCTGCTGCTCCAGCTCGTGCTACTTCTGCCTCAGCACCACCCACAACCCCTCCACCACCACCACCTCCCCAAGGGCCTGCAGAGGGGAACAGGCATGAGGATGTAGAGGAGTCGTATGAAGAGGATGAAGAGGATGAGGTAGTGGAAGTCCCTACTACCAGCACTCGCCATGAGTCTTGGGTGTGATGGTTGTTTACCATTCATGGTGGAGTGCCAAAAGCACATGCGAAAAAGGTCATTTGCAACCAGTGCAACATGGTGCTGAGTCGTGGGAGACCTGGTTCATACAGCTTTGGTACGACATCCATGAAGCGACACCTAAGGCCGTTCCATGGTGGGGCTATTCGCAAGGTTGTACCTTGTGATAAACGTAGTAGGTTGAGTTCCTCTACAACATCCTCTGTTTCCACTCCTGTCACCACAAGAGACACTCCTGTGGGACAGCGCATCCCTCCAGCTGCTCACAGGCCATCCATGATGCTATTGACCCTTACCTTTCGAGGGTCACACTATTGTGTATGTACTGCAGTACTCTGCAGGGGGGAGAGCCTTCGGAGTGCTTTCGAGACTGCGGTTACGGAGCATGAGAAGGTCTGCTACCTACCTAAATAAGGCCCACTCTACATCTTCCTCTCTCCACCTGCCCTTTCTTATCCCCATGGTTGGTGTCCCTTCCTTGCCCTCCTTTCCCCTCCTTTCCTAGTGTGTCGTGTGCAAAAAAACCAACAAAATATAAAACAACAGAGCCACCTTTCACAGTTTAAAAATAGAAGTGACAAATAAATAGCGCAGGGCCCTGTGCATTTTTTAGAAGTCCACGGACAGTTCGTGGACATCTAAAATTGTGGGGTGCTGCCCTATCATAACCATTGCACTTTTCTATGGGAGGAAGTGGTGGCTCTGAAAAGAGCCTTTTGGTGGTGTTTTTTTGTGTTTGAAAAACTTCAAATAGTCAACACCTACTGCAAAATGGATGGCTGTAATTCCAAAAAAGGTTGCAATGCATTTTGTAAATTTCTCTGAAAAATCTGATTGCCAGCATAAGTAAGATGGACTCCATCTCTACGAAAAATGTATATGCTACAAAATATAATATTTTCATTGTGAAAAGAGGACATGCCAACATCTCTTAAAAAGGCACAAACAGCCTTATTGACATTGTGCCTCGCTTTCTCCATTTGTGGACCAAATGAAGAAGAATGCAGCCACATTTGCCTCTGCGCAATATGAGAAAAAATTACTTGGGAATTTGGAAACATGTCCATGACCTTCCCAAGTCCTTCTTTCATTGCAAATTGCATTCCATGCCAGTGCACTTCCACATGAGGGAATCCAAGATCTGCAGCTACTCCACAGCGTTCTGTATGCACCTCCAACCAATGTATCCATGAGTCTCCCAAAATCCAGATAATGAGTTTTCTACAAACAAACAGCCATAGCTATCTGTTCTTCTCTCAGGAAAAAGACTTCCTGACAAACTCTCTCCTTACACAACATACCCAGTTAACTTTATTGACCAATCCCTTGCTCTACTCTTTCTCATTTGCATGCCTCTCCACCCCAAAATCCCTGTATGTAATATGCGGTGTCCACGGACTACCGCCATGTCCGCAAACAAATCTGAGCGTGGTGAATTTAAATTTAAATAGTGTGCCCCATTTCCCCTTTGAGGTTAGCTCTGAAAAGACCCGTTTTTTTAGGGATTTTTGCAGATGCTTGACAGACACCTGTTATTTTGTATTTTGGGGGGGGGGGTTCTTACTTTACTCCTAAAATCTTCACATAACCTTCTCCAAAGCAACCCTTACATTCCAAAACAGCATGGCATTTCCCATAACAGATAAAGAGATGCCATCTTCTTTAAAATAAACAGCATTACTGGAATCAATATTCTCATTATTACAGAAGATCATACCAGTTCTAAGCATGAAAGCACACATGCCTTGGTTGATTGCACACCTAGCAATGTTTTGCTGAGGACAAAAAACAGAACTATTGTCCCATATTGCCCTAGGTGCTCACCCAGAAAAAATAACTTTGGCATTTGGAAGGATGTTCATTACTGCTTTAACCAAGTGTTCCAAATCTGCCAACAAAGTAAGGGCACTGACATGGCCCAAATGGAAAGCACCACAGCGCAAAACTACCACATGGGGACTGTTCATCCTGCCACATCTTCCCTGTACATTGCAATCAAGCACAGTGCTCCACACCACCTCAACTCCTCTTTAACATCAAAATGTTTTGCCACATGCCTGCATTGAGCATACTGCTGTAAACCATGCACAAACATATCTCTAACCACCAACACCCTGACTTTCTCCACCTCTGCCATCTTCACTACACACAGCCACTTACAACACAAATCCACAACCTCAACACCTAATTGGCTAATCCCTACAGTCCCCTTCCCATGCTGGATTTCCTGTAAAACCCCAGATGTGGCAATAAAGGTAGATACAGAGTGATAAATTGTGAAGGCAGCTTAGTGAAACTTACCAAACAAAGCTTAATGAATCATATCAAATTGTCATTAAAAACTCCTCAACATAAAGAACTATATTACATGTCCCTGCTACAACTTTTTAAACCATGGAGAAAAGAAGAAGAGTTACTAGATATCTGTGACTCATATGAAGACACTTTCAAAGCAAATGAAAGTACTATAACCGATTTAAACTTTACAAAGTACCAAACCTTGTTGCACAATGAACAGCAACACGAAGAAGAACTCCAGGCCTAACTAGATAAGGACACTCCTGACAGTAGTCAACCTTCTATAACAGGAAGTCAAGAACCACTGACAGCCACTAATAGCAAATATGAGGCAGAATTAGCTATGACAGAAGTAGAAAACACCATGTGTCACTATGAAGAAGATACAGAAGACTTAACTGTACTGCAATCAAAACTGAGCAATGAGCAGCGTAGCATTTTTCAAGAAGTAATAAAAGAAATTGCACATGGTGTACAACATGAAAATAAAGAATGCACCTGCCAAAATTGTTGGGAACCGGAGTGCGAGATACGTGCAGTACCAGTGAAAATACTGATACCTAGGAGAATCTGGGAAGCAAGGTTTCCATTGAGAAAACCATACCTGCATACAAGACAAATTACGATGGTCATTTGAATGAAATTCTGAAAGAAACAGGAAGGTTGAATGATGAAGACGAATGGTGATGTCACACGAAGCAAGACTGACGTGCGTAGAAGAGATGCAGAAACTAGAGAATGCAGATATTCTATAGGGCATCAAGAAAATATTGAAGATAAGAGACATTTTGGGATTAAGATGAAGAAGCTTATGATACAAAATGGATGAAGATATCAAGTTGTTTCACACGTGTATACCTGCAAAGAAATGCAAGCAGACAAAGTATTTTTGAGCCTAGCTTTATAGTGAATAGATTGCAGCATGCCCCAACATGTACATATATATTGGAGTCAGTAAAGAATGGATTTTTCCACTACGTACAATAGCGGAGCTGAGCAAACAAAGGAAGGCTTCTTTACCAGTGTGTTGCAGTTAAAAAACAAGTGAATTAAAGGCGAATCACAGAAAGGCAAAGCTGGCTGAGCCAAGAAGCCAAGGCCATATCAGGCTGGGGTGAGCAGACATTGGATACAAAATCATGTGAAATAATGAAGCTCCTGTTCAGGAGGCATGAAAAAAAACAAGAAGACGTCAGAGGTCTTTTAGAAAAATATTATTTTAATACACTAGAAACTCGATTTCATGGTCTTCAGTCACGGTGGGGGGAAGAAGTTGGACGAGCATGGTAGTCACACCTATTCACGTGGGCAGAGCGTGCCTTCACTCCCCTGAATTCTCCAGAGCAAAGAACACTCCCAAGGACAAGTTCAAAGTCCAAATTGACAGCAGGCCACTGAGGTGATGATGTATGGTTCTGCTAATTGGTGGGAAGCTATGGTTAAGACAAGCTCACCAGCACCTAGGCACTCAGCCTGCATGCTGCTAAACGTAGGTGGGAAGGTACTGATGGAGGTTAGAAGCCAACCAATGATAGAGGACCGCATGATTAAGGGTCCTATATAGTTGTATAGCCAATAGGATGTTGTATATTTAGTGACGTTCACAGTGACATGTTAATGGGGAAGGGCTTAGTTGTCCCACCTGATATCAAGAAGCGAATTACGTTATTCCACTGCTCTAGATGAGTATGGATTGTATACTTAGATGATCCTGTTAGACTCAATCACACTTGACATTAGGTTTTTGTAGTTTGCCACGTAGGATGATGTTAGTAATATGTGGGTTAGCGTCACCTATGACGATTTCTTGCTATAAAAGAATGTTTTTTAGATGCATTTAGAGATTATGCAATGAGAAACGTCTGTTGACGTCCGTTGAACTCCCTGTTTTAGATAATTCATATTAAAACAGTTATCCTTTGCCAACTACCTGAGTCATTTTGATTATTGATGCTTGAATAATTTCTGCATCCCCATCTATCTCAAGGGTATAGCTACCGCATCTTAAAGGGCTGGGGAACCCCCAGTTCACGTGGTAGCTGAGAGGATGATTAGATACCTATCGAGATAAGTAAGCTTTGGGATCCTGGAAATTACACACATCCCCTGCCATTCGGCTGAAAGGATGTGAAGGTCCCTGTAGATACCAGTTTAGAGTAAAGTAAGCCTTGTACAAGCTAGGGTGAGACATGTCCTGCGGTTTCAACGGAATCCCCTCCCGGCGTCTACAGGAAGCTGAACAAATGGAAGGTTGTAGAGGCCACTAGTGAAGCGTACGATCCTGAGAGTCGTAAGTTGAAAAACACGAATGGTGAGTAAAAACTGAGTGAGGTGGCAAAGGAGTAAATGGGCAGTGGGTGAAGAGAATGAAAAGGGGGAATAAGTAACAGAGGGAGGTTGGAATAACGTAACTTAAGAAACGATGACCGTTGAATATTGAGTAGAATTGACTTGAGGAGAGGCCAAGCAATTAAGAGGTACTGTGAGGAGTGGTCATGATAAAAGATTACGCCCTAAATACTTGCGTTTTAAAGAATGGTCAGAAGGAATCGCACCAAGAGCCCTGTACGGGTGACTTAGGAAACAAATTTTGTTTAAAGACAAATCCAAGTCGGTTGACACTCCGATCGGAGTATATTTTTAGAGGGTAGGACAGTCTTAGAGAGTATACTGTAAGAAATATATGTGACCGGTCAAGTGTTTCTGTTTGTTTGTTTTATGTGAATTATATATGGTGAACAAACAACAGAGGAATCGATAGATGTGAAAAAGAGAACACAAGAATTGTGAACACATTTTTATTATTGGTTCTGAACTGATGGTGTTTAGTGAAAATATAGATCGAAGTAAAAATTGTGATATAGAGGGTTTGGAGTCTGCGACAAGTGGTGCATGCTCATATTATTTTGTTTTTCTGGAACTTCTCTTTTTGCAAAGTGTAAAGGTGAGCATTGACAGTCAAAGAGTGATGTATCAAAAATGGAGGATATTTCTCCGCTTATATATCTCTGCAAGCACGCACCCAAGATGAGGCAGTACAGTACAGAATGGGTTAAGGGAACAACAGACAAAGCAATTTGGGCCATGGCCACAAGGGGGATCACTGTCGAAGGCAGTTCTGCAGCATATGATGACATATTTGCATGCTGCATATACGGGGAAAAGTTAGACAAGCAACTAGCGAGCTAGAGCTCTAGAAGATGTACCAGCAGGGGACAGAAGACCCGCATTCTGTAGATTGAATATTTCATATATGCACAGAGGGGGGCGAGGAGCCTTCCGCTCCACCCGCCGTGCCTGAAGCTTTGGCGATAGTAAGAAGGATGACTGGCTGTACCCATTAAGGGAGCTCAAGGCAACAACGGGGTATAGTAACCCGGCATATGAGTCACCTGCTCAAAGCAGCGATGGGGACTCAGAGAGAATTATTGAGAAAGATGTAATCACTAAGGTCCCGAGAGACAAGGAGGTACGTGATAAGGAGAGAAGCGAACAACCAAGCACATCTCTAGATATAGGATGGGACATAAAGGGATGGAAAGAAGAAAGAGGTAAGACTGATTAGTTAGTGGTTATACAGAACGAATGAATGGGTGGTCAGATTTTGCTCAGACTTGATGGTAAAAGCATTGAGGACGTGAGGCAAAGGGTAAATCAAAAAGAACAAAAATTAAAGGATAACAGAAGGCAAAGAGCATGCAGCACTGATCGTATGAAAAATAAGTAATGAATCCTAATCCAGTAGTGGCATGGAAAGATTTAGAAAAGTTCTCTCCAAAAACGAGAGCCAATAGCAGGTCCGACCAGAGCAAATCTAAAGGATGATTTGGACTCTAGAAGCATTGGGGACGCAATCAAAAAAATCTATCATGATATAAAGATGAAGAAAGTATTGCATGGGAAGGGTAAAAATTATCGACTTGAGAGTATGCAGCTGTACGACACAGAGGGAGCCTCGTGTAGTTTTGAACCCAAGGAGCTGTCTTTAAATAGACAGACTCTGAATAGAGATGATGAAGAGAGAAGCCACACAAGCTCGGGACAGGATATGTCAGACTAGAATAGAGAACCCGTTCATGGGGAGGAAGATAATGCATATGGCCCTAGAGGGTATTTTTTAATGGATAAGAAAATAGGATGGTCGGATTTAGACCTTCCTATATCTCGGGCATCAAAATTATTGACGCGGCTAAATCAACCTCAAAAGCAATCCCATGGTCAGAGGGGGGAGTAGCCACTATATGTGAGCAGGGTAAGGTCAGTGCCAGGTAGAAGCCAGCAAGGAACCATTGTTCCTGCTATGGACAGGCAAACGATGGATGATGAATGCAAAATGTTAAATATAGGGGACATTAAGAAATGCTGTATCTGGACATATCAGACATAAGAGTTATAATCATGCCAAAGGCCAGACGCAGTACAGAAGCAGCTCAAGAAATTGGTGGGCATGAAAACAAAGTTGTGGTGAGAAATACAACTGACCATTGCACATTATTGCAGGCTTTTGCAGGAAAATAATTGAAGAAACACGATGTTAAAAAATAAAAGAAGAGGCCAGATTAGTGGAAAAAAATAGGGACAATGTTGACTAGTGGAGATATGTACAACCTCAGGGTACATTCTGGGCATGTGGTATGATAGAGCACTTTTTTGCACATGAATAAGTCAGGGAATCGTATAGAATGGACAGTTTTCAAGAAGGGGGACTGTAAACCCGCCTGCATATTTACAGCAGAATGGAGATGGGTTCGCTCAGAATCAAACAGTGCAGCAGACAAGCGCCGAGAGTGCAGCAAGACTTTCAAATGCAGTAGTCACCCATGTAGATATGGAAAAACACAAACACATGGAAATTAATGACTCGTAAAAACAAGGGGAGTCACTGTTGATGGAGGGAATCCTGTGTACAGATGCAGGGATGAGAATGTGTCCACAATAGAACGGCTCAAATGGGAGATTTAAATATGTTCAATGCTATTGGTGATGCCTAAAATCCTCATGAGGGAACCGAGGGTTGACGGTAATACAGAAGGAAAATTCTTTTTGTTTTCTTTGGTAGACATGGGTGTAACGCGTTCATGTATACGAGAGGGGAAAACTACGAGGTGGGAAAAATGCCATAAGTGCTCAAGGGCTCACAGGAGCTACAAGCAGAGTTCCTTACACTGACATATTGCAAGTCTTTATAGGAGAATGTGTGGGTCATTATTTTTATACTAAAGGCAGACATTTGTCCATATATTGGGTCAAGATTTAACGACCAAATTGAGCATGCCGATTTTGTTTATTGAAGGCATAGTGTGATCGTCACCAGGAATGCATTGTTTAAACGAGAGTGAATGTATTATGGCATTTATAGGAGGGATTGTCATATGAGGAGTGCCCTTAGACTACAATCCTTTCACTGTGGGGTAGAAGCCCCTTGCGTATTACAGTACGATTTTGGTTTTGGACCCAGTAGTAAGGGGTCATGGTCATAGCAAACAGTTCCTGGCAACAGCCGCGTTCGCCATTAAGACGACTGTAATTATAGTAATGGGATGTTCAATGACGTTATTTGTTGAATATGCTGTATTTGCCATTTTGGAAGAACCTAAAAACATGTTGACATCTCAGAGGGCTTCTGCCTATGCGGTGATCATATCGAATTCAGCGATTAAAATGGTCAGGTGCAAAATAATGACTACTGCCATCTTTGTATCAGAAACACTGGCAGAAGGCACGCATACATATGATTGTTCAAACTATGAGAAATATTATGATGATCTCCCAAGGGTGAAGGAAAGTTGCGTTGGCAACTGAGGAGATTCTCTTTATTGACGGTTCTTCAAAAATCGATCAAAATGATGGACAGAGATATACAGGTGCCGCTATTGTAAAGCACACTGCCAATGGAGAATTTGAAGTACTGATAAGTGCACGACTACAGTCTCACTTTTGAGCACAAAGTTTTAGAATTAGTGGTGCTGATTGTCGCATTCAAGAGACATGCATACCAGGAAGTAACAGTATAAGATGACTCCGCCTATGTGACGTCGACACGTTGGAAAAGGAGGAACTACCTCCGAGCGGACAGCACTCCAGTGCAACCCGCAGCCTTATTAGGTAGACTCATTAGAGCACTACAATTCCCAGTAGCCATTGCAGTAGTTAAAAATGCACAGTTCACAATGAAAAGGCAGGTTTTGTTTTATGAGGAAATTAAAAAACAGATAAGAACGTAAAATGAGTTGCATGTATAGAAGTGATTATATTATTTCATATGTTTGATGTGAATGAAAGTATGATGATGATGAGTGTGTTTAACCATTGTGATAATTTGTTTAGAACTTTGTTGGTAGGGATTTAAAGGGAAGCGCCTCAGGATAAGAACGACTTGTGGATGCGGAGAGGGTGTTCTTTAAACCGCTCTGAGATATTGTAGCGACAAGCCAGCACTGATAAACCAGTGATGCCTGTAGCCTTATTAAGGGTGGCATTGGAGCAGCTACACTACCCAGCGCACATTACTAGAGAGAACCTCACTGCTATGAGTGCAGAGGATCGGTTCATTCCAAATATAGTAGAACAGGTTGCATTTTATGTAGTAAAGTGTATCGTATGGTAAATGTTTACTGCTGGGCACACATTGCACACAATTTGAGGAGTAATTCCGAGACCTATTGGTCCCTTTCAGTATTTGCATATAGACTAACATTGACATGCTGCAAGTCTGTAATGGATACAGATATATGATCGTATTGGTATAGCCTTTTTTCGAGGTGGATTGAAGCTGGACCATGTATAAATCAAGACGCCACCTGAACAGCCGTATTTATTGTCCGAGAAGTATTTCCTAGATGGGGAATATGTGAAATATTGAGATTGGAAAATGACCCTTATTTTGTGTAATGAAGTCTGTGAATACATAAGCTTGTTGCTTAGAATAAAGCACATGTTTTCATTGACATATCACCAGCAGGCGACTAAGGTCTGTGAGAGACTCAACAACTTGCTTAAAGAGAGACTTGCCAATTTGAAATTGACCCTGAAGAAAGGATGGTTGCATTGCCTACCACTGGCATTGTATGCGCTGAGAAATCAGCCAGGTTCAGACCACCATCTTATCTCACAAGATAGTGATAGGGAGGCGAATGAGGACACCTCTCACGCCTCCGTCTAGAATTAGAAGTGATACCCAGCCAACAGCACAATTGTTAGGAAAGGAGCTCTGTGATTACCTTACGTGTATGAACAAGCATCTCTGTCATTTCAGATCAGCTCAAGCCACAGGGGTGCAGGGCAGCGCAGAACAGAGAAGGAGCTAATCAGCTTTGTTTTTCCAAACTTTTCCCCGGAGATACGGTCATAATCTGCATACTTTGCTAGAAGGAGGCACACGCTTCATTTCAGAGGCCCCTTCCTAGTGGAAGACATTATACCGTCTTCAGGCAAGGTATAAGGCAGACGCGCTTGGACATTCCTCAGAGATGTAAAGATCCATGCTAGAGAATCCCCATCATACCCACACCCATTGGAAACACGCATAGGGAAGAACCACAGCACGTGCAGACTAGGTCTGTGGTGAAGAAGAAGGATGCAGAAGCTGTCAAATAAAGATATAGAGTATTATTGGACTGTGGCTTATAGCGGGACACTCTTTTTAATCACTACAAGAGGAGTTAAGGGCAAGTAATTGTTCTTGAGCCACAGGAGTTTGTTGACATTGGACTGAGGCATCTATAAGTCTTGATCATAAAGGAGAGTATGCCAGATTTGGTGTTCCTGTTTGACGACTGGAAGAGGGAGCAGTAGCCTGATTCCTTTCTTACTGAATTCCTTTTTGGAGATGCCTATGGTAGTGCCCAATGACAACGTTTCCTGGATCATTCTTGCTGTTTTCGTGTTTATATTGCATGCTTACCCTGCGCTTGTGGGGAGAACTACTAGCATTCATCTTTTCCTGCAAGATCCTAAGAATTGCCCAATTGTGAGAAGAGTGCTTGCAGCTATCATTGAGCAGGTCCTTCGGCTTCCTGAGTTCAGTGGGGGAAACACAAATGCCACTGTCACCGGATAATACACACAATGTGGTCAGTTTAGTATTTTACTGACTGAACAATGTCCACATCTTGTTGGGAGACAAACTGATGTTAGAACTTTTCTGACAGACACAAGAAACAATACAGCGCTTAATCAAATATTGAGAGACATCATATTCCAAATGAATGAGTACTCTGGGAGAACATTAAGAACTGAATGAGGCGTTGAAGGAAGAAGATCCAAAAGTCCACTGATTGAGGAACTTTTGTTTCATGCTGAAAGACGATCTTCATGTCGTCTGTTCAGAGGCCAATACGTGGCATTCATTGGTAATTTGTGTTTATTACCGATTAAATCAGCCAACTGAAGCTGATTGAGGAACTTTTTGAGCCAACTCAGCAGATTCCAGAAATAAGTGCATGATATTGCCCCATTAAAAGTTATTTTGTCCTTCCTTAAAAGTAAAATGGGCAGAATCAGTAGTAATTTCATTATGGCAGATCACGAGAGATGTCCACAATGTGCAAAAAGCACTTGCTGCAAGTGGTCCTACATTTGTGTCATCTACACCTGTATTGTGTTCATAGTGGTATTGCTCTCACTTACAGTACGCACGGCTTACTATGTGGAGACACATGAAGTAAAGATTCCTGTGTATCCTCCTGTACAGGATAAGGGTACAGAGGTGACAACTAATAGGCAGCCAAGACCTTATGTAATTGTCCCTACTTTAGAGGTACACACAAAGCACCTGTTCCTGTGGTTGATGAACCTAAGTTACCTTTTGGAGGGAGGTCACACATGAAGGTTATAGCAAACTCTTTATGGCCGTCATTTGCTGCTGCTAGAAAAAGGCAGTTGGAAAAGAAAAGGTTTTTGGAACTTTCTCCTACTCAGGTAGCACATGTATACACACCCAGTCTACTGATGAATTTTTCTATGATTGGTCCAGTAAGAAAAAACTATGCTGACATACTCCATGAGATGATTATAGAGGCTCATAAGAGAAGAGTGAGGGCCAAGAGGAATGCTAGGGTGGATGATCATGAGCTAAATGATTACCTGGACAGTACAGCACATTTGGGGAATAATCTCTGATATCAGCATATGAAGGAAATGGGAAGAAGTACCTCAAAGGAGGAATGCTTTGTATGTGCACTCCTGCCTTATAGCATGGAGAAGTCTAAGATCTTCATAGCTATTGAAATAGACGTTCAGACAGCACATTGTCTGTCACACATAGCACTCTGCCATACAAGAGGCCGTACAAGAGGGCAGTGACTTGGCCTCCTCTCCTCTAACGGGAGGAGCATATAAGTGTACAGTATTACTGGGTTGGTAGTAAAAACTGCATTGGACAGAGTTCTACAGCGGTTTGATAAAGCATTTGAATTTGAAATTTAAAAACAAGGGACATAAGAGAATCCCATTAGTGCAAGAACCAGTAGGCCACTGACATTGTGTTCCTCACGAGGACAGAGTAACTATCAACCTCGTAATACTATGTACTTATATGATCCTCCCCTTAGAGAAACAATCAATGGCCCAGACGAAGGCATTTTCATCTCAAGCCAAAACGTCAACGGACATAGCACTTAAGGTGCCCAACAGTCCCCAGAACACCTAGAGACTAATTCCCTGACGTTGACCTAAGGATTGGTCACTTTTCTGCCTGGCAACTGACCCTGATGAGGTCGGGTTAAAGGACATGTATCTAACACTCCAAAACTAGATTAGGAGCCAACATTGATATTCGTTTTATATTGTTTGTTGCTGTGTACTAATGCAAGATTTGATTGTGTTTCAGCCGTTACATGAAAAAGAAGGTTCCTTGCATGTATTCTTGCTTAGTACTCACATCTATCTGAAGAAGAATAACTTATTTATGTGAATTTATTTATGTGAATTACACTGTTTGTTTAAGTATTTTTGTATGTATTCATTGCAAAAATGAGAAAACAAAGTAAGATAAAAATCCACCAGCATATTAATAAATGCTGAAAAAAGTGTTTTAGAAAATGCATGTGTTTTTTGCATGATTGAATCAGCAGTTACATTTGACTTACAAGTATGAAAGTACGTTTGTGAAGAAAAAAATATATGTGGCAGAACGCCTCTGTATTGCCTATGTCTATTACGGTCACGACGTGGATGGCTGTAGATAATAAGCACTGCCTGCTTAGCGCAGCTTATGCTGGAGAAGTCCATTCACGGTTCAGAAAGGGCGAAAATGGTAATCAAATACTGTCAAGTTACAAATGGTGGTCCTTCTTTAAGAGTGCCTTGATTGCATCTCGTGCGGGGCATCTGGAATAGTGAATAAAAAGGCAACTGTGCCATTTAGTAGATTGGGCAGATAGTCACATCATGATTGCCTGTAGTTGATCAGCACGGATCTCTCGGCAATCACTCTCCGATGTCTATTCTTCAGGGGACCACACACAGCGAAAATAAGTAGTTATACTATCCAGTCCAGTTTTTCATTGAGACCATCCTCGACGCTATTTGCTAAATATATTAGGTGTTGTTCTTTCTTAAGAAGCGTCCTTTTATCTCGGTTGCAATCCATGCCTGGTTTTAATTTTAACAGGACAGACCATCTCAGTTCGTCTGGTTGGTGTATCTGTTCGATCCAGTGTCCCACTAAAGGTGCGTTGGGGATCCAATGTTGTAAACAGCTTTTATGTTCATTGATTCTTCGTTTGATCCTCCTTTCAGTTTTCCCAATGTAGATTGTGTTACAAGGGCACCAGATGCCGTATATCACCATTGATGAATTGCAGTTCGTGAATTTTGTTTGTTTCCAAGGTTAAGCTAAACCAATGTCTATTTGCGTGCTTTTCGTAGTGGATGAGCAAGACGTACACTTACCACATGGGTAGTGGCCCGTAAATTCTTGCATGCCCCATTGTTCAGGCAGAGTTTTTTTGCTTCGTTTGAGTTAAGCTGCTGTCATTTCTTGTTATATACTCCTTGAGATTTTCGCTGCTTTTGAAGGCTACTAATGGTCTGCAAAATGGTTTCGTGCCCATTTCTAAAATGTTCCAATTCATAGGGAGTAGCAATCAAGGCCTGAACATGCAGGTTGGTAGGGCACTAATTGCATATGCCACATATGCCAAATACATACTTCGATTTAGGGACCCATTTGCTGAGCCTCCTGTCCTGTGCCCTTATGACGGTAGCGCCATTTGTGAGGAAAAAAGGGTTACACTTGCACACAGCTGGCAGCAATGTGTTTGTGCCATTCTGTGGGCGGAGCAAGGGGGCATGCCTTGGCGAAGAGTGCACACACGTGACACATATCTTCTTTTTGGATGCCAAACCGGCCACATTTTAATCTCACAGCAAACCATTAATGCACTCCCAAAAATGTGACATTATGCATAATGCACAATATCAAATATCAATTCCCACATAATTCAAAACAGCACTTCCTGTTGGCAAGTGGTCCAGGGGAACCATGACACTCTGCCCCACCGGGGTGCTGCATGGTGGTGAGGCCCTGTCCCCTCCCCACCATGCCCTTCACAGGAGGCGTTACCATGAGGTAGCCTCTTACCTTACCGGGCCCAGCTGCCCCCTGGTCCCGCCGCCACCCCCCGCTGGGAGCTTCCGGTCGCCATGCCACATTCCGGCTCTGGAGTCCCCCAGAAAGGGATCTCAGTGTCCTCATGGTCCTCCCCCTCCTGCCACAGGGCGCGGACCCAATGGTCCGTGCTCCCAACCCCTGAAAAGTTCAGTCCCATACTGGGACAGATGCACCCCGTCCAGGTGAGAAGTTCCCAGGCCCAGCAATAGGCCATTCATGATAATATGCAGGCACCCCTGGATGCCTGCAAACCAGGCTAGTTCACTGTTCAATTTCCATGCCGACATGTTCAATGGGTCTGCCGGTCCTGGGCAACCGCAGAACAATCTGGGAATAATCTGAGAGCAAGCGAAAAACGTCCCTGGGCAGACCTGACCGAACCAAGCAAACAACAAAGTCAAGTGTTTGATGAGTTCCTTTCTTCCCAATCTCATCAGGTCGTTCCCCCCAAAGTGCAAAATGTCCTTCCACCAATGAAGGCACTTGGCACACTTGGAATCCTCCATGACAAATCCGGTGAATGTCCATGGCCGCCACTTCTGACAGCAACCCAGGTCCTTCTCGCACTCTCAGCTGCATTTTCCAGTTGAACGAGTGCCCCACGACCAATACCGCTGGCTTCAACATCACCTTCCTCAACTTGACAGAAATGACAGTCATCTGTGCCCACATCTTCCCCACTCTCCTTCTTGGCCCCTAACACAGGAATTGTGGTCGTATGTATCCCTTGTGATTTCCACTGCCCCAATGCCTTTATTTGTCTTTCACTGTACCCATAACCTGTGGATGTGGTGGTTACCCCTATTCTAAAAGAATGCGGGGCAAAATCCAACCCTTCTGGCCCAGCTTCCTTCAATGCTTTCTCAAAGGTTTTTCTGAACGGGCACCTGGATAGACGTGACCCGTCCTTGTGAAAGAATAACAGCCATCCCTGTACCCCCTGTACCTCAGGTATGCCCGTAGCCCCCCTATTGGGCAGATGTCTGCCCTAGTATGTGCCGTCATAGTTACCCTGGCCCCTTTTCCCTCCTGGTCTGTTTTTGACTTCCTTAACCAAATGTGTGCCAGGGCCCCCCTCCAATGACAGATCATTCCTAGACAGAACACCTGCAAAATCAGTTGTGGATCCTCCCACCAATTCACTGTTCCTGACGGCCCCAAAGAATGCTGTTACGAAAACTGCTCTGAACAACGCCCTTTCTCAATCATCCCTGCAGATACCCCCCCCAGTACCTGTACTATTGCGGCTATCCTATCTTATTTGGGTCTAGAGGTCTCCTCCTATTCCCCCCCCGGTGCCACCACCCTTCTCCAACCAGCTAATGCCTTTTTTATCACAAAATCAGTGGAAGGCGGGTTCCTTGCTTGTAGCCCTACAAAGAAACCAATGGCCGCCATATTTGTTTTGGCCATCCCCACTGTCAACCCCCCATCCCCATGTGTAAGTGACCCAAAAATCTTCTTGCAGCTTGTTTGTGAAAAATATCTACCAGACCTCGTCCCACACAATCCCCTGAATTCCACAAATGCTTCCTCGTATGCGCTTTTTATCCTTCCTGATACTGATACATTTATCAGGAATGCTAAATCCGGGCACCAAGCTTCCAAAGTGCCTCTGGGAAATTCACCATCACTAGGTCCACCCGGGCAACCACCACTGGAACTCCTGCAGTTTAAAATGGGACAAAGCATCAGCTGCATTATTAAGGACACCTAGAACATGTTTCGCTCAAAAGCGAATATTTGCTTTTAAACATAGTAACACCAGTCTTTTTAGCAACCTCATCATTATTGGGTATGTTGCCCTCTGACTGATGATTAAGCAGACCACCGAAGTACTGTCTGGCCAAAACACCATGTCCTTGACCCATAGCTACTTTCCCCAGATTGATAGTGCTACGATAATGGGAAGGAGTTCCAAAAATGTTATGTTTTTTCACAGATCCTGATTCTTCCAGCTGTCTGGCCACCACTGACCGCACCATTGGTTGCCCAAGATTGCCCCAAAGCCCACACTCCCGATGCATCTGCGTAGAGGCCCAACTGCCCTTTGCATAGCATTTTTTCCGGCCAAGCCCATATTCCATTAAAATCCCCTAGAAAATTGTCCAAAATCCCCAAGTCCTGTTTTTGTTCTTTGGTCAGCCTGGTGTGGTGGTGCAGTTTTGTCAAGCATGAAATGGCCCCTGCTATGGAACAGGAGAAGGGCCTCACCATCAGAATGATTCTGAGAGAAAAATTCAGCTGCCCTACCAGACTCTGCAGCTGCCCAAGTATCACCTTTTTGTCCTTCATGCAGGCAGATAATGCCCCCCTGAAGTCTTGCACTTTATCGCCCAGTACACGGCATTCCCCCGCCTCGCAGTCAATCTCCATGCCCAGAAAACATAATGAGGTGGAAAGAACCTCTGTTTTCTCCACTGTCAAGTGCATCCCCCATTTTCTAGCATATCATCAGTCCTTGCACCTCATATTCATCCTTTAATTCCCTGACCAAGTGTGTTCCTGTAATTTTTTTTTTTTTTTTTTTTTTTATTGATTAGAGTTGTATTACAACAACTTTTTCAATTTTATACATAATACAAAAAAGATTCAATTCATTCAAGAATAAAAGCAATGAATCAAGAAACAGACATATACAAATACAATTACAACCATCTTCCGCGTCTGATTTCATAGTTTAAAAGTGTTAACTTGACATAATATATATCAATCATTCCAGATTTAAAGCTTTTAAAAAATTAATAGTAGCAATCCTTATACCCATACAGTCAGAAGCAGCCAAGGCGATCCATCTATTGCTTGGATCTATTTGTGCAAAATATCCAAAATATTTGGAAAAGTGTATATTTCGTAAACTCAAAAGCTTGGAGGCAGGGCACTCCAATAGTAAATGTTGCAATGTTTCAACAATTGTTATATTTTGACAAAACCTGCACCATTCCAAATCTGGTGGGATTTGTTTTCTTCTTACTTTAATTTCCCTAGTAGGCCAGATATTAAATCGCAGCCTTAGGATGTCATGTCTAATAGCAGAAGAGGGAGCCAAGCGCAAATACGAGGGGATATCTTTGTAGGCTTTAGGTGCAAATATTGTAGGATCAAAATCTTTATAGGTTAGACACTTTTCTCGAGTCTCAATCCAATCCATCATATGGATTTTCTTCTTTGCTCTCTCTGGCTGATCTAATAAAAGGGCCAATGAGATATCAGCCTTTACCATGATAGAGAGAACGTTAAAAGACCACTGTTTCGGGAACCTTTCTGGTGAGGTTAATATGTAACTGGAGATAGCCGACAAGGCACAATTTTCCTGCGTGGAGAGCAAGCATTTGCGGAATAGTGCACATAAACGCCAGTTATGTTGGGCACATAATGAGATTAAGCCCAATTCGTAGCGCATCATAACTCCAGGGATGCATTGCGGTAAATGCAAAATGGCTCGCCAGAATTTGGATTCTAAATGATTAAGAAATCCATTTGGTAAGATTTGCGTTTCCATACCATAAAGAATAGTTGGAACAACGTTTTGATTCCAAAACAAAATGGCTGCTTTAAGTGTAAATTTGCCATACTTGGATACAATTATTCGGGTCTGACATATTGCCATAATTAACTTTTGTTTAATTTTGTTCAACTGTGAGTGTAATGTGGGACAACCATCAAAAACAACGCCCAAATAAACATAATTTAAAACTATCTTTATGGGGATTGTCTCAATTTGCCATGTTAACAGATGCTTGCGTAAACCTTTAGGGAAGAACGTAACAATCTGTGTTTTAGCAGTGTTTACAAGTAATTCATTTTCTTTGAAATAGTTGCAAAGTGCTGACAGAAGGTTACGAAGGCCACTCGGTGTTTTTGACACAAGAACAAGATCATCCGCATACCATAATGCACTAATACTAACACCATTTAGCATGGGAGAGTCGGCCACGACTTTAGAAAAAATCCAACGAACATCATTTATAAAAAAATTAAACAAAGCAGACGCTAAGCTACAACCCTGTTTTAACCCTCTATACGTATATACAGGGGATGATAAGAGACCTTCGGAATTTAATCTTACAAAGATTTTAGTTTTTGAATGTAATGCAAAAATGATGTCTATAAGAGTGGAGGGACACTCCGCTTTGATTAACTTATTTATAAGTTTGGGTCTTGAGACCGAATCAAAGGCGGAATGTAAGTCAACAAATGCAAAGTATGTGGGCTGTCTCTTACACTGAGCTTGTTGTCGGATGGCGTTTAAAGTAAGCAGGTTGACACTGGTACCCAAACCAGCGACAAAGCCAGTTTGGGCTGGGTCACATTGACAGGCGGCCGATGTCCAGAGGTTAAAATCTCTTAATACTAGCTTAGTGAACAACTTCCCAGAAGCATCCAATAACGCTATCGGACGATAGCTTTTGGCATCTAAGCGATCACCCTTTTTATAAATCGGGATGATGACAGACGAACGCCAAGTATCTGGTAAGCATTTAGTTTGTAAAATATACTGAAATGTGTTATTAAGAATTGACGCCCATTCATTTATATTTTGTTTGAACATCCAGTTGTTAAGGCCGTCAGGGCCTGATGCTCTAGACGAAGATGCTGTTTTAATGAGAGACAGAATCATAGTTTCAGAGCATTGCAACTCCCAACTTCTTGAGGTACTACCATTATAAATGTAGCTACTCATCTTGGGATCCTTATATAAAGTGTTAAAGTGTCTAATCCACGCAGCTTCATGAACACCATTAAGTTGGGAATGTGTTTGGGGTACTGTGCCACATTTATTTAACAATGCCCAGATCAAACCAGAATTTTTATTACAGCATGTTTGTAAAAACTTTTCACTATCTATTTGATATAGTGTTACTTTCCTTGATCGGACCCAATTGCGATATTTTGTGTTGACAGACCTGATCGCGTTAATTTGTTCAACTAATGGTAATTTTCGGAGTATTCGGATCTCTTTACGATGGGCTTTCTTTCTCTCATGGAGAGCCATATCAAACCCATGAACATGACCTCTCAAAGTTCTATTAGAGACGGGTTGGATGTTTGCAAAGGTGCTTAAAACATCAATATAAGACGAGGCTCCTAGTGCTCTTTGATTATTCAATAGAATTGCTTCATTTAGAGCCAACAATTTATCCGAAGACCACTTGAATCTATTTTTACCATTATTTAGTGTCAAGATTTGTTTATAATAACATGCATTCTTAGGGCTATTTGGTACAGGGATCGACCAAGACAAAGCTAACAAATGGTGGTCGCTAGTTGTTTGTTTAACGACAACAAATTTAGAGGCATTCTCAAATATGCTGTTAGATAAAAATACATAGTCAATTGTGGATTGAGAATTGCCTCGCTCCCAGGTATTCATTGAGGGGATATCTCCTAAAATTGTGCCATTTGCCATTTTTAGGTCTAAATCATTCATAAAGGACATCCACCGTAGTCCATTACGATTTTTATTCATTAGGTTGTGTTCAATGCAAGTAAAGTTTAAATCCCCCATTACAAGGGTTCCAGATATATTACCCTGAATAGAAATCATTTCAAAAAGAGATGACAAGGCTATATAGAAGTTTTCATCAGTAATGCCTGCAGGGTTTCTGTACACATTAATAAGGGCATATGTGAGTTTCTGAAAAGTGATTTTAACCAATTGTATATATTTGTTTGGAGCTCGCCAGGGAGAGATTTTAAAACCCTTGCTCACTTTCACCGCAACTAGTAAGCCAGCGGTCGGTCTACCTTTACCGCTGTGTTCAGCTGGAAGGAGACTGAGCTCATGGTCATCCCAAACTGGCGACTTTAATAACCATGTTTCTTGCAATGCAACAATGTCAAATGTATTCAGTTGATTATTTGATGACCATTGCAAATGCGAGGAGCCTCGAGTATTCCAACAAGCTAAAGAGATATCAGTAGAAAGCACATTTTTTAATGGTTATGAGTTATGATTGACTAAAGCCGGCATGCCTGTACCTAGATTATTAATACAGAAATTACAGCCACATTCCGATTGAGATTTGGATTTTAAAAAATCTTTGTTTATATCATTGGTGGGTTGACGAGCTGGATCTTGAGCTAATAAAAACCCAAGATTAAATAGATCCATTCTTGCATTCCAAATAGTGTTGCGAACTAATCCAGATTTAATCCATAGTCTTACCACGGAAAGATTCTTATCACACAAGAATTCTATTTGGTTTAGGTCGGAGGAAGCAATAGCATCCAACCCTTCAACATCTCCAAAGATATTGAGGACACTAGCCCGACATAAATCATATTTTGGGTAAGACCCATCGCGACACTTTAAAATCAAGGTATGAAATGAGCTGAATTTCTTTGACAATGCAGTGCCACCGTCAACTACAGGATTAATATGAGTGGCTTTGGCAGTTTCTGTGTTCGTTCTAAATGTTTCTTTTGCAATTTTTTGTTGACTACAACTCATTCCTAAAGGTAGAATCTGGTTTAGACCAGTACCGGATTCATTATTGCGGGAGGATACTTCAACAACACTATCATTGAGTGGTTTATGTATCTGAGATGACGGGGCTCTACCAGTTGATGGTTCTGGCATGGCCTCTAAGATTTTTTTTGATAAATACGAGTCTACCGCAACTTTTAATGAGGTTAATCGATCGGGACAACCTGTTGGGAGATCGACTCTTTGAGCATACATAACTTCCTTGCTTAAAGTTGGATGTGAATGAGCTGAAGAACTCCTCGAAACCACAGGCAGGGGATATGTCTTATCGGAAGATGTTAATAATAAATTTACCAGTTCATTCAGGGGATCATGTTCCACAGGTAATACCAAAACCTCCTTAGGGGTCACTTGTGAAGTTACAAAGGTGCCTGACGTGGCATTAGTTACTGTAGGTACACTTACAATATTGTTTGGTTTAACCTGAGTGGTATCAGCACCACTATCTATAGAAACAAATGGTAGGCAAGAAGTAATTTTTTGAACTTCTACCGGGAGACGCTTTTGAAGATTTTTTTTGGGGACAATCTTTGAGGTTACAACTTTTGATTTTTTATTGGTCACCGTTAAGCGACTATTCCCTTGAGCATTGGATTTTTGACTACCGTGTGTTTTAGTATGATCAATTTGTTGGACAACCTCCAACGCTGAAGAATCTAAGCTAATCCAAGATTCATTGCTTTTTGCAATTCTGATATCATCCACACATTCAATTGGTCGAATAACGTTAGGGAATGTTGGTAGTGCGGAGGTTGAAGGCACAGGTACAGCGCTGACGGCTTCCATAGTGCAAGTACGTTGCATAATAGATGCACCAGAATTTCCAAGTAGAGCTTGCTGAGATAAAACATATGTTTCAAGAAGAGAGATTCTTTTTTCCAAGTTCCCTTCAGATTTATTTAACATACATTTCCCTGAGTTCACTTTCATCCATTCACTAATGATGTTTAGCTTATCTGATTGAGCAGTTATTTTATGCTCTAAGGAATCAAAAAGCTTGAATAAGCTATGAATCGTGGTATTGATTGCCCCCAGCGTGACCTCTAAAAGGGCCGAGTTTGTGGCTATCGAAGTGCCTTGTTTTTTCTTGTCAGTAGTTAGACAGCGACGCGGAGTTGGATTTAGAAAGGACTCCTCATCCACTCTAGTTGAATCCATGGAGCACGGTTGGGCATAATCGATCTTAGTTGAAGCCCTCGAGCTTTCTAAATCCCTACAGTCAATGAGGTCTGAGTGAGGGGGTGAAAAAGATTTAACGGGACTAACATGTCCCACTGTTTCAATAATTACAGAAGACATTGATTCATTCAAAATGGACGTTTCATGTGTTACAATAGAGTTCGAATTGAATTGGGCTTCACTCTCATGCATTGATTCTTCTACAACAGTGGCACAAGTTGAAATGGGTTTAAAAATTTTTGTAGGAGAGTGCGATACAGTTAATAATGTCTGATCTGAAATGGTAGTTCTTAGAATGGAAACAGGAGTAACAACCTTTAAGGGGGATTCTAGTAAATTCACATCAGTTATAGCAGAATTTGGTACACCCACTTTGGGCGTTTTAGCCACCGGAAGAGACAGGTTCATTGGCTCAGACAGAGATCTTCCCCTTTGAACTGTTTCATAAAATTTACGTATATCATTATGATTGGGGTTATTAGTAGTTGGAGTCAAGATAATATTTTTCCTTGACACCCGTGTTCCACTTTTAGACTTCTCCTGGGTATTTGGAATAATTTTATTAGAAGGCGTCTGAGGGGAAGATGCTTGAGCCAAAGTACCCAGCACTTCACTGGGCCGCAGCACCATTGGGTCTCTAGTACTATCAGAGGGCATACCTGACTTCAGGGTGAACATTAAAAAATGAGAAATGAGAAATTAAAACCAACAATTGATATACTATACCTATGACCTACAGGATTGTACCCTACTAAGAAGATGGCTTAAGGTCAATTTAAATTAAATCCTCACAGTAACTAAAAAGCAGTACAACAAAAAAAGTGTACCGAAAATTTATCCAAGTCACCTCACCATCATCCACCCAACAGCCTCACAACAGCACAGCTATCAGCCTTATCTCCACCGGGCTTAACGCCGCAAGGGTGGCGGCCTCTGCCTTTTGACGGGGATGAAAGAGTCACGTGATGTGGCACGTGACCTACAAGCTCCGCCTCCTCCAGGAAGCGGATTATGACCGGCAAGAGCCCAGGAATGCTCGCAGTGCCGGCGAAAGGATAATTAGAGTCAAGCGATTCTGTCACAGCAATCCTTCACAAGTTATAACACACCGCTCAGGCGGCGGCCTCTGCCTTTTGACGGGGATGAAAGAGTCACGTGATGTGGCACGTGACCTACAAGCTCCGCCTCCTCCAGGAAGCGGATTATGACCGGCAAGAGCCCAGGAATGCTCGCAGTGCCGGCGAAAGGATAATTAGAGTCAAGCGATTCTGTCACAGCAATCCTTCACAAGTTATAACACACCGCTCAGGCGGCGGCCTCTGCCTTTTGACGGGGATGAAAGAGTCACGTGATGTGGCACGTGACCTACAAGCTCCGCCTCCTCCAGGAAGCGGATTATGACCGGCAAGAGCCCAGGAATGCTCGCAGTGCCGGCGAAAGGATAATTAGAGTCAAGCGATTCTGTCACAGCAATCCTTCACAAGTTATAACACACCGCTCAGGCGGCGGCCTCTGCCTTTTGACGGGGATGAAAGAGTCACGTGATGTGGCACGTGACCTACAAGCTCCGCCTCCTCCAGGAAGCGGATTATGACCGGCAAGAGCCCAGGAATGCTCGCAGTGCCGGCGAAAGGATAATTAGAGTCAAGCGATTCTGTCACAGCAATCCTTCACAAGTTATAACACACCGCTCAGGCGGCGGCCTCTGCCTTTTGACGGGGATGAAAGAGTCACGTGATGTGGCACGTGACCTACAAGCTCCGCCTCCTCCAGGAAGCGGATTATGACCGGCAAGAGCCCAGGAATGCTCGCAGTGCCGGCGAAAGGATAATTAGAGTCAAGCGATTCTGTCACAGCAATCCTTCACAAGTTATAACACCTGTAATTGGAATCTCCTGTATGGGATGGGGTCCAATGATTAGTTTCACATGAAGATATGGTGTACCTATGGGGAAATGGGTCATGGCAATGATTAAATGCTGTGGCGCCAAATGCTCCTGTTCTAGATGTTTTAATAAACAGACAATGCCCAATCAGGGAATTGAATGATGACTGTGAGGTGCAAGGGCTGATATGCTTAAGGGGAACCTATTGTGATCATAGTGGAGGACTGAAAGAAATATTACTCAGATATGGAATGGAAAGGAGTGGGTGTGGTATGCTTGGAAGCGCAAGTGTCCACCACCAAGAAAGACTGTGCCTGTCTAAGTAAGTAATTGGGTTGAACACATGAGGAAGGTACTTTGACCATGGCTACTTTGTGCAGCCATGGGAACTTGCAGGCCAGAGAAGAATATATATTTAAGTACATAATGTATTCTTTAGTGTACTGAAATAAGTTGGCTTGGTAGCGAATTGCAAACCATCAGCTAGCACCCTTTGAGGAATAGCTGAGGAACAGTGTGTAAGAGATTAAAGTTGGAGAATGCGATACCAGGTAGATCATGGTTAGTGGTGTAGTTCGGAGTAACATGCGTATTTATATGTGCACCAACCACTTTGAATGCATTGCTGAAATATGTCTTGTTTGCCTTTTTTCCATAAATGCATGGCATTCTAGTCTTTACCTTGTGTAGCCGCATTTTATATATTAACATTAGCGAATGCCCCTCTTCCGATTGAAATGGGTTGATAATGGTGAGAGTAGGGAAGTGCTTGTGGTGTGTAGCTCATAATTCTTGCCTAAATGAGAATACTAGCATCTCTCATATTTAACCAGGTTGAACTTTATTGGGTCAGCATTTACAAAAATATGTAGCTAATGATAATTCTTGCCTAAATGAGAATACTGGCTTCCCATATATTTAAGCATAATGAATTTTATTGGGTCAGCATTTACAAAAGTAAGGAAAACAAATATGTTTCCAACTTGTGCTTGGTCATTATTATAGTTTGGTGCGGGTATGACAGAACAGAACGACGTCACATGTATCATGACATCATGACGTGTAACATGTAAATAAATTAGGTGGGCTCCAAAATGGCAGCCATTTTTTGTCGCAAATTTTCTCGAGTGACTCCAACTGGAGTAGAGCACTGACAGACTCTCTGTATTTGTGAGAAGCAATTATGTGGTTTTCTTCACCCCTGGTTTTAAATTTAATTTGTAGACTAAATAGTTGCAGGTACATTGTGCATGTGCGGCCTATGTGTTTCAGGTTGCAACTGATTCTTTGATTTATAATTCAAGAGCATTTCCTCACTGGAAGGAAAGATGTTCTTGATTTAACTAATGGCTTGGTTGTGGTGTAGCCTTGGTTTCTGATTTCTGGTAATAAATAGTAGTAATGGTGTGTTTTGCTTTGTTGTACATTTTTATATAGGACACTATTTTTGTGTGCAATAAAAATAGGATATGATCAGTAATTACTACACTTAGTAGGCAAAAGGAGTCTGGAACCATATTGGGTTTGGGTTTTTGATACTCAACTTAAGGTAAGGAGTTTTGTCCGTCATTAGCACCTGGTGTGGTGGGGTTTACAATGTTTGTGTGGAATTGAGGACATTAGAGTATGTATACTTTCTATTTTTATTTTTTCGAACAAAATACTGATTTATCTAGAGTTTGGACTTTGGATTGGACTTTGGATTGTAGATGGAGCAGGTACTTCAATCTGCACGTATTCTCCCAGGCATATAGAAGAATAAAACAGGATAGTGATGCTTTTTAATTGGTGATATTATACGCCATTTGTACCGTAAAAATGGTAAGACCTGAATACATTGAGTTTTTCATTTGATATTTGAGGTTGATATGGGGTATGGTCTTGGTGATGGACACGCTGTTTTGGTGGTGTGAATGTGTTGGTTTGTTCTTTGGACAGTGAAATAGCACTACTGGCAATTTTGAAGCTTTATAACATTGTTGTATGTACAAATTGTAATGGGTAGTATATGTGCCTTTGTATCTGCTCTTCTCCCATTTCCTTGAAAACGACACTGTGAATCGCATTTGATCCTTGTGCACTATTATGGATGTAATGGGACATATGGAGTTCTTCTTTTCTAATATGGTGGCAATGTATAATGTACATTCATTCTTTGATGTAATAATTTGTGTTTTATGAATGATACCACTTGTATTAATTGTGCATGATTGTAGCCCTGAAGACCTGATATTTAAGGTTGAAACACGTGTCGGCATCAATCAATTGGCATCAATCAGTTAAAAGAATTAAGTTGTGTCTTCAGTCTCGGGAACATTGACTTTGTTTTGTACTTACTGAGATTTATAGGGTTTGGCACATCTGGTCACTGTGTTCATTTTGAGTGATATTTCTATGATTTGGGGCTAGTGTCAGATTGGGTGACCGGGGCAGGTTTGATTCCCTACCCCATGAATTGTATAAATATATATATATATATATACATATATATACATATATGTATATATATATATATATATATATATAAACATATATATATTTGAATTTTAGGGTCAGTTCAACTTTTAAGATGTGGTATTAGCTCGATGAGGTGGTAGCCCGATTAAATCTGTGCTTTCATGTTTCATGAAAGCATTAGTAATCATTAAAGCATTAGTAAGTGTGCCATCTCAGCCAAAGTCGTTCGGTCTCCCTCGTCGGTGCAGGTGAGTCGCAGATAAATGCACGGCTATGTGATTGTGTTGGAGTGGGTGCCATTTTCTCGTGCATTATGTTGTGCTGTGTGTGTTACGGTATGTTCTTTTATGTTATGTCATCTTGTGATTTGTTATGTTATATTTTTTCTACATAGTGCAACTATTGACAAGCGTCAAGAATTGTTACCACCCCGCACAAAATCATCGTGTGTGTGTGTGTGTGTGTGTGTGGGAGGGGGGTGTTTGAGTGAGGCATACGTTTATTTTGTATGATGATTTCCCAATATGTGTCAGCATGTGCAATATGGATGCGATAGGTGCTGTACTGTGAGCGTGCTGTATGCTGTTGTGGGAGTGTGTGTGTGTATTTGATTGAAGGAAAAGTCAAATAGTGTTACTGGTTGCTTAAAGAAGCTGGTAAGCCTGTGCGCGCTGTGCATTGTGGCTCCCAAGAGACTGATGTGCTGGACACAAAGCTTATTGTGTGACATTTTTAATTGTTTCCTGTAACTGGCAATTTGTGGGGAAGAGGGGGGGGCAAGGAGTGGTGCCGAGTGATCTGACGAATGTGTGTATTAGTTTCACAGAAAGCCAGCACGTGGTCCATCACTTAGCCCCTACGCCTCCAAATGTTTAATCGCCCTTTCTCATGTACCACCAAGTGCCGGATCCAACACGCTACTGGTAAGATGACTCCAGCCGTCTCTTTGCCAGCCGCGAAATGCCACTCCTCGCTGACAGAAACCCGGGAGCCCACGGGGAGCTTGGATGAGGCCCCAGGGAGCGTCCGCGTGCATGTTTAACAAGGACACGGAAATGGTGAGCCGCATACAGACCCGAGCCCATTCATCAACGGCACTCACCGACATCTGCCCATCGATTCCTGCCAGCCGTGAGCCAGAAATATCAGACCCCGCTGGACCGACATGAATACGTGACCTCTACCCCTGGGAGAGCCGAGCAGCACAGACAAGTATAAATATCAAGTGAGGAAGAGTGGGCAGTGAAATAAAACGCCGAACCTTCATCACCTCGTCCGCCACCTCGAATCACTACCACCTACCTACTCATCATGTGAAAAAGGTGGCCTTCCTCACCTTCCGCCTGTCAAGACATTGCAGGCAGCCAGTTATCTGCGAAATTGACAATCACCACTGATATCTGTAGAGCAGCCTGTAGGAAACTGACTAGCAGCACTGATAACTGTAGAACAGCCTGTAGGAAACTTACTAGCAGCACTGATATCTGTAGGAAACTGACTAGCAGCACTGATATCTGTAGAGCAGCCTGTAGGAAACGTACTAGCAGCACTGATATCTGTAGAGCAGCCTGTAGGGGCCTGTCAAACCAGTCACCCCCTCAGGGTGCAGCCCAGTGGTGCAGCCACAACGAGGCTAGCCCCTGTTAAGGCCAAAACCGGCTGAGAAAACATAACTGAAACCAGACCTGTGTGCAGGGGTGGACAGGCAACCAATAGAAGCCCTGGAAACCATGTTTAAAGGGGCCCCATCTTACACATTTTCAGCAAGCCCATCCCTTTTCCTATGGTAAAATGTGGAAATAAAATAAGTTACCACACAAAAGAGGCACGGAGTGCAGAGGCCTACCAGGAAATATCCAGAGTTCCCTACAGGCCAATCCACCCCTGCCTCGGTGGTGTCAAACAGGCCACATTCATTACAGTGTCAACTTACAGGTGATCCCAGCAAAGTAAGCTCCTAACAATTACTTCCTGATGGCCGTTTGGCATTTCTGTGCATTCACATCAAGAGAAGCACCACCAGCCTTTCCCATCGGCAGAAGTAGAGGTGAAGTCACTGCTCCCTCCTCCATCAACCGACCGCACGAAGCTGCTGGAACAGCATTTTTGGCAGCTAAGAAAAAAGAAGGTGAGCCCTGGTGGGCTCTTCCCACTCTGCTGGGATTTATAAAAAAAATATGTTTTAATATAAAATGAGAAGACATTTCTGGTGCGTGATCTAAGGACCTTAGAGATGATGATTCTTTTAGTGTAAGGGGTTCTGCTCGGTTTTGTCTGGGGTGGTCTGGAGATTCTTTCGGATAGGTAGAGAGGGGCAGTGTTATGCAAGCATTTGTGAGTGATGCTGAGAGTTTTGAAGATTACCCTTTCTTTGATGGGGAGCCAGTGTGCTGGTTGTCTGGCGGATGATTTATGGTCATGTTGGGGATGCTGATGGCAGCTCTGAAGGCGTTGTTCTGGACAACCTGGAGTTTTTCAATGTTTTTTGTGGCAGTGCCGGCTAGGAGGGCGTTGCAGTAATCCAGGCGGGAACCAGTTATGGCTCTCGCTGTAGTTAAGCAGTTTTCTTTGGAGAGGAGAGGTCTAGCCGCTGTGCGAAGCTTGGCATGGCTGCTGCGGACAAGATTGCGTTAACTTGTTTTGACATGGAGAGGTTGGAGTCCAGGTATACTCTTAGTGTTTTGACGGTGTGGAAGATGGGAATTTGAACATTATCAATGGTGAATGACATTTAATTCCTGTCAAGTTTCTTTAAGGTTTCTGGGGAGCTGATTAGGAGCAGTTCTGTTTTGTCCCCATTAAGGCAGAGCCAGTTTTCTGCCATCCAAGTTTGGATGGTGGCGTAGATTGAGTTAATGGTCCTGGTGTCAGCTTCATAGTCACCTAAGAGTGGGACGAGTACCTGCGTATCATCCGCATAGTTTGTGTAAGTGATGCCTAGGGCATCGAGGATGAGGAAGAGAGGCCTTGTGAATATATTGTATATAGTAGGGGATATGCAGGAGCCCTGCGGGACAACACATTTTAAGATGTTGGGAAGTGCACACGCTAAGTCAGAGAAGACCTTCATTGCTCTGTCTTTGAGGAATGATGTGATCCAGGCTATGGCATTGGAGGAGAAGTTGGCGGCAGAGGATAAGTGGTTGCAGAGAGTGTTGTGATCAACGAGGTCGAAGGCAGCTGACAGGTCTAAGAGGAGGAGGAGAGCTGGTTTGCCTTCATCTCTGATGTCATCCATTTGGTTCATCAGGTCTAGTAGTGCTGTTTCGGTCCTGTGACCTGGGTTGAAGAAGGACTGACGTAGACCATGAAGTTTGTTGTTTTCAAGGAATATTTGTACTTGGAGATATGCAGCTTTGTCCAAGAGCTCTAGTAAAAATTGAACTGTGGTGATGGGCCTGTAGTACCCACGGTTGGTGGATTTGAGTGTGGGTTTCTTAAGGAGGGGGAAACCCACACTTCCTACAGGCAGGGTGGAACATGCCCTGTGGCGAAGGAGGCATTGAAGGTGGTGGGAAAGGGGGCAAGGATGGGAGTGTATTCCTTAATGAGCTGTGCAGGCAGATGTCCCCTTTACAATTTGATGGTTTGATCGAGCTCATAAAATCAATGACTTCTTTTTCTGTAATATCTTGGAAGGAGAAGACGAGACGATTGCTCTCATCAGGGTCAGTGTGGTTGAGAGGCCTAGAGTTGAGGCTGTTGAGATAGTGTTGGTGAGCTCGGATTTTGTTTTGGGGTGCGTCAAGTTTATTCAGCATGGCCGATTGGATACTATTGCACCATGATTCATCTTTGGTGATGGATTGAGGGGAGGTGGTGGGGGATTGCAGCTCTCTGAATATGGCGAAGAATTCTTTCAAGTTTGATTTTGCATTAGCTATTCTAACGTTGAAGGAGGTTGCTTTAGGTTTGATGACCGCCAGTTTGCAATCTTTGGCTAATTTGTTGAAATCCTGTTTCAGGGAGTCAGCGGGCTTGGCTTTCCATCTAGTGAGCGCTTCCCTTTTCCTAGTGCATAGCTCAAGGAGTTCAGGGGTGTACCAGGAATTTGAGTGCTTTGTGCGCTTAGCTTTCCTAGAGGTGAGAGGAGCGAGGGAATTAACAGCTTGTGTGATGATGCCATTGAATGTTTGAACTAACACCTCAGGGCTGTTGGAGAATGGGGGTTTGAGGGCAGGCATCAGGAGGAGGGGAGTAAGTCTCTCTTTGCTGAGCAGGCGGGAGCTTCTTGTAAGAGCAGGGGGGAGTGGAGATTCCTTTTGGGTGGCAGCCTTGGAGGTGCCAGGGTTGAAGTGGATAATATGGTGGTCAGACCATGGTATAGGGGAGTTGGAGTTAATGGTAAGGTCACAGTTGCGGTGGGCTATCCAATTTAGGGACCGCCCTTTTGAATGGTTTGGACCTTTAATGGCCTGTTTGAAGTCTAAGGTGGATAACGCTTTGTCTAAGGATTTGGCTGCGGCATCATTAGGGTCGTTTAGGCCGAAGTTTATGGTCTCCCAAGAGAATGTTGAGGTTAAGGTCTCCCAAGAGAATGGACTGTGTGGTTTTCTTCAGGTTGTCGGATAGCAGGTGCATAAGCGAGGCTTGGAAGTTGTTGGTTGGTCCTGGGGGTCGATAGACAATGCGGAGTGTGATAGTACAATTGGCTGAGATGCTAATTTTGAGAAGTAGGTGTTCACTTTGGTTGCTGATTTCACTGTCAACTTTTCTGATTGGGATGGATTCTTTAGATATAAGAGCCACTCCTCCTCCTTTGGAGGGCAGTCTTGTCTGAATATTGTGTATCCAGGTGGGATTGCAACATTGGGCCTGTGGCTTTGTGAAGCCAGGTTTCACTGATGATCAGAAGGTCTAAGTTGTGGCAGGTGATGAGGTCATGAATGTCAAGTGTGTGTGCTACAAGTGATCTGGCATTAATAAGGGCGCAGCTGAGAGATGAGGTATGTGTGGTGCAGGGGTTGATGGTGTTCAGGGTGGCGCGTGAGGGGGCCTTAGGTGGGAGTCTCTCCGAGGGGGTGGGAATTGATGGTGTCATCTTGGAGTGTCTGGTGGGGTTGGTTTTAACACCTGTGGGCAAGGGGGTGGGGCAATAGTAGTAGAAGGCATCGGAGAGTGGTTCCCTTTTGTGAGGGAGGCCTGACAGGGTGGTTTATGTCCAGAGTAGGGTGAATTGGTGTTGTCCTTTTTTTGGTGGTATGGACAGGTAATGCAGGTATGTCGACAAGAGTAAGGGATGATCATTGTGGGATAGTGTAGGTATGCACCGGATCAGTAGTAGGGGGGCGTAGTGGTGGGAACAGGGGTCATTTGGGTACAAAGTGAGTAGGTGGGATGTTGAAAGGGTTAGGGAGTATAGTAGTCATTAAGGGATTGGTGGTGCTGAGGAGAGTGCGAGCCTGAGACAGTGCCATAGTTGTAGAGTAGGGTCTATGACTTAGGGGCTATGATCAAGGGAGGGCTGAGGTGCGGCCATGGTTAGATGTTAGTGGCACACAGGCAGAGTCTAGATGATGGATCTAATCCGGGTTTCACTTTCAAAACAAATTTGGGCATACAGGTCAAGTTGCGAGCGTTAGCTAAATGCATGTTTCATTTAAAAAACAATTGAGCCATACAGGTGAAAAGCGTGCGCTCACTAAATGCAAATCTCACTCGCAGAGCAATTTGGGCATACAGGTCAAGTTGCGAGCGTTAGCTAAATGCACGTTTCATTTAAAAAATAATTGAGGCATACATGTGAAATGTGAGCATTGGCTGGGAAGTTTGTTAGGCATTTCGTGCAGTGATGCATAACATAGAGTCTGTTGCGGCAAGCACCGATCCCAGTGGTGATTGTCCAGTGCGTTGATACGAAGGCAGAGAGTCGATCCCATATGGTGGCAGTGATGAGGAAGGACAATACATGGCTCAATCCTTTTACGGGGAAGAGCAGAGGCTGAGGGGGAGAGGCAGTGTTATACGGGCCAAGATGGGAGGTTGGTGCTGGCAGTGTCTTAGCCTGCATGCATGAAGACCATTTGTGGTGGGGCGGTGGCTCGGAGGCCCATTAGGTGGATGGGACAGGACACGGGGCTTTGGGCTCCACGGTCCGACGTGAACAGGTGCAAACAGGGCCTTGAGTGTGGGCCTTTGGTGGGGGGCCGGCGTTCACCTGCTGGCTTCCTATTGGCTCTATTAGGTCAGTGGGAGACCAACAGCATCAATCGTAAGGCCGCAGTGCGAGTTTCAAAGGTGCACTCTTGAGCATAACAAATGCGAGCTGCTATTTTCAAACAGGTAGAAGACAGTAGAATCAATGTGGCAGTAGGAATGAAATGACAGGATTCTGCTGCAATAACACTTGTTATGGATTTTTTTCATCAAAAGAATACCGTGCTGCCTGAATAGGAAGGCTGCAGGCAACTCTGCGCTCTTCAATTAGTAATTTAATTTCACTGTGTGTTTCTCCTTTTCCTCTTGTATCCCAGTGTACACTGCATTGTATTCTTTTAGAAAAATCAAATCTTGGTGGTTATGCCTTTCCTCTTGGTTTCTTGTTGTGCATTGCATTGTATTCCGCCTTGACAATCGGATCTTGCACCCCCACCTATTGCTCTGCAGTTGTATTTGTGCCCTCCTTAACAACTAGGCTGCCGGGTGGGCTTAGCAGGGGGGCATGCCCCGAGGAGGAGTGAACACACAGCACACTAAATTTGAATGCCAAACCAGCGACACTTTTTATTCCACAGCAAACATAGTGCTATGCCAAAAAAAGGGACATTTTTTAAACATGAAACGTAATCATCAACAACACTTCTCACGTATTCTACTTCCAAGGGGTCCAGGCGGATCATGTCCCCCCACCTCCAAGGGGCGGTGCATGGTGATGAGGCCCAGACCCCTCCTCACCATTCCCAAATTGTGAGGTGTCACCGGGAGGTAGACCCCTTTTCCACTGGGCCCAGCTGCCTCCCCGGTCCCACCACCCCCTTTGCCCCGCCGGGAGCCTCTGATAGCCGTGCCCCATTCCAGCTCCGGAGTCACCCCGAAAGAAATCTCTGTATCCCCATGGTCCTCCCTCACCTGCCAATGCTCTCCCCTACCCCATTATAAGGGTGGGTGAGATGGTTAAAATCATTCCTTTACAGAGGCTTCTGGGCTCTAGCAGGGTAGCACAGGCACGACAGCAACAGTCTCCCTGTGGGGCGAGTTAGAGATCCGTGAAGTCCTCGCCCCAGGACTGTCTTATAAAGCCATAGATGGGCACCACCACACCCCGCACCCCCATCATGCGTGAGCCCGCAAAACCTACCCATGCACCCTGCAGAGGCACCAGTTCTGGCTGGCCTCCAGTCAAAAATCCCCTGGCTGCCCCCCGCCTGCCCAACCCGTCAACCCCGTAAGGGCAGGTTTTCACCTTTGTGGGTTGAGCAGGTGGGCATGCTCCTAGGAGGAGTGAACACACAGTACACTAAATGTGGATGCTGAACCAGCCACATTTCTATTCCACAGCAAACATAGTTCTACACCAAAAAATCTGACATTTCTTGAACACCAAACACAGTGACATTTCTTAAACACCAAACATAATAATACAATTATCATCAACAACACTTCTCACATATTTTACCAGCAAGTGGTCCAGACGGACCATGTCCCACCGCCCCAAGGGGCGGTACATGGTGATGAGGCCCAGACCCCTCCTCACCATGCCCAATGCGTCGCTGGGAGGCAGCCCCCTTTTCCACCAGGCCCAGCTGCCCCCCGGTCCTGCCACCCCCTCTCCCCTGCCGGGAGCCTCCAGTAGTCATGCCCCATTCCAGCTCCGGAGTCCCCTTTAAAGGGATCTCAGTGTCCCCATGGTCCTCCCCCACGGTCCTCCCCCACCTGCCAGAGGGGCATGGACCTACCGGTCCGCGACCCCCCCAGCATTGATGTTCTCATTGTTGCCAAAAAGTTCTGTAGCAATAGTTCTGTTCCGTACTCAAATAGATGCACCCCATCTGGGTGTCAAGTCCCTGGGCCTCTCAGTAGGCCATTCCTTACTATCCAAAGACGCCCATGGCATGCGGCCAACATAGCTAGTTCACTGTTCACTTTTCGTGCTGATATGTTCAATGTGCGCGCCGGGCACAGACACTGCCAGTTCACCCTTGGGATGATCTGTGACCAGGCGAGCAACGCCCCTGGGCAGGCTCTACTGAACCTTCTAAACAGGGATAACACATTTAATGTCAAGTTCTTCCTGCCCAATTCCTCCAGATTGTTTCCTCCTATGTGCACAATCACCAAAGCAGGGCTAGGCAGCCCCCTCCTCGTCTGGCCCTCCAATAATGAAGGTACTTGGGAAATTTGCAGCCCCCCACTGCTGATCCAATAGATGTCAAACCCCTTCATGCCTGCCAGCAGCCCTGGGCGCTCTTTCACTCTCTTTTCCAGTCGTCTTATGAACGAGTGTCCAACGAATCACACCACTGGTTTCACCATGTTCCTCCTTTAGGTAACAAAAAGACTGTAAGTTAGCCACATCAAGATATACTGACAGAGTTTGTTATTCATGCTCAACTCCCCCGGCCACCGGGTCCCCTTTTTGATCCCAGGCGCCCCCTCTTTTACAAAGGAGATGAGGTTTGATGTAGCCCTTGTAGGTGTATGATTTCCACCGACAAATTGTTTTAACCTGTTGCACCTCGCATCCATATGCTGTGGCCCTGGTGGCTGTCTCAATGTGAAGGTGTGGGGTGAAACCCTTCCTTCTGTGGGGTACATTTACCAGCCCAACAGAAATCCCTGCCTCACAAAACTGCATTTGAGCAGTTAGAGAAATAATGGCTGCGCTGTGATGGTGGAGTTTGTATCGAAACTGCATTTTAGCAATTACAGAAACCATGGCTGTGCTGTGTTTGCTGTGCACATATGGGGCAAGATGAAGCACAGACCCCGAGAATGGCTGAACTTATTTTCTTCATGGGAATCCAAAAAGAGGAATTCAAATGCAGCGTGGCTCAGTACTGCAGTGCTGGGATTTGCATAAACTTCAAACTGCCAAAGAAAATGTTCTATGTAAAACGACTTTGCACTGGTGCTATCTTCATTTTTGAATATCACCCAGCTTGGGTTTTAGTAAAACACAGCCATGGTTATCCATATTCAAGTTGTGCACTAGCAAATGGGGGTATTCTTCACTGAATGGCATGTTGTGTCAAGCAAAATCTGTGCAGAGCAGAGAAATCCATTTCAGGCCGTACGACCCGTGTTCACATTTGCAGCAGAGTAACCCATGCAGAAGACTTCAAAAAGAAAGCTTTTTCTCCCTGACTGTGCATCAATTATAAAGAACAATATTTCCAGCATCTTTCCATGCCCTGAAACTGATCTGATCTGTCAAGGCTTTGCTGAAAATGTGTGTTAAAGAAACCGCATCTTGTGAAATCCCCATGTAAAATAAGCATGTGTAAATTAGTTTTGCAAAGGCAGTGAAATAATACTTTTTAAAGCTGAAAATGTGAAATCATCCCAGATATTCGCACAGAAACAGTGGAGGTGCCGTAATTACCTCCTTCCCCATTCCCATTGAGCCCTATGGGGGCAGAAATGGGGATGGGGAAGGGCTATGGTGAATGGGGAATTACCGGTCCATCCAACCTTGGAATGGACCGGTAATTACTCCATTCACCATGCCGGTATTCCATGGAGTAAATAGCTCCATGGTTGCCAACCATGGAGCTATTTACTCCATGGTGTAGTCCTAACTCGGAATGAGGGCCAGTATGTTATGGGTGGAACTGGGGTGGTTTAAGTGTAAATTATATGTATTTACTAAAAACTTGGTTTCTGTGAAAGAAAGTAAGGAAGAAAAACATGTGTGTTTGAAAACAGTAGAACAAAGGGGCCTGGGCAGGAAATTCAAAAGTACGAAACCGTCCTGGAACAGGAATCTCCCCCACAAACTATGAAAGGGCCAAGGGGTGAGAATTCGTGACTTCGCCAGACTGACTGCCATTTCCCCAGCACAGAACAATGGACCAAGGGGAATCAGCACTTCACAGAAAGGTGTGAATTCCGTGTGACACCTCTCCTCAGCTGCATCTGCAGAATGAAAGGGTGCTATGGTAACCCTGCTGCCCAGAACTGACACAAAGGGGGCATGCTGGCTGTGGAAATGTTAAGGGCCACCCTCCAGTGACAGATGCCATCCATTTGATTTAAAATACTTTTTATATTAAAGCATTTATTTCAGTGACCTGAAGAAGCAGCGATGTGAAATTATGACCATTTTAATGTAAATTGTGTACCATTAAAACAAGTCTATGTAGGTTATCCTAGCATGTGGGGGGTGCGAACGAAAGTAAAAAGACCTTTCTGGACAAAGCATACATGTCACAGTTATTGAAGGTAAACGAAAACATGACCAACATTAATAGGCTTCTGTATATCCATTTTTTGAATTTGAGGGGAAATATTTTTCCTAGAAATGGCAAAAGATTGTTAGAAGGACAAAACAGCATCATACAAACTTGGGAGTTGGAACGGCATATTCCTTGTAAAATATGGGGTCTGCCTATTTGATTTTCAAGAGAATAACAATTGTAAATATAAGAGTTTTGTCTCATAACTGATTTTGGCAAAAGTAACTCTGGTATAACAAAGCACCTCATAAAAACACCCACACTAAAACTGATGTCACTTCCCTGGGTCTAATCTGCTTACAGGGAGGCAGCGATTCCACAGGCTGACCTATCCGATATTAGAGGTAGGTCTAGCTTAGTTCTAGCCACATAGTAAAAATCCTCTGATGTCATCCGGTTTATAAAAGGAAGAAGCTTAGGGAGAGGCAGGGATTTCAAGGACATTAAAGGGACAGACTTTCCAGAAACAGAGATTCAAGAATCATTCATTCACAAATCAACATCCAGAGATCCAGACATTACACATTCACCCTACAAGTCTCCAGTGCCACGCCAGGGGTAGCTGATCCAGATCCAAAACCTCCTATCCAGGCAGAACCATTTATCCAGAATTAAAACCTACAAAAATCCCAATAATTCAGGGAGAAGGGAGTAAAGGCTGCTGACCACTTTGGGAAAATTCGGACCTACCCTTGCCCAGCTGATGCACCCCGCTGTCCACTGTGACCAGACTCTGGATTCCTTGCTGTTTCCCTAGAGGAGAGCCGCCGCTGCGCAGTGACCAGACCCTTGTCCCACTGTCCAGAGACCCGGTTAGCTGTCCAAACTAACCAATTCAAGTGCTTCTTGTAAGTATCAGCCCTCCCCAATATCAAAACGCTGCATAAACCATTCAGTTACCTTGCCATGTGTCCAACCCTATAAGAAACCCTATAAAAAATCCTATAAGTACCCTAGTAACTTCTTTAAATTGTTAGAATCCTCTGCGTATCCTGTCCTTAGAAAAATCTGAGTTAGTCTTCATGTGTGAGCGCAATTCTTTCTAATCATTTCTGTCCTTATGTAAGTCCTTAGTACTATTTTGAATAAATAAATTAATTTCCCATAGCGATGAAAGCGGCATGGAAAGGTTAACCTTGAAAGCAACCTCCTCGCCTACCATGTCTTTCTTTAAATACCTAGCCACTAAAATATAGTAGCAGTAGAATAAATCATTTTTCTAACAAAACCGAGTTGTCTGTGAAAGTGTTTCCTGTGAAAAAATCTGATTTTTCCCTTCCGTTTAAGAATCCCATACTGTCATCCATCCAGAGTCATCCTTTCACTTAGTATCATACCAGTTATATGCCTTTGTACTTCATCAGTAAAACCAATTTTCAATTCTGTCTGTTTAGCTCATGTCTGAAGTTGTTTGCTTATTTTAAACACGTGAAAATGAAGCAATTGCAATTTTGCCACGTGTGATTCTTGCTGCACTGTTTTTCCTTCCAAAGTCAATTTTCTAAACTGTATGCCCGTTGTTAGTACATTACCTTGTAGCTTATATGTTTTCTTGCCTTGTTAGTACAGCCACACACATTCTTGCCTTATCCGTTCAACCGCACATGTAAAATAACTATTCAGTAATTCCCAGAGGCATTTTGCTCATTTTTCAAGGGAGCTCAATTCGATTTTGACCTCTCATTCAGCGGTGGTAGGTCGGATTTTCATTCTGACGTTTGCCTAGTATACCTGACTCCTTGCTACTCCTCACCACCCCCACAAAACATGGATAACAGGGGTTTGAGGGAGTGTTGCAGGGGGAATGCCTAACTTTGGTGTTATTTGAAAATACTAACTGAAAAATGATCTTGCTTTCATTCATTTGTGCATTATCTGATGTTAGAAGGTTAAATTAAGTGTATCCTATCATTTTACTGTGTATTTATCACCACACTGGTGATTCCTGCCCTATATTGAACGTGTTTGATATTTATTCAAAATTAAAAATAAATAAATACTTCATTATTCCACACTGGCCTGGTTCATGGTTCATTGCGACACGGGGTGTACGTTAAGGGGGGTGTCAGGCGGGTTGACTGCCTTCTCAAAAGTGGAAACAAATAGTCCTGCAGCCGCCCTACTGGTCAGATATCCGAGGTGGGGTGGACAGACAATGCCACCCGGACACCCTTCCCGTCCTGGTCAGTTATTGACTTCTATAACCATATGTGAGCCCATATATTTCCCTCCAAGGGTAGGTCCTCGCTAGCCAAACCCCCACACATGTCAGAGGTAGAAGCTCCCACCAACTCCCCAATCCTACATGCCCTGAAAAATGCAGTCACAAATGCAGCCCGGAACAGTGCCATTTCCCATCCATCTGTGCAGATCTCCCCTAGCTCCCCTAATGTTGCCAACAGCTTTTCTGGGTTTAGAGGCCTCCTATGGTGCCCTCTTGGTGCCTCTGGCCGTTTCCAACCTCTTAGTGCCTATTTTATGGTGAAATCGGCAAACAGCGGGGACCTGCCTTGCAGTCCTGCGAAAAACCCAATGGCCGCTATCTTAGTTCTGGCCACCCCCACTGAACACCCTTTCTGCCTGCAACTGACTCAGGAAGCTGATCATTGCATATTTGTGAAATAGGTCCCCCAGCTCCTGAGTCCCACGAAATTCCCTTAATTCCTTAAATGCTGTTTCGTATGCCCATTTTGTCTTCCTTGACACGGATACTTTGATCAAGGATGCTAACTCTGGGCACCAAGCTCCCATAGTATCTCAGGGAAAGGTGCCATCATCGGGTCTGCCCCTGACAACCACCGCTGGTACTCCTGTAGTTTAAAACGGGACAAAGCATCAGCCGCATTGTTAAGCACACCTGGTACATGTCTAGCCCAGAAGCGTATATTGCCCCTTAAACACAGAAACACCAGTCTCTTCAGTAACCTTAATACCATCGGACAAGCCGCCCTTTGGCTGTTGATTGCACAAACGACAGACATACTGTCTGACCAAAACACCACATCCATGCCTTTCAATTCCTCTCCCCAGATTGTCAGTGCCACTATTATCTGAAATAACTCCAAGAATGTAATTTTACTGAACAGATCTCCATTCCTCCAGTTTTCCGGCCAAAATGGACAGCACCATTTGTTGCCCAAGATGGCCTCAAATCCCACGCTCCCTGCCGCATCGGTAAAAAGTCCCATCTGGCCACTATGCTTAACCTCTCTAGGCCAGACCTGTACTCCATTTAAATCCTTTAGAAAGATATCCCAGACCATCAGATCCTGTTTCTGCCCTCTACTGACCTGTTGTGGTGATGTGTCTTAGTCAAACCTGACATTGCTCTAGCAATAGACAGCAAGAACGGTCTCCCCATCAGAATTATTCTGAGCATAATAGTCAACTGTCCCACCAAGCTATGAAGTTGCCCCAATGTCACCTACTTAGCCCCCAAGCAGTTGGACACTGCCTCCCTAAAATCCTGTACTTTGTCCACCAGGAGCCGACATTCCCCCACCTCAGAGTGTATTTCAATAGCCAAGAAGCAAAGAGACGTGGTAGGTCTCTCTGTCTTCTCAGCAGCCAATGGTAACCCCATCCCTTCAGCCACAACCTGAAATGCCTTTAGTGCCCTGGCACAATCCTCTGTGTCCCCATCTTACATGAAAATGAATTTGTCCAGGTAATGTGTGACCTGCGCCCCTTTGCATACCCTCTTTGCCACCCATTCAAGAAATGTGCTGAATGTCTCAAAGTATGCGCAAGAGATTAAACAACTAATGGGCAAGCATTTGTCGTAGTAATATTTTCCCTTTACCTGAAAGCCTAGCAGATGGTAGGCCTCCGGGTGCACGGATAGCAGCCGGAAAGCAGCCGCGATGTCTGCTTTCGACAGCAACACCCCCTTTCCCAACCGCTGTAGCCATGTCACAGCGGCATCAAAGGATGCGTACCTGATCGCCGAACACAAGTCGTCATCTATGGCATCGTTTAAGGACACCTCTTTGGGGAATGATAATTCTGAATCAGCTGATAATTCCCTGGCTCCTTTTTTTGGGACAATCCCTAGCGGGGAGGACACCCAATTTCAAACAGGGTGGGGGGAGAAAATGGCCCTGCGAATCTCCCCAACTTGATTTCTTTTGCCACCTTCTCTAGAAGAATCACTGGTTGTGACCGGGCCGATCTCTGGTTCTCGGGAACTGGGGGGTGCACGAACCCCTGCACCGGAATTTGAAACCCTTGCAAAAAAAAAAAACACCATCCCAGAGTATCCATTCGCCTTCAGGCCCGCAGCACGTCTCCCTTAGGGGAGAGGGCAGACCTGCTAGTGGCACCCCGAGTGCTCCTGCCCTATTTGTGCTCCTTGCTGCGCTTCCCACATTTCATCTCCCCATGCCCCAACATCCCACAGAAGGAGCAGATATGTTTCAATTTACAGACTGGCGTGGCACAATTGGACTTCCCTGGTGTGAATCCCTTAGAAGGGCGGATGGGCGCGCTGCTGTGCAACTAGCCCATAAATGAATTGCCCTATTCCCCCAATCCAACATTGCATTGCCCCACTTTGGCACTCCTGAAACTCTTACCGTATATCAACAAGGCCCCAAATGTGCAATTGTGGTACATTGTGAGCACCAGGCGATTATAAGCCCATAATGTATGCACTAGTTGACGGAATCTTTCAAGCGAGATTACTATGGATATTGAAACACCTGTTGCCCAGTTAGCCAGGGTCCTTTCCACAAAGAATTTCTTTTCTTTGCCCACCCCTTTTCCCTCTTTGCTCTCCTCCACCCTTTTATAATCCAGAAGAGAAAATATGTCAATGTCTTTTTCTTTCCTTATCATTTTTTAGTCACCTGTGATACATGCCAATTAAGCATACCTGCGACCGTTGTATTAACTGGGTGGAGGCTTGCCCTGCCTACTCGCCCCCGGCCATCATCCCCACTGCATCTGATGCTGCCAAACTTGTCTTCCCAGTCGCCCAGGCATTGTCCACCATTGTTGTCACACTTGTTCCCACATGGGCCAATACCGACATCCCTGCGGCCACACCAGTCCCCACTTCTCTCCCCAGTATACCCGGGTTTGTTATTCCCCAGCCTGCCCTGCTGGTGGTGCTCCCTCTCCCAGAGATACCAGGGTGGATCCGCTCTTAGCTGCCCAATCCCACTGCTCTGTCACCACCAGACAATTCCCACAGTTATTGCCTGGTGGCCACCCCCTATTCTCTCCCAGTGCACATGCTGCAGGGGCACCACACCCAGAACCTATCCCGTGCCAATTGTTCCCCCCACAGGGAACCCACTGACCTGCTGCCCCATTTTCCTGAGGCGCCCCAACTGTGGGCCCCTCCACTCATGTATTCGTATATTAAATCTCTCTGGTCTGCTTGTGATGGTCGGTGGTGCTTCTGCGGGTTGTACCCCCAGGCCCGCGTCCCTGCTGGCCCAGCATTAGTTGAGGTCCCTAACCCATTTGAGCTGTCCCCTGCTGAGATCAGGGTGTGTGAATGCCCACTACCACTGGGGCGGCAGCCGTTCTGCTGCCACCCCACCTTTTCTTAGTCATAGGAAAGGCAGCCCTGGGTGCCACATGTGTTCTCCTTGGTCTTTTAGGTGGGAGTCCCTCTGTGTCTTCCCCCAACGCATTCCCGACCTGTTCTGCCCCCTGCTCCCCGAGAGGGAGCTCAACACTGTCCCTAAATCATTGCCCTGAAGCAAAGCAATGTTTGCTGCCAACTTTGCTGGATCCATCAGTGATACTGGTCATATGAGAAAACAAGCTCTAGATACTGCCACGCCTAGATCCCGTTTCCCTCAGACTCTCTCCCCCCAAGACCCCACGTCCACAGACTCTAATTAACTCGGACTACTCCTACTGTGACCGATGGATTCGCCTCACAGTGTCTATATATGTAACAAATGCAAACACAATTGTGGCTATCAAAAAGCAGTGTTTTCACAAAATATTATTCAGTCCACCAAACCTTGTAACAAATGCAAACAAAATCATGGTCATCAAAAAGCAGTGTTTCAAGAGAACCTCATTCAAATGAGCTCAAACTTGAGATGTTTACCATGTCGTAGGAGAAATGGCTAGCCCGATCGCATGCTCCCCTATGCAAAACACCTTTCTGCCTGGCTTGTGAGACGGATGCGAAATACTGCAAATCCTATCCCCACAATCCGGCCCGATGCGGCAAATCACCATCTGAGAGAAAAGACAGGACCATTAAACATGCCCAATGAACCCACAAAATGGCAGGGCAAAGTAACCCCTCTGGTCTACAACAAGCCCCCAAAGAACCCCAGCCCGCACACACACCCAACACAGCCCCCCCAAGCCGCTCTCAACTCGCAGTTTCACCCTGCCTCCACCACATTACCTTAACGCAAGCTGCCTGGCATGTAGACAAAAGGACCAGCTACCAAAACGAAGGAGAAATTCCTCTGCGACCAGAGAACAGCCTCACAGCGGCGGCAGCCTCAGTGAGATGAAAGTAGCAAGGTGATGACTACACAGCAATTGAAGAAAAAATAATTCCTTTTCAGTGGCTTCTGGCCTCGAGCAGGGCGGCGCGGGCACGACAGCGACAATCTCCCAGTGGGGCGAGGTAGAAATGCGGGCTCTCCTCACCCCCAAGTCCAGCTTATAAAGCCATAGATTGGCACAGCCACTGCCTTCCCATCATGCCCGAGCCCGCGAAAACCGCCCTGGCACCCTGCTGAGGCACCAGTTCTGGCTGGCCTCCTCCAGCCACTAAACCCCTCGTCGACCCCCACCCGCCCAGCCCAGCAACCCTGTAAGGGCAGGTTTTCGTCTTTGGAGTAAGTGCCTGGACTGTGCAGTGCAACCCCCCTTTTCTTTTATTATTCCTTCTCTCATCTATCCTCTGCCACTGAGATGGCACTCACCATCTCTCAAATCTTTTCTAACTGCTGCACTATCACCTATCCTCCCTCTCTCACAAAATCTGCATTGAAAAAGCACAAGAAGATCGGCCACCAGGGGGCGCACGGATGAGCCCTTCTCCTGCGTGAGCTCCGTTAGCCGTGGCCCCATAAGTGGACTGAGCCCCCACTTGCCCCCACCCCATCTTGAAAACTCGATTTTGTTGTGGGGGAAGGTGGCCCCACTTGGTTGTGCGTAAATCCGATCAGAATCGGATAAGGATTTCATGTGAAACACGACGAAGAGAAGAGCCCCCCTCCCCTGCCTGTGCCTGGAGTTGTTCAAGAGAGACTGCCGTGGGGCTGGCCTCCGGAGGTGCCTGTGAGGGAGGTCTGCAGAGACAGCGGATACACTGGGACTGTCGTCGCCCCCAGCCACACGTGCCTTTAAGGGAGAAGAGCGACGGTGGGATGACGACCTGGGGAGATGCTATGGGCGTTCCCTTGGCTATCTAGAACTGCCGTAAAATGAGCCTGTGAGTTGCTCTGTCGCCGCTCCGGATGCTGCCACCTTGAGATTTCCCCGATCGCGGAGAGCCTCGTTTGAACTGGGGCTGGGCATACCTACAGGCTTGAGGGATCAAGGCGGAGATCACCGTTGTGCCCACCGCGTGAGGGATACTGAACCTACCCACTCGGATTGTCATTCCTGCAAACCGCTACATGAGAACCCTGCGCATATGAAAGCACACGCGATTCACCCTCAATGCGCCTCCAACGCATAGCTGGATCAAAGGACAGTACGGGCGGTAACAGGAGAACTGAATATAACCACACGTACGATAAAAGGTCCCTGTGCCACTCTGAATGCGGCCGACCTGAGACTTTCCCCTTGGTTTGCTTTCCGGGCCGTATTGCTGAGTCAACTTAGTTCTGCACCAAGAAAGTTGCCCAGCCACGGTACAGTGAAGTTGTTCCAACACGTGCATATCAGATTACATGCAGAACGGAGCATACTGCATCTCCCTCCTATTAAGCTTCTGGAGTCTTGGTGAAGTGGGAAACCCCCAGCCTCAATGCTGGTCCGCCCTAGGGGAGGCATACCACTTTCTTCCCGGTATGTGCATTGACTGACTCCTGACTAAAGGGCACACGTGTGAAGGAGACCCACTCTCGCAGCCATAGACTGTGGCCCTAACCAAAACAGCAGGCTACACTACGAGGACCTGAGCACCCCCGGAACCCTCCCATCTGTGCTACCCCGGAGAGGGTAAGGCCCCCGACACAGGGGCGTGTGCCTCCTCTCGCCCTGGACCCACTCCTTGAGCAGTGAGCCCGAAAACTTGCGGCACTCCGCTGCCATTGGACCGTAGACCCCTGATTCCAGAGACTCCCGCAACCTGGCTTGAATACACGCACTAAGAGCTCTTCCACTCGAGTCAACGGCCCTAGACTGAGGAAGGGGGACTGCGGCCTTGTGATACGCATGACCTGGCCTCGGCCAGGCCGACACAGCCTAGGCGCACGCGACTTGTTGCCCCTTGGCCCCTCGAGGCCCCCCTTGGATACCCCCCTGACCTCACACTGTGTTGAGTTACCAACGAAGCAAGTCTGTCCTGCCTTCAAGACCCCAAGTGACCCCGCAGAGGGTAAGGCCCCCGACCCCGGGGCTTATGCCTTCTCTGATTCTGGGCTCAGTTTATGAGTGTGCGACATAGACTTTCCAGATTCGCAAACACCACATCTTCTCCGACCGCTCGACATACCTCCACCATTCCACCGGAGGCCTCGGAGGTGGGAGCCGCGGCCACTGGGGTGACATTGCACCGTAAATCCCAATGGCTGTACGTCAACTTGCACGAGGTACCGAAGTAGGGGGACGGCCTTGAACCTGCAGTCCTGCGCATCTTCAAAGAGGGTAGGGCCCCCAACGTAGGGGCGTGTGCCTCCTCTGATCCGGGTCTCACCATATGGACCCACTTCACAAACTAGCCAGATTCGCTTATGACCCGTCCCCTTCGATCAGCGGATCTACAGCAACAATGTCCATGGACACATCGGAGGCGAGTGCTGCCGCCACCAAAGGAGACATTACCACACTGTTAAATGAGATTAAAAACATGGGGGCCAATCTTGACAGTAAAATTGATAAAATCACCCAGAGAATGGACAGATTTGAGGAGCGATTGGAAAGTGTGGAGAATAACCAGGCTTCGATTGACACCCTTGAAGCTCAGATGGACGTACGGATTTGTAACATTGAAAAAAGAGAGGTTGAGGCGCGGCTCAAGATGGATGATTTAGAAAACAGGGAGAGGAGGAATAACCTCCGCTTTTTTGGTATTCCAGAGCGCGAAGGTGAAACTGAAAAGGACCTCAAAGACACCATTCATGACATAATAAAAACACTCACCGCTGATGAAGAAATTGATGAGCCTAAGACCGAACGTATACATAGAGCTGGCGGACCGCCTGGCGGCCCGCATTCCCTCCTGGCCAAATTTCACCGTTATCAAGACAAAACCAGGATTCTAGAGAGGGCCAGGTCTGGAGGCCCACTCACAATGGGGGGGCACCCAAATCACGATCTTTCAAGACTTATCTTCGCTAACATTGGCACTCAGACGCCTCTGCAGCCCCCTGACGAAATGGCTCAAAGATCAAGGCACACGGTACAGATGGGTTATCCTTTCTCGCTCACCTTTGAGCATGGGAGCAGGAAAATAGTCCTACGCTCTGAAGACGAAATCAAAGACTGCATCGCTGACTTCCTTGGCATGGGCCCGAAGGGCAACGAAGGAGGCGACAATGAGCAGCCGGGACCACAGTGGGAGCTCCAGGGCCCCAGGCGTAAGAGAGTAAAGGGATCGAGAAAATACAGACGTCCCAACAACACGCCTGACATTGATTAAGCGAGAGGAAGTGTGTACGACTCGGCCTGACTACAGCCACAGCTGAGAAACGAGACACCGGCCCCCGCAAGGGTTGCGAAATGGCAAGATCCGTCGTGCGGGTGCCACCGCTGGCGGAGCACCCCGCTGGATTGTGTGGCGATGTGAACTCTTCCGAGAGTACCCGGGGAACACACGTAACATTAAACTTTTACATGTTTGTTGTCAATACTGTTGAAGTTGTATAATGTTTTGGGGGGGATCGAGATGGGGGCTCACCCTTAAGTTGTGATGGTATATTTGACCGGGACCGTGAGGAAACGGTCCCCACTGATGGTCCGCCAACGGGCTGTACAGTGTCATCCAGTCCATTCCGGAAGCCGTCAACAGCTGCCCATGCAGCACCTCCAATTCCCAAGCTCGAACGAGCACCACCAGCTACGGCGGAACAGGAGGAAAGGGGAGAGGGGTAATAATCACTTGGGAAATGTACACACATCACTGGGCTCACTTCAAAACATCACACTGGGAACTGGCATATCTCTCTGGCCGCAAGAGATGAATGGTCTTCGAACACAAATGACCGATGGCATCACTTGAGAAGTCTAAGGGCAAGGGTCTCCTCAGAATTGGGAATATCAATGTGAAGGGACTGAACTCGCCTACTAAGAGATCGTTGGTGCACAGAGAATTCCGCAGATCTGACATAGACATTCTCCTCATCCAAGAGACGAAATTTGCAAGGGGGGAGGAGCGGAGAGTTCTGGGGAGGCGGGGAGGCAACGAATTCTGGGGCTCTGGCCCGCTCAGGAAAGCAGGGGTCGGAATCCTCATCAAGAAGGGAGTTGGATTTGAAGTGGAAAAGACTTGGTCAGATGTGAGTGGTCGAGCCCTTCTAATAGTGGGGAAAATTTCAAGAGTTCAGGTCACAATTGCTACAATATACTCACCCAACAGCGGACAGGCCGCATTCCTTAGGAAAACAATCCCCAAAATAGTACTGGAAACCGCGGGTCACCTCATTTTAGGAGGCGACTTTAACCAGTGGGTAGACCCTTCCGTAGACTGGAGACCAGGCAACCCGGACACGAGGATCCAGCATAGAGGGGACCGTACTGAATTCGCCGCCATGATGGAACTATATGACCTACGGGACGCGTGGAGGACTCTGCATCTTGATGAAAGTGGCTTCACCTTTTATTCAAATCCCCATGGCACATTCACACGTATAGATTATATATTCCTTTCCCCTGACCTCACAGAGTCCACAAGTCACTCTGGAATCGTCCCGATAACATGGTCAGACCATGACATGGTCTTGGCGGATGTCAATTGGACCAACCTACCTGTCGTTGGGGGATCTTGGCGCTGCAACAAGTCCCTCTGGATGGATATAGTGTTTAAAAACGAAATGGAGACCGAGATCGAAGAGTCTTTCAAGGTGAACAACAATGGGGAGGTCTCCAAGAAAGTGATTTGGGAAGCTGGGAAAGCTACTTGGAGGGGGATACTGATACGTGAAGGCTCCTCTAAAAAAAGGGAACGTAAGATCGTCGAAAATAAACTGCGTAATGAAATACACCAACTGGAAGCAGAAGTAAGAGATACCGCAGAGGTGGACCCCATTAAATTAGACATAGCTCATCGTAAAAGAGAAGAATTGCGACTGTTGGAACATGGCCAGGTGGTGAGAAAGCTGCAATTCCTTAGGCAAACATACTACGAGAAGGGGGACAAGGCCGACGCACTATTAGCTGCCAGACTAAGGGAACGGAGGGAGGAACGTAAGGTGAGAGAAATAACAGAGACCACTACTCCTACGGTGCACCCTCTCCACTCAATACCCGAGTGCTTTGCCAACTTTTACGAAAACCTATATACCTCTGAGCTGATCTCTGCCCAATCTGACATATCCTCCTACTTGTCCTCAATCACCATGCCTACAGTAACACACACAGAGGCCGAGCTCCTTGATACTCCAATAGTCGAACACGAGATACGTGACGCAATTAAACGGCTAACACTAGGGAAATCCCCGGGTGAAGACGGTTTCATGTCAGGCTTCTACAAGACCTTTAGCGACCAACTGTCACCCTTTCTCACGGAACTCTTTAATGAGATAGTGGACTCTGGGGCCGCTCCAGACTCTTTCAAGAAAGCCCTCATAACAGTCATCCCTAAGGAGGGCAGAGATCCCAAACTATGTGGGTCATACCGCCCCATCTCCCTCCTCAACCTCGACGCCAAGATCTATGCTCGAGTATTGGCCGCAAGACTGGAAACCTTAATGCCTAAATTGATCCACCCCGACCAGGTTGGGTTTATTCTTGGGAGGCAAGGTGCCGACACCATCCGTAAAACGTTACACCTCATCCATGCAGCACACAGTCTGCCAGATGATCCGGTTCTCCTATCCATTGATGCAGAAAAAGCCTTTGATAGGGTGGAGTGGGATTTCCTGGGAGCAGTCCTCCAGAAAGTAGGTATAGGCCCCAAATTCCGCCATGGGATACGTGCAATATACGCCTCCCCCAAAGCATCGATATTCGTGAATGGGGAGTATTCCAGGTGGTTTGCACTACAGCGAGGGACCAGACAGGGATGCCCCCACTCCGCGATCCTGTTTGCACTCTCCCTTGAACCTCTGGCCCAAAAACTTAGAGAAGACCCCCAAATAGAGGGTATACGGTTGGGAGGGATGGAATATAAGGCAGCGTTGTACGCAGACGATATCCTTCTACACGTAACTAAACCTAATAACTCTATCCCCCATGCCCTAACTCTAATAGAAGAATACGGCCAATACTCCGGCTTTAAAGTAAACAAATCAAAGTCCACGCTCGTCCCCCTCCAAGGTACCCCCGACGAGAATGATGCCAAGTTCCTCTCACTTGGGCTCCATCTGGTGCACACGAAATTGCAATACCTGGCTATTCAGATCACCAGAACCCTAAGCGACCTCTATGAGGCCAACTTCCCCCTTCTCCTCCGACGATTTGAGACAGATCTCAAGAAGTGGAGTAGATTGACGATTTCCTGGCTGCGGCGTATCAACGCCGTAAAGATGGTGTGCCTCCCCTGCTTCCTCTATCCTTTCCAGATGCTACCAATTGAGACGCCCCAGAAATTCTTCATAGACGCCCGAAAGATCATGATGCGATTTATTTGGCAGGGGAAGAGACCGGGGATCGCATACAACACTCTCATACTCCCCAAGGACAGGGGAGGAGTGGGCCTCCCCGATCTAAAGACTTATTATAAAGCCGCCCAGTTGCGCGTCTTAATCCCACACCTTAGAGACCACAAACACCTACAATGGGTACAGATGGACAATCATTACATGTCCCCCGCCACAGTAGCAGAATGGCTATGGTCACCCTACCAACGGGTAAAAAGGAAAATTAAACACCTTCCCATACTAACTACCATATGGAACATATGACGCTCTGGGAAAGGGATGCGAGAAGTCACAACCTGGCCATCCCCGCTCAGTCACTTGTGGTCTCCTGGCATAAACTACCACATCCCGAATCTAGAAAGGTTTCAGTCATGGTACGAGGCGGGCCTGGAGAGGGTGGGGCAACTCCAAAGAAAGGACTCGTTCATCACGCTACCGGATCTGACTACAGCTTTAGGGATAGGCAATTTATCGACATTCCACTTTATCCAATTGAAAGGGGTGCTAATGAAACCCGAGTGGAGGGGGAAATTGAAAAGAGATCTTACCGCCTTTGAGAGACTACAAGACTCCAGAACAGAAATGAAAGGTCTGATATCCGTAATGTATCAGACGCTAATAACAGCGAGGGGTGGATCCACAGACTCCCTTAGAGCTAGATGGGAGAAAGATTTTGGCAAAGAGATACTCTCAGACCAATGGGACTTAATGTGTAGAGCTGCTCCCAAATCCTCCTTGTCCAATCAATATAAGCTCCATGCCATAAAGCTCCTACATAGGTGGCATTATGATCCACTCAAACTCTCTAAGATGTCCCAGTCAATGAGCCCGAGATGCTGGAGAAACTGTGGAGAAACTGCTGACTACTGGCACATGTGGTGGAGCTGCCCACATATAACAGTGTTCTGGACCGAGGTCTTGGGATGGATTAGAGAGGTAGATGGAATTCAAAGGGAGCTCGACCCATGCCTTGTATTGTTTGGCCTCGAAAGAGACGAAGAGGATTGGCTCCAGGTGAAAGGCCTGGCCCCCCAGCTTTTGTTGGCGGCGAGAGCCCTGATAGAGATCAAATGGAAATCTCCTCTAGCCCCAGGAAAGAAAGAATGGATCAAACTGACCACGAACATTTACGTGATGGAAACGATCACGGTCTCCCTACATAATAAATCAGCAAAATGTGAAACCCTATGGATGGACTTTAAGAATAAATATATCACACCCGTCACGGACTCCCAGTCAGGGGAACCCTCAGAAGCTTGATCCAGTGATGCCAAACTCAAAAGAACACTATAAGAGGTCAGAGACTCATTCCCAGTTGCCACGGTGCTGGCAGATGTTGCACTGTGTCAATTATGCGCTCCCAGTGTCTATGTTAAATGATTATACCAATGATGTACACTACTCCAAGTGGGGGAGGGGGGTGGGTTGAGGCGAACAGTGTAAGAGACAGACCCAGGCAAATGGAACTGTCACAAGACTAAGTGATTCCAATAGCGTCTTTTATTTTGCATTGGCTGTCTGACATGTACCTCTGGAAGATGTACAATTTTCTTTGATTACTGTTTGCTTCTCTTTTGTTTTTCTAAAATCAATAAAGAAACATTTTTTTTAAAAAAGAAAAAGCACAAGAAAGACACCCTGGGTGCAAATCCTGGCCTTCCCATCGCAGACACCTATGTCAGTGCATCCTCCAGAGAGATCTTCACTGATATTCTCTTCTCTGTCCCCTCTCCAGGCCTATGGACTTCTCATCTCATCTCTACACTCTCCCCTTTCACATCCTCTCCCATTAATGGTGGCACCAAGTGGGAAGTCCTCTTGGCGGGCTTCTTCTTATCTCGCTGCATCATTAATGTCTACCACACTGGCACTATCCTGGTTCAAGGTCCTCAGGCCAACCTGCTTCTCTTTGAATGAATCCTGCCATCCCTCATTAACTTTCTTCCATCTCCTGCCTCTCCCCATACTTCCCTCTCTGTCCCCCCCTCTGACTGAAGTAGCACGCCCCTGTACTCCACCTCAGAAAACCTTCAAAGGCAGAGACCATCTCCACTTGGCAACTCTTAATGCCTGCTCAGCCAACAAACACTCTTCTGACATCTGCCTCCTTCTTGAGGACAATGACCTTGACATTCTAGCTCTTAATGAGACATGGTTCAATGCCAGCTCAGTCATCACTTTTGACTATCTCCTACCTGATGTCTTTAAGATCATTTCCAAGCCACGTCCACACCGTGCTGGTGGTGGGGTTGCCTTAATCTTCCCTGAGTGGGTTCTTCCTTCCATCCTACCCACTCAGCTCTACTCTTCCTTTGAGAGCATGGTCTGGAAGTTGGTTATCTCTCCCTCCTCCACCCTGACCATTGCTACCATTTACCGGCCTCCAGGAGCTACCTTCCTGCTCCTCTCTCAATGGGCTGATTTCTGTTTGTCCATACTATCAACCTCCTCTGACCTGCTCCTCCTGGGTGACATTAGCATCCAATTGGACTCCTCTGGCAGAGCATCCACTCTTTTCATTGACCTCTGCACCTCTCTATCCCTCTCCATTCTCCTTTCTGGTCCAACCCACTCTGCTGGACACACTCTGGATGCCCTCATCCACTCCGACCTCCATCTCCCATCTCCTCTGGTCACCCCTCTCTCCTGGTCAGGCCACTCTCTTCTCTCCTCCTACATGGGTCCCTTTGACCTTATGACCACACCTCCAAAAGCCCTGCCAACCTCGTTCACAAACATCGCTCGATGAAACAAGCATTAGCTGCTGCCTTCACTTCCACCTTTATCCCCCCTTGCCCTTCCAACTCAGACTCTACCACTGATACTGCTCTCAACAACTTCCACCTGTCCATCACCAACACTGTTGACATTCTTGCCCTAGTCATGAGGATCCGCTTGAAACCCACCTCTAAGCACAACACCTGGTACGACTGTGAACTTGCAGCCCTGAAAGGAAAGTGCAGAGCTGCAGAACGGAAGTGGCAAACCTCAGACTCATCCTCTGACAAACTGGCCTGCTCCGTGCTTCAAAGGCAATACAGAAGCTCTATCCATGCCAAGAAAAGGGCCCACATTCAGGCACGGGTATCTGGTTTAACCAACAACATGGCTGAACTTTTCAAAATCTGCACGGAACTAGCCAACCCTTCCACAGTATCCTCCTGCCCTATTCGTTCTCAGGCCCTCTGCAACGCACTCGCCATTCACATCACCACCAAAACCCAGGACATTGTGGACAGCCTTGTTACTCACTCTCCCAACCCATCGCTCACCCCCTTGCCTCCCTTGACTACTCACCCTCCTCCTTCCTCCTTCGCCTTTGTCTCACCTGAAGAAGTCACTAGAGTTGTCCTCTTCATGAAGGTCTCTTCCAAACAGGTTTCCCCTTGCTCATCCAGAACCATAAAGGGCACCATTGTCTCTCTTGCCCCTGCACTTGCTGATCTCTGTAACCACTCCTTTGCAACTGGTTCTTTCCTGTCCTCCCCCAAGCACTCCCTTGTGTGCCCCTCCTTAAAAAAACATGAGCTGACCTTACCCGTCCAGCCAACTACCGCCCTATCTCCATCACCCCCTTCCTGGGGAAACTGCTGGAGAAGTTGGCCCTATCCCAACTCAACTCTCACACTGAACTTGTTGATGGTCTCTACGACCATCAGTCTGGATTCCGAGAATCCAGAGGCTGCCCACCCGTGAAGAACTGCTCGTATCCCTTGACTCCAACTCCCCAGCAGCCCTCATCCTTCTTGTTCTCGCCTCTGCATTTAACACAGTCAACCACGCCATCCTCATACAAAGGCTCCATGACACCCTCCATATCTCGGAACGGGCACTGGATTGGCTGACCTCCTCCCTAAATGGCCGCTCCTCCCAAGTCATCCTTGTTAGGGAGAATTCTCCAGAATGGCTAATTTACCTTAACTACTGAGTCCCTCAGCAGCTTTGCTGGATTTCTAGGGTTTATTTTTTTCACCTGGTAAGAGTGTGAGCCCTTTTTCCCACTCTTACATGTGTTTTGCTCTGTGTGTTTAAAAATGTTTGTGTTCATAGACTGTGGAGCCTCACCTACTCCACAGGCATCATCTTTTTATTGGATGTTACACAGCACCTTCAGTGCAGTGACACAGGGTTCTCTTTTAGACTCGATTTTCTGGGACTGACTACTGTCTCCCAGAACCTATAAAGTTACCATTAACATTATTAGCCTCTGTAAAACCACAGACCCAGTACTAACCATCTTACATGGAGTACTGGAAAGGGTTAATACTTATCCCTTTTTGTCTGTTCCTCTTGGAGCATTTCTTCTCTCCCTTTTCATCAAGACTTGCTGGTGGCAGTGGTAACTACCCTATTTTTTCTACCGCGGTTATCTTAAATAACCTTAGTATTGTTTTAGGCGATCTTGGTAGCCTCGAACTTAAACCCGCTTGACCATATTGTTTTTAATATTGTTCCGGCAGGGTTTATTTGCCATTTCATTTTGAAAATGTCTTTCTTGTGTTTTACTCTGCGTGCCAAACCAGGATTGGTTCCTTTGTTCACCGTCTGTTTGCGGGCTTCTACAGAGAAGCCCTCCTTAGGCGCCTGTATGTCTGTGGGGGACAGGATGTGAGGGAGGGTTTAGGACTCCCTGCACAGGGTCTCCTTAGAGACCGATGTCGCACTCTGACATGATTGGCTGTGGTGACTGTCCCAGCGGGACAGCCATCCTGCTGTGTGATTGACAGCCAGGCTGTGTGAATGGGGGAAACTGCATAAAAAGCAGGTCTCTTTGTCTGGAAAGGCAGAGTCGCCACTGGAACGAAAGAACCGATGAGAAGCTGATGGAAGAGGACTCCTACCATGACTGAACCGCCCGGTGAAGCCCTGCGGCAGCTCCGAATCCTCGAACTCCAATGACAGAGAAGATCCTCCAGAAATCTTCTTCCCTGAGCTGGTGGGACCAACCAGTTCGCCCAAACTGCAAGCCAGGACTCCCTCCTCTGGTCAAATTCGCTGTACAGAGCTACAGTGATCCAGATAGCCAGGAAGGTCGGACCCTGCTTGGGTTTTAAGGAGCGCACCTTTTTTTCATTGCTTTGCTCTGCTGCTGGTTTCTTCCCTGGGTAGTGCAGGAACCTCCAGTGTTCCTACTTTGTGTCAGTCTGACAGTCGCTTCAGGAACCGTGAGCCTGCAGGAACTACCAGGAACGTCCGCCTCAGCTACAGCTTCTTCTCCATTTAAAGGTACTGTTCAAATCCGGTTGTTTGTTTCGTTCAGCCGCAGTGAAAGTGTGTGAAATCTTTCTCCAATCCAAGGGCTTGTCGTTCTCTATCTTTTAAAATAACTTTTCTGCTGACCAACTTCGTTCGGAACTCTTGGCAAAGACTTAACCGCGAACTACCTTGAACTGTGTGATCTTGAGCAAAAGACTTTTGTCCTATTGACTTTGGCCCTAAGGCTATATGATTTGATTCCATCACTGTAGTTCCTCCTTCTAGATTACCCTGCTTACTTACCTGTTGGTGCTGCTTCATTTCTACCTAATTTTGCCTTTCCCTCCCTTTAAATTTTCTGGAATGCCATTTTGCTCCCACTTCATTTTGTGAGCTTGACTTGTCTGGAAACTATTGGGAGTGGTGTGGTGTATTAAGAGTGTGATTTTTTAACTGCTTTACTTTAGTGAAATGTTATATAACTGATGTGTAAATAAACATATATTCTTTTACTTAGAAACCTTGAGTAAGTGTTTGCCTGAATCATAGTAATTGCTCTCCTTTGTGTAACTATTGATACTACTGCTCACTAGCTCTTGGGATAAGTCTGGCTGTACTTGTACCAAAGGTGAATTTGTGCTGCCACTTGTAGTCTTAATTGAGTGCTGCTATTACCTTGGATCAACTAACCACAAGGCTATCATCACCAAAAAGCAATAATAATCATGTCTGATATGGAAAGCCACAGTCAGGAGAGCCTCCTTATTTACACTGTGGATTGTTTAAAAATCTGTGTAGAGAAAAGAATCTCTCTGCCAAAGGCAAAAGTCTGAATTGATTCAAAAGTTGTTAAAGAACCAAAGTCTGGGGAGTGGGTCTGACATACCTGACTCTCCAGCAAATGTGGAAAATAATGAGAAGGATACTGTGTCTATTATTGAAGAGTTAGAGGAAGTAAATGTGTCTCCTACTGTAGGCCTCACTGCTCCCTTGTCTGCTCAAAAACCTCAACCTTTGTCCACTGGGACCCCATCAAGTCCTACACTCAGTCCTGACTTCATTACTCTAGAGAATATGAGGCTTGAACTGGAATTCAAACGTTTAAATGCTCAAACCGAACAAAAGCACCAAGAACTTAAGCTCAGAGAAATGGAGTTGAATCATGAACTCGAAATGAAAAGGTTATCTCTTGAAAATGGTTCTCTCCCAGAGTCTTCTAGGTCTTCCAGTCCTAAGAGACCCTGTATGCCTAAAGAACTTATGGGTATGTATGAGGTTAAGCTTGATATTCTGGATTGGTTAGCAATGTATGAATATAACCATGGGATTCCAGGTCTCACATGGAATCAGTTGCTTCCCTGGCTCTTCTCTAGGCTACCCGCTGTTGCATCTGGTGTTGTAATGGAGTTTGGGGGAGGTGGATAGGATGGATTATGAGTGTGTGAAGCTAGCTTTAATGGCTAGATTTGGGAAGACCCCTTCCCAATACCTTAAGAGGTTTAGGACCCTCACAAAGCATGATGGTACCCCTTGGGCTACCTGGGTATGTGAATGTTTGAAAAACATAGATGGTTGGGTTAAGGGTTACAAAGTAAACACTTATAAAGGTATGAGAAATCCTGTTATGTTGGAGTCAATTTATGATGCCTGCTCCCCTGAGCTCAGACAGCACTTGGCTGATTCTAAGGAGATAGATCCAAAGAAGTTAGCTAAGGCTGTAGACTTGTGGGTTGCCAACGGGGCTACTCACAAGGATTTTGGGGCCACTCAGAAGAAGGATGAGGGAAAGCAGCCAAAGAAAGATAACAAGGAGAATTCTAATACCTCCAATCCAAAAGAGGGCCACAAACAGCAACATAAGGGTATACCCCAAGGGAAACCGAATCAGGTTAGTGTACCATCTGGACCCAAACCAGATGGAGGTCAGAACAAACCCCCATTCATCAAGACATTTGGGAAATGTTATGTTTGTGGGTCAACTGACCATGTGAAAGGGGATCCCAGATGTAAGGGTAAACCTTCAGGGATCCACACCGTCTCCTTAGCCTTCTCCCCAGAGGAAGAAGTAACTATGGCAAGTGGAAACATTCACTTACTGGCTGATGAACCCATGAGAGTCTCAGCTAGTGTTTCTTTAGTGTCCCTGAGCTTGTGGGAACAACAGAATTTAGATGTCTATAATTCCATCCCAGATAATACTAAAGAGTATTATAAAGATAGTGTACTTGTGAATGGCCAGGAGACCCCTGTCATCAGAAACACTGAAGCCAGCATAACTGGGGTGGATGAATTATTTTAAAGGTGGAGGATGTTGCTAAGGCACCCAAACGCCTTTCCAAGTTAGCTGGAGGCCCTGTGCAAATGCTTCCCCAGTTACCAGCTCTCATCCAGTGTAATGATATGACTGTCAAAATACCTGTTAGTATGCAGAGTGAAGTGCCTGGGAGAGTCCTGTTGGGTAATGACCTGAAAACTCTTGGAGTTGTGTCAAGCACCCCCAAGCCTCCCAGTAACAGGAGACAGGAGCTCACTAGGCCTGCAAAGGAGAAGACCTTGAGAGGCTCTCCACAGGAGTTGATAGAGGAAACTATCACTCCCACTCCACAGGAATTGCTCACTGCTGTTTCTAGGAAGAATGAGGCAAAGGGGAAACCCAAGACCTAAAGGAAAAAGACAGCCAGCATGTCATAATGCCTACCCCCGGGGACCCAGACCAGGTCCAGCAACCCCGGAAGCAGGCATCAAGTTATTTTGGGCAAGCCCAAAAACCCCTGCTAGGGGCTGTTTGGGTGCGGTCCTGGCGCCTATGGTGCCAGGCTCATATGGAGAGTCAGTCCTGGCGCCTATGGCGCCAGGCTCATAGAGTAGAACTTACCTGATGCAGACCATGCTGCGAGCTTACCTGATGCAGACCATGCTGCAAGACCTCCAGCCAAATGAGGCTTGGAAGGGACTATTTTACCTAGGGACTATTTTTTTTACTCGGGCGGGGCTGGGGAGGAATACTTACCTGGGACTACTTTGGAGGCTATTTAAACCACGCCCGAAGAGCAGCACACGCTTCATGTTATTCTGCATCCAGCAGCGTAACGCTCACCGTGCCTGCAAGTCTGCATCCAGTCTTCTGCCACGCCCGCCTCGAGTTTGGAGCTCCTAGAAAAAGTGAGAAAGAAGGAGAAAAGGTTAGAACAAGAGCAAAACCTTTGATCCTTACCTGAATTCTCGATCCATCGCGCCTTCGAGCTGAAAGAAAGAAGTTATTTTATGCACGTCGCCTCGCCTGCTGCAGCGCCGCGCTGAACTCACCGGCTTTTGCAGCATCTTCACATTCCACCGCATCCTCCTACATGTTCCCGCCGCATTCCGGCACCTAAGGAGTAGACAAGAACAGCAAGGTGAGCCAAGGGAATACACAGAGGAATATTAGTAACCCCCCATAGACTTACCTGATTTTACCACAGGGATACTATTCCTCTTCACGGGTCGGCATAGCTTCCACTGCATCTTCGCCGAACCCCGGCCCCTCAGGGGAAACAAAAGGACAGCAAGGTGAAACAAAGGGACTATCAAGGGGAACCCTCCTCACCACATTAGACTTACCTGATTTTACCGCCGCAGGTATTATTCCCCGAGACTTCATACTTTCTCTCAGTGCCTGAATAAGGGAGAAAGCAACAGGTTACATATTGACATTATTTATCGAACTGTGTTGGAAATACAAATCCTTACCAGAATATTACTGGTTGCCACTAGGAACTCTTCCCTAGGGTCAAGCTGCAATCTGCAAGGAATCGGACAAGAGTGAAAGTCAGGCATTTGAATTCTTACGAACTACATACTTTTCGGAGTCAATATTGTTCTGGAACTCACCAATTCCTTCGAGCCAGTGAAGCAACTGGTTATCAACGCGCCCCTGCGCTCAATACAGGATGGAGAGCTCATCTTTTCAAACCATCAGGTGAGACTATAAGAGGGGACATCAAAGGTGATCCGTGGGGAGAACAGCGGGGGTGGGGGGATTTACACTCAACTCCACAGGTGGTTAAATCCCTTTTTCCATTTGCAGAAGAATATTCCTACGGGCCAAGCAAACGAAGCTAGGTGGGCCAGTCCAGTCCATCATCTCGGCCCTACGCGTCACATTGGTGGAGACCGCAGCTGTCCAGTTCAGATCGACGCCTCCGTGGGAGCCAGGTGAGCGTAACAGAACACGAACTCTACCCACAAATTCCCACCCAGGCGTTATGGATACCTCAGAGACTGACCAATTGGCCCAATTACTAGGGGAATTGAGGGCTGAAGTGCATTCCACCCGTCAAGAAACCAATGCTCTTAGGAGAGAACTGATTTTGTCAAAGGAGGGAACTGATGACCTTGCTAGGCAACTATTGCAAAGCCAGGCTGGACAAGCACCCCTACCTGGTTCTGGGGGAAATCCAGCTCCTGTGTTATCGGGTAACCCTGTGCAAATAAACCTACCAGGAAATATTCCATTAGCTCCACCCGAACGCTTTGCCGGAGATCCCAAAAGTTTCGCCGTGTTTATGAACCAATGCCACTTGCACTTTTTATGCAGACCTGGAGCCTTCCCAAACGATCAAGCCAAGGTAGCCTTTGTATTGTCATATCTCAGCGGCAGTGCAGCTGATTGGTCAATTCCACTAGTTACTCAGGATGACCCAATTCTTCGGGATTTTCAGGGCTTTCAAATGAACATGGAAAGACTAGTTGCCAGGCACTACCAAGGACAGGCCCTGGATAACAAACTTTTGTCCCTACGACAGGGTAACCAGGACCTTCTATCCTACATCGCAACCTTTAATCGGTTGATAGTGGAAACTGGATGGCCGGAGGTAAAACGAATCACGTTATTTCATTGAGGGCTTCGAGGAGAACTCAAGGATGTCTTGGCTCAAGTCGTGAACCCACCTCAAGACTGCGCTGAATATATTGACTTAGTGGTCCAGTTAGACCACAGACTTCAGAACAGAAAGGCTGATCGAGCCAAGTTTGAGAATCGGGTGTTGGTCGAAACCCACGCTAACCCCAAAGGAGCAGATGCATCAGAACCCATGCAAATCGGAGGGGTTAAAGGACCCTTAACCCAGAAGGAAAGAGAAAGGAGATGTCAAATGCAATTGTGTCTATATTGTGGAACTTCTGGGCATTTTCTACAGGATTGCCCTGTAAAACCACCCAAGAAGGTTGTAGGAGCTGCTGATAAAAGCTATATGGAGTCAGACTCGGGAAACGACCACGCCCGACAAGTGTAGAGGTCCGCTTGCCGAGCTTGAAGAAGGATACTCAGACCTCGCATTTTATCATACCAATGGTCCTCGTAGATCCAGGGAAGCCATCGCGTATGCACGCAGTAAGGGCATACATTGATAGCGGGGCCATAGGAAACTATGTGGACTATAAATTGGCTTCCAGGATGAATCTAGCTCTCTGCCGAAAAACCACCTCAGATGTCATCACCACAGTCGATGGAACTGAAATTGTCTCTGGGCCTGTAACTCATTCCACCGCAGAGATGACACTATTGGGTCAGGATGGGCATCGAGAGACTATTGTGTTTGATCTAATCAAAGCCTCACAGTTCCAAATAATACTGGGGATACCTTGGTTGGAAACACATAATCCTTGTATTGATTGGCGAGAGAATAGAATAACCTTCCCGGATTGTGCACAAACCTGTTACCCAAAGTAAAATCTGAACGCAGGCCTGGCCACAGTAACCACAGCAGTCATGCAACTACCTTAAGAATACCAAGAATTCCAGGATGTCTTCCAAAAAGAACAGGCAAACACCTTACCTCCTCACAGATCGTACGATTGTCAAATCGATCTCATACCCGGTGCACAACCCCCTTGTAGCAGGATTTATGCCCTTACGGAACCTGAGAACCTTTACCTACGACAATACTTAGACCAGTACCTTGCCAATGGCTTTAATCGCCCATCCAAGTCCCCTGCATCTTCAGCTTTGTTCTTCGTGCCCAAAAAGGAAGGTGACCTCAGAACGTGCATAGACTACCGCGCATTGAACCAGATAACTGTTAAGAACTGATACCCATTGCCTCTGATCCCTGAACTACTAGACCAAGTGAAGGACACTTGTATATACACTAAATTAGATCTCCGGGGGGCATATCATCTGGTACGTGTAAAAGAGGACGACGAATGGAAGACTGCTTTTCGCACTAAGTATGGGTTATTCGAATACCAGTTGATGCCTTTCGGGTTGTACAATGCACCAGCAGCCTTCCAATACTTCATGAACGATGTCCTTCATGAACTCATTGACGTTTGTGTTGTCGTATATATCGATGATATTCTAGTATACTCCTCTTCAGAATCTGACCATGTGAAGCACGTCCGAGCAGTCCTTGAGAAATTGCGCCAGCACAAACTATATGCAAAACTAGAAAAATTAGTTTTTCATGCCACAGAAGTTGAATTCCTTGGGTTTATCCTGACCCCAAAGGGTGTCCGAATGGACTCACGAAAGGTGGACGCAATCCTTAAGTGGCCATCACCAAGTTCAGTTAAAGGAGTACAAAGCATGCTCAGCTTTGCCAATTTCTACCGCAGATTCATGCCAGATTTTTCACATGTCGTACATCCCATCACAGCACTCTTGCAAAAAAATAAACGCTTTATGTGGACTGAAGAAGCTGAAAATGCTTCCAAGAGCTGAAATGAAAACTAAATTCACGTCTGCACCTGTATTAAAGCACCCACGCCCTGACCTTCCATACATAGTGGAAACTGATGCTGTAACGCTCACCTGATTCCCGTAGAGGCGCCGGTCTTGACTGGGCGTATACCGTATCTTCAAAGGTGATGTGTAACACACGGCTGGCTCTTTGGGCTGGACCTCTGTGCACTGTATGTCTGACTCGAAGGGTAAGATGTCTGCAGATAGAAAATATGGGATTAATGAACTGGGTTATTGAATGTCTCTCTCTTCTTCCCTTTCTCTTCTTCTGTAGAACCCCAAAGGTTAACGCTCTCACCTTAGGTAAGTGAACGCCGTGCTCTCCATCTGCCTCGGGGCAGGGTGCTGTAACCAGTTTCTTCACTGGATAAGGGGAGCAGTCCTCTTGACTTCAGAGGACTGCTGTCCGTCGTTTACTGCACGAACGGTAATTTTCGAGTAATTCTAATGTCTTTAAAAGTCTTTAGTAATGATGTCTCTTGTTTTGCAGGGTTCCGGCGATGGCGGATGACGGGCTGAAGTGAGTTGAAGATGGAGCCCGTGTGATGAATAGAAGCGCCTGGAAGCACGTAAGTAAGCGCTTGTTGCCTGCTTCACGATGCGCTCTAACTGTCTCTTTATTTTGCAGGTACAAGTTCGGAGCGGCTGCAGGGTGCCGGAATACCCACTGGGTTAGATGTGGAAAGGAGTAATGGCACGTGAGTATTAAAGTTCCCCAATGTCTTTAAACGCACCTTGTTTTGTCTTTCAGATGCGGGATGCAGCGCCAAAGGCCTCCGGAGCGTGCAAAGAGTTGGTAAGCTTTTGTCTTTCAGATGCCGGAATGCAGTGCGAAGACCTCCGGAGCGCACGAAGAGTAGGTAAGCCTTTGTCTTTCAGATGCCGGAATGCAGCGCGAGGCGTTGGTGACAGCCGATGGACCAGGTAAGTGAAGCGCTGTCACTGAAGACCGTAATGCTAACCTGTTCTTTCTTGTCTTTATAGGTGTTGCTGAAGACTGGATTCAGGATGGTAAGCCTTTTTCCTTAGGCCCAGGATCAGATGCAGAAGACACGATGAGCGTTCTGCTGCAGAGGATGCAGAATAACGCAAAGCAAGATTCATCCATCGGGTGTGGTTTAAATAGCCTCCTGTAGTGCTTAGGTTTCTCCTTCCACAGCCACGCCTAGGTATGAAAAGAGTTCCTGCTTTCCAGAAGAGTTCCAGTGTTCTGAACCTAGGAAGTGGCTCCTGCCCCACCCAACAGGAAAAGTAGTTCCAAACAGAAGAGGATCAGAGGCTCAACTGGCAGGCAAGTAAGCAGCATGGTCTGCTGCAGGTAAGTCCACCCAAGCATTATGAGCCCGGCGCTTCCAGCGCTGGGACTGGGCATATTTATGAGCCTGGTGCCACTGGCGTCAGGACTGGGTCCAAAAGGTCCCAATTGGGACTGGTTGGCACTCGGAACCTGGGTTATGGATCTGCTTCCAAGGGAGTTGGGAAAACCGTGACCTTTTGGAAGCAGAGATCATGACAGTACCCCCCCTCAAGGCCCCTCCCAAGCCGGGCTTCTCCGGGGGTTTTGGCTTGTCAGGAAATGTTTGGTGAAATCTTTTGATTAGGCGAGGAGCGTGGACACATTTAGCAGGTTCCCAGGATCTCTCTTGGGGGCCGTAGCCTTTCCAGTCAATTAGGTAAAATAGTTTAGATTTGGAGATCTTGGAGTCCAGAATGCTTTTGACTTCAAACTCGAGTTCTCCATCAACTAGGATGGGTTTTGGAGTTTTAGCTAGTCGGGTTTGAGGTTGCACGGGTTTTAATAGAGAGACGTGGAAGACCGGATGTATCTTCATGTGCGGGGGCAAGTCCAACTTGACCGCTACTGGGTTTACTATGGTAGTAATGGAATAGGGACCAAGGTATCTTGGGTTGAATGTGCATGGCCCTTTTAGAGGTAGATATTTGGTGGATAACCAGACTTGATCCCCTACTTGATATTGAGGGGCTTCCTTCCGATGTTGATCTGCTCCTTTCTTGTATTGTTCTTTAGCCCTTTGAAGGTGAGAAACAGCTTCCTTAAAGGCTTGGGTGATTGTAGAATGCAGGTAGACTAATGCTGGTGTTTCAAGATCTTGGAGGGGATCCAACTCCGAGGTTCGAGGGTGACTGCCGTATAAAAGAAAAAACGGGGTTTTCCCAGTTCCCGAATGGACAGAGTTATTGTAGGCATATTCGGCTATCCAAAGGATGTCTTTCCAAGTTTTTTTCAGTTTGTTGCAGCATGCAGCGTAAATACTGTTCCAGAGTTTGATTGGTCCTCTCGGTTTGTCCGTCGGTCTGAGGGTGGTGACTGGTCGATAGTCTCACATCAATTTGAGCCGACCGACAGCAACTTCGCCAAAAATGAGAAATAAATTGACTACCTCGATCCGAAATTAGAACCGAAGGAAAACCGTGCAGTCGGACGATGTTTTCGAGAAATTCTTGGGCCAGAGTTGCTGCTGTTGGCAAGCCTTTGAGCGGAATGAAATGCGCCATCTTGGAGAATAAGTCCACGATTACTAGAATCGTATTGTATCCGGAGCATGGAGGTAGATCGGTGATGAAGTCCATAGAAAGCGTATGCCAAGGGCGAGGTGGGATGTCAATAGGGCGTAAGAGGCCTGCTGGTCTTTCCTTTTGACTCTTGTTTTGGGCGCATACTCCACAGGACATTATAAAGTCTCTGATATATTTTTTCCAAGACGGCCACCAGAAGTAGCGCTTGATCTTTTCTGAGGTCTTGGCCATACCGGGATGTCCTTCCATTAAAGAATCGTGATAACAAGAGATTACTTTTTTCTGTAAAACTGTGCTGGGCAGGTATAATCGTTCTTGGAAATACAATAAGTTGTCCTTTATTGCAAAGTCCTTTCCCTGCAGATGCCAATTCTGTATGTCTGCTGGAGTTACAAGTTGCCTGGCTTTATCCTTAACTTCCTCTATGGATTGTGTGGCGATTACACCCAGAATTCTTTGTTCGGGAATGATTGGTACAGGTTTAGGGTTGATCAAGTGTTCTTCCACTCCCATCCGAGAAAGGGCATCAGCTTTACCGTTTTTTGTACCAGGTCGATAGGTAATTATGAAGTCAAACTCGGCAAAGAATAATGCTCAACGGAGTTGTCTAGAGGATTGGGCTTTTTCAAATATTGCAGGTTTCGGTGATCCGTAATCACAGTAACGGTGTGTCGGGCCCCCAGCAGATAATGCCGCCAAGCCTTAAAGGCAGACTTGATAGCCAGAAGTTCCTTGTCAGTAATCGTGTAATTGATTTCAGGAGGCGAGAATTTGCGGGACCAAAATGCCACGGGATGCAACTGATTGGTTACCGGGTCCTTTTGTGATAGAACTGCCCCCATGGCAAGGCTTGAAGCATCAGTTTCCACGATGTAGGGGAGTTCGGGGCGAGGGTGTTTTAAGATTGGTGCAGAGATAAATTTAGTCTTCAAATCCTGGAAAGCTTGTTCCGCCTCGGTAGACCATTCAAAACGTTTGTTTTTCTTTAACAAGGCAGTGATGGGCTGGACTATTCGAGAACATTCGGGGATAAACCTGCGGTAAAAGTTAGCGAAGCCTAACATGCTTTGCACACCTTTTACGGAGGATGGTGATGGCCATTTGAGAACTGCATCGACCTTCTTAGAATCCATACGCACTCCGCTAGGTGATAATATGAATCCCAAGAATTCAACTTCAGTCACGTTGAAAACACATTTTTCCAACTTAGCGAAAAGTTTGTGTTGACGCAATCTTTCGAGGACCATTTTCACGTGTTTCCGATGTTCAGATTCCGATGAAGAATAAACGAGGATGTCGTCAATGTAAACAACAACACACACATCTATGAGCTCTCTGAGGACATCGTTCATAAAATATTGAAAGGCGGCCGGGGCATTGCAAAGTCCGAAGGGCATGACCTGATATTCAAATAGCCCATATTTGGTGCGGAAGGCCGTCTTCCATTCATCGCCCTCTTTTACTCGTACCAAGTGGTAGGCTCCTCTAAGATCCAGCTTTGTATATATGCATGCTTTTCTGACTTGGTCCAGGAGTTCAGGGATCAAAGGTAACGGATATCTATTCTTGACGGTGATCTGGTTCAGGGAGCGATAATCTATACAAGTTCTAAGGTCTCCTTCCTTTTTTGGAACGAAGAACAAAGCTGAAGAAGCAGGGGACTCGGAAGGACGAATAAACCCATTTGCCAGGTATTGATCCAGGTATTGTCGAAGGTGAAGGTTCTCAGGCTCGGTGAGGGCATAAATTCTACTACAAGGAGGAGTAGATCCAGGTATCAGGTCTATCTGGCAGTCATAAGACCTATGAGGAGGTAGAGAGTTAGCCTGATCCTTCCGGAAAACATCTTGGTATTCTAGGTATTCGGGAGGTAACTGGGGAGTCTCTGAAGAAATTGCTGCCAGTGCAACACCAGGTGGAGGGTGACAAGTAGAGACACATTCTGGAAACTGGACCGTTCTTGCTCGCCAATCGATCAGAGGATTGTGTTTCTCTAACCAAGGTATTCCTAGAATAATCTGAAACTGAGGAGCCTTGATCACATCGAACACGATCTTCTCATGGTGTCCATCTTGACTTACTAGCGTCACTTCTTGAGTGGTATGCGTTACTGGTCCGGAGGCTATCTCCGTTCCATCCACCGTAGTAATGACGTCCTTTACAGCCTTGGGACAAAGAGTTAGATTCATCCTCAAAACCATTTCATGATCCACATAATTGCCGATGGCACCGCTGTCGACGTAAGCTTCAATTGCATGTAATCGATCCGGATTATCAGGGCTAATGAGGACCATAGGTATCACGAAATGCGAGCTCACGGAACTGGTTTTCACGCTCGGCAAGAGGACCTCTATTCTTGTCGGGCGAGGTCGTTTCCCTGCTCAGAGTTTGTAACTTTGGTAACTGCAGCTCCTACTGCCTTCTTGGCAGGTTTCACCGGACAGTCTCGAAGAAAGTGCCCTGAGTTTCCGCAATAGAGGCATAATTGCAACTGTTTTCTCCTTTCCCGCTCCTTTTGTGTTAGAGGACCTTTCAGGCCCCCTATTTGCATGGGTTCCCTGGAGTCTACTCCTTTGGAAGGAGTTGGCGGTTTGGAAAATACTTGAGCATCAAACTTGGAACGATCGGCCTTCCTGTTCTGCAGTCTGTGATCTATTTGAACGACTAAGTCTATATAGTCCGAACAATCTTGTGGGGGATTCACTACTTGGGCTAACACATCTTTGAGCTCTCTGCGTAGACCTCTATAAAACAGCGTAATCCTTTTGTCCTCAGGCCATTGAGTTTCCACTATCAGTCTGTTGAAAGACGCAATATAAGCCAAAAGGTCTTGATTACCTTGTCGCAACGAAAGAAGCTCATTGTCCAAGGCCCGCCCCTGTGAATGTCTTGCGAACAGTTTTTCAATACTGAGCTGAAAAGCTTGAAAATCATGGAGGACCGGATCATCTTGATTTACTAGAGGGATCGACCAGTCTGCCGCATTGCCACTAAGGTACGAAAGCACGAAAGCTACTTTAGCTTGATCAGTTGGAAAGGCTGCTGGCCGGCATAAGAAATGCAACCGGCACTGATTGATAAATACTGCAAACCTCTTTGGGTCACCAGAAAATCGTTCGGGCGGAGCCAGAGGTACATTCCCAGGTAGGTTGATCTGCACTGGATTCATAGAGGATGTAGAAGGAAGATTTCCCCCAGATGCGGGTAACGGGGTCTGTCCGGCTTGTGACTGTAGCAATTGTCTAGCAAGATCATCTGTTCGCTCCTTGGAAATAATCAGTTCTCTTCTTAGAGCGTTCGTTTCCTGACGGGCTGCATGCACTTCTGCCCTTAGTTCCCCAAGTAACTGGGCTAGCTGGTCGGTATCCGAGGTTTCCATAGCGCCTGGACGGGAGTTTTGCGGTAGGCTTTGCGTTCTGTAACGCTCACCTGATTCCCGTAGAGGCGCCGGTCTTGACTGGGCGTATACCGTATCTTCAAAGGTGATGTGTAACACACGGCTGGCTCTTTGGGCTGGACCTCTGTGCACTGTATGTCTGACTCGAAGGGTAAGATGTCTGCAGATAGAAAATATGGGATTAATGAACTGGGTTATTGAATGTCTCTCTCTTCTTCCCTTTCTCTTCTTCTGTAGAACCCCAAAGGTTAACGCTCTCACCTTAGGTAAGTGAACGCCGTGCTCTCCATCTGCCTCGGGGCAGGGTGCTGTAACCAGTTTCTTCACTGGATAAGGGGAGCAGGCCTCTTGACTTCAGAGGACTGCTGTCCATCGTTTACTGCACGAACAGTACGTTTCGAGTAATTCTAATGTCTTTAAAAGTCTTTAGTAATGATGTCTCTTGTTTTGCAGGGTTCCGGCGATGGCGGATGACGGGCTGAAGTGAGTTGAAGATGGAGCCCGTGTGATGAATAGAAGCGCCTGGAAGCACGTAAGTAAGCGCTTGTTGCCTGCTTCACGATGCGCTCTAACTGTCTCTTTATTTTGCAGGTACAAGTTCGGAGCGGCTGCAGGGTGCCGGAATACCCACTGGGTTAGATGTGGAAAGGAGTAATGGCACGTGAGTATTAAAGTTCCCCAATGTCTTTAAACGCACCTTGTTTTGTCTTTCAGATGCGGGATGCAGCGCCAAAGGCCTCCGGAGCGTGCGATGAGTTGGTAAGCTTTTGTCTTTCAGATGCCGGAATGCAGTGCGAAGACCTCCGGAGCGCACGAAGAGTAGGTAAGCCTTTGTCTTTCAGATGCCGGAATGCAGCGCGAGGCGTTGGTGACAGCCGATGGACCAGGTAAGTGAAGCGCTGTCACTGAAGACCGTAATGCTAACCTGTTCTTTCTTGTCTTTATAGGTGTTGCTGAAGACTGGATTCAGGATGGTAAGCCTTTTTCCTTAGGCCCAGGATCAGATGCAGAAGACACGATGAGCGTTCTGCTGCAGAGGATGCAGAATAACGCAAAGCAAGATTCATCCATCGGGTGTGGTTTAAATAGCCTCCTGTAGTGCTTAGGTGTCTCCTTCCACAGCCACGCCTAGGTAAGAAAAGAGTTCCTGCTTTCCAGAAGAGTTCCAGTGTTCTGAACCTAGGAAGTGGCTCCTGCCCCACCCAACAGGAAAAGTAGTTCCAAACAGAAGAGGATCAGAGGCTCAACTGGCAGGCAAGTAAGCAGCATGGTCTGCTGCAGGTAAGTCCACCCAAGCATTATGAGCCCGGCGCTTCCAGCGCTGGGACTGGGCATATTTATGAGCCTGGTGCCACTGGCGCCAGGACTGGGTCCAAAAGGTCCCAATTGGGACTGGTTGGCACTCGGAACCTGGGTTATGGATCTGCTTCCAAGGGAGTTGGGAAAACCCTGACCTTTTGGAAGCAGAGATCATGACAGATGCATCCAGTCTAGCCATGGGAGCTGTCCTGTCTCAAAAGGACCATAAAACTGGCCAGCTTCACCCAGTAGCATTTTGGTCCAGAAAGTTCTCGGCACCCGAGTTAAACTATGCGGTTACCTACAAGGAGTTATTAGCCATTAAATCTGCCTTCAAGGCTTGGCGGCACTAACTTCTCGGTGCCAGGCATACCATTACTGTGATCACCGATCACCGGAATTTACAGTATTTAAAAACAGCCAAGGCCCAATCGTCACGTCAACTCCGATGGGCATTGTTCTTTGCCGAGTTCGATTTCGTGATAACCTATTGACCAGATTGTAAGAATGGTAAAGTAGACGCCTTATCCCGAATAGGGATGGGAGATGCAGAAGTGAACCCAAAACCAGTACCTATAATTTCAGAACAAAGGATTCTTGGCATGACTACTCTACAGACACTAGAGGACATTCAGGTAAAGATCCAGCAACTCTTTGATCCTACAGCTCTGCAGGACTGGGTAAAGAAAGGCCCGGACTACTCTGTCACCAATGATCTGCCTTATTACCAAGGGCGGCTATTTCTGCCACACAAGGAACTACAAGAGCTAGTCATTTCCCGTTATCATGATACTCTAATGGAGGAGCACCCAGGTATTGCAAAAACTGAAGCTAAAATTAAAAGACAATTCTGGTGGCCCACCTGGCGAAAGGATATTAAATCATTTGTGATGTCTTGTGGCATTTGCGCCCAAAACAAAAGTCAAAAGAAAAAACCAGCTGGACTCTTACAACCTTTAGACATTCCGCCTACACCATGGCACACCTTATCGTTAGACTTTATTGCTGATCTACCTCCTTTTAATGGATTTAACACCATTCTAGTTATTGTGGATCTTTTTTCCAAGATGGCCCACTTTATTCTTTTAAAAGAATTACCTTCAGCCTCAATCCTGGCCAAAGAATTCCTCGAAAACATTGTTCGCATACATGGATTTCCGTCCGTGTTGGTCTCTGACCGGGGCAATCAATTCATTAAACATTTTTGGAAGAAATGTTGTCAATTGGCGCAAATCGACGTGAGATTATCGACCAGTCACCACCCCCAGACCGATGGTCAAACGGAGAGGATCAACCAGACTCTTGAACAATACCTGCGTTGTATGTTACATCAAACTGAGAGTAATTGGAAGGACATTCTTTGAATCACAGAATTTGCATACAATAATTCAGTACATTCTGGAACTGGACAAAGCCCCTTTTATATCCTATATGGGGACCATTCTCGAACCTCAGATCTTGACTCACCCCAACACTTAGAAATGCCCGCAGTGGACCATCTACACGCTACGATTACACAAGCCTTTAAGGAGGCAACTGCACATTTAAAACAAGCAAAGAAGAAATATAAGAAAGATGCTGATCGGCATAGAAGTGATACTCCACAGTACCAGATAGGGGATCAAGTGTGGTTGGCCACAAAATACATACCTCTCAAGGGAACGCAGACCTGTAACCCTAGATATTTGGGACCTTACTCTAGTAAGGCCATTATCAACCCGGTGGCCGTCAAGTTGGACTTACCTGCTAATATGCGAATTCATCCCGTCTTTCATGTGTCACTTTTGAAGCCAGTGCAACCAGGGACAAGACTAACCAAGCCACCAGACCCCATCTTTATAGATGGGGAACCTGAATTTGAGGTTAAAAACATCCTGGACTCCAAGATGGTGAAGTCAAAACTTTTTTATTTAATCGACTGGAAAGGTTACGGACCACAGGAAAGGTCTTGGGAACCTAGTGACCACGTGCATGCACCTCGATTGGTGAAAAGATTCCACCGAAATTTCCCAGACAAACCAAAACCACGGGGAAGAAAGACCTTAGGAGGGGCCTTGGGGGGAGTGCTGTCATGATGCCTACCCCCGGGGACCCAGACCAGGTCCAGCAACCCCGGAAGCAGGCATCAAGTTATTTTGGACAAGCCCAAAAACCCCTGCTAGGGGCTGTTTGGGTGCGGTCCTGGCGCCTATGGCGACAGGCTCATATGGAGAGTCAGTCTTGGCACCATAGGCGCCAGGCTCATAGAGTAGAACTTACCTGATGCAGACCATGCTGCAAGCTTACCTGATGCAGACCATGCTGCAAGAGCTCCAAGCCAAATGACGCTTGGAAGGGACTATTTTCCCTAGGGACTATTTTTTTACTCGGGCGGGGCTGGGGAGGAATACTTACCTGGGACTACTTTGGAGGCTATTTAAACCACGCCCGAAGAGCAGCACATGCTTCGTGTTATTCTGCATCCAGCAGCATAACGCTCACTGTGCCTGCACGTCTGCATCCAGTCTTCTGCCACGCCCGCCTCGAGTTTGGAGCTCCTAGAAAAAGGGAGAAAGAAGGAGAAAAGGTTAGAACAACAGTAATACCTTTGATCCTTACCTGAATTCCCGATCCATCGCGCCTTTGAGCTGGAAGAAAGAAGTTATTTTATGCGCGTTGCCTCGCCTGCTGCAGCGCCGCGCTGAACTCACCGGCCTTCGCAGCATCTTCACATTCCACTGCATCCTTCTGCATGTTCCCGCCGCATTCCGGCACCTAAGGAGTAGACAAGAACAGCAAGGTGAGCCAAGGCAATACACAGAGGAATATTAGTAACCCCCCCCATAGACTTACCTGATTTTACCACCAGGGGTACTATTCCTCTTCACGGGTCGGCGCAGCTTCCACTGCATCTTCGCCAAACCCCGGCCCCTAAGGGGAAACAAAAGGACAGCAAGGTGAAACAAAGGGACTATCAAGGGGAACCCTCCTCACCACATTAGACTTACCAGAGGTATTATTCCCCGAGACTTCATACTTTCTCTCAGTGTCTGAATAAGGGAGAAAGCAACAGGTTACATATTGACATTATTTATTGAACTGTGTTGGAAATACAAATCCTTACCAGAATATTACCGGTTGCCACAAGGAACTATTCACTAGGGTCAAGCTGCAATCTGCAAGGAATCGGACAAGAGTGAAAGTCAGGCATTTGAACTCTTACGAACTACATACTTTTCGGAGTCAATATTGTTCTGGAACTCACCAATTCCTTCGAGCCAGTGAAGCAACTGGTTATCAACGCGCCCCTGCGCTCAATGCAGGATGGAGAGCTCTTCTTTTCAAACCATCAGGTGAGACTTTAAGAGGGGACATCAAAGGTGATCCGTGGGGAGAACAGCGGGGTGGGGGGATTTACACTCAACTCCACGGGTGGTTAATTCCATTTCTCCATTTGCAGAAGAATATTCCTACGGGCCAAGCAAACAAAGCTAGGTGGGCCAGTCCAGTCCATCATCTCGGCCCTATGCGTCACATTCGTGGAGACCGCAGCTGTCCAGTTCAGATCGACGCCTCTGTGGGAGCCAGGTGAGCGTAACACAGCACCCCTGTGCTTCCAACAAGGACATCCCCAAGATTGTCCAAAGTCACACCTGTGGCTCCTCCGCCTACTGAGGCAGAGTGTGAGGTGCAACCTTGTGTGGTTGAGCCAGTTTCTGAAGAATCAGATCTGAAAGAAGACACTGATTTAGTTGGAGATCTTGACCCTGTTGACCATCCTGAGCTGCAGTATTTATTGGCAGAAGGTGGACCCTGCAGGGCAAACTTCAGCAGAGGACAGAGAGAGTGTCCTACTCTTGAAGGTCTTCGACAACAGGCTGCTAACCAACTTAACCGGCAAGAAGTTAGAAAGCATAGGTTAAGCTGGGAAGATGGCCTTTTCTACAGAGAACCGACTGAATCTATCCCTGGGGACTGCAAAAGAACTGTAGTGCCCCTTGCCAACAGACTCCAGTTCCTACAGTTGGCCCATGAGATACCTTTGGCTGGTCATCTGAGTTTCAAAAATACCAAGGAAAGGCTCTCCTTATACTTCTACTGGCCTAGATGGGTTCAGAAGTTGACAAATTCTGTAGGAGCTGTCACACTTGCCAAACCTCTGGCAAGAGTGGAGCCAGAAATGTGGCACCCCTGGTGCCTCTCCCAGTGATGGGAGTTCCTTTTGAGAGGGTGGGCATCGACATAGTTGGTCGCCTTGACCCGCCCACATCTTCAGGGAACAGGATTATCATGGTTGTAGTAGACCATGCTACAAGATACCCAGAAGCTATACCTATGAGAACTGTTACGACTCAGGCTGTGGCTAATGCTCTACTTGATATTTTTACCAGATTAGGGTTTCCTAACGAAATGATATCCGACAGGGGATCCAATTTTATGTCCAGCTACATGCAAGCCATGTGGAAAAACGGTGGTGTCACTTACAAGTTCTCTACAGCCTACCATCCACAGACAAATGGACTGGTAGAGAGGTTTACTCGTACTATGAAGAGCATGATAGGGGCTTTAGAGGAACCCCTTAAAAGAAAGTGGAACCTTCTACTGCCATGTCTTCTCTTTGCTTATAGAGAAGTCCCTCAGGAGGGAGTTGGTTACAGTCCCTTTGAGCTTCTCTATGGCCATCCAGTCAGAGGTCCGTTGGCCCTGATCAAGGAGGGATTGGAGAGTGCTCCTTCCCCCAAGCCAGTCAGAGTGACTGACAATGTGATAGGTCTCCGGAGGAGAATGTCACACATGGAGGCAGAAGCTAGTGATAACCTGAAAGCAGGTCAGGCTCTGGTCAAACATTGGCATGACCAGAAGGCTAACATGGTTGGGTTTATTCAAGACCAGCTTGTGTTAGTTATGGTGCCAACAAGGCAGAGGGCCTTGCAGGACAAATGGATAGGACCCTTCAAGGTTTTGGGCAAACTTGAAGAGGTGAACTATTTGGTGGACTTAGGCAAACCTAAGGAGGCTCCCGGAGTCTTTCACACCAACTGTTTGAAGGCATATGTCTCGAGACCAGAAGTAGGAGCTTTGCTTCTAGCTTCAGCTCAAGAGGAGGAGGAGAGTGAACCTCTTCTTGACCTCCTCAAAGGCCAACCTTTAAATGAGAAAATAGAAGGAGTCAATCTCTCTTCTCAGCTGACTTCTGAACAACAAGAGGAGTGCAAAGTTCTGTTGAATCAGTTTGCCTCCCTGTTTTCACTATCACCAGGCATGACCCCTTGGTGCCAGCATGATATTCTCACTGGTGACTGTTTACCTGTGAAAAGCAAAGGTTACAGAATGTCAGAGCATGTGCGATCCCACATCAAAGAAGAGGTCAACAAGAGGCTTGATCTCGGGGTTATAGAGCCCTCTACAAGTCCATGGTCTAGTCCAGTTGTTCTAGTACCAAAGGCAGGATCCAAGGAGTTGAGATTCTGTGTGGACGATAGAGCTCTAAATGCAGTCACTAAGACTGATGCCCATCCTTTGCCAAGGACAGATGAGCTGGTGGATAGACTTGGTTCAGCCAATTACCTCAGTACATTTGACCTAATCTCAGGCCATTGGCAAATAGCCCTGACAGACCATGCCATGGAGAAAACTGCATTCTCAACCCCAGCAGGCCTCTACCAGTTTAAGGTTAGGCCTTTTGGATTAAAGAACGAACCAGCTACATTGAAAAGGATGGTCAATCAAGTTCTGAATGGGATGGAGGACTTCTACATGGCATACTTGGATGACATTGCAGTGTTCAGCGCCACATGGAAAGAACATATTGATCACTTGGGATATGTTTTGCAGGCTCTTGAGCAGGCCCATCTGACCATAAAGGCAAGCAAATGTCAAATTGGTCAGAGCAAAGTGGTCTACCTTGGTCATGAGATAGGAGGAGGTGAAATAAGGCCATTGCCCAGCAAAGTACAAGCTGTGCAAAACTGGGCCACCCCTACTACTCAAACCCAAGTGAGAGCTTTCCTAGGTCTCACTGGGTACTACAGGAATTTCATAGAGAACTATGGGACCATAGCTTCTCCCTTGAATGTGATCTCCTCTCCAAAATTCCCTAAAAAGGTTGGATGGAATGAGGAGTGCACTCAAGCCTTTGAAAACCTGAAGAAATCCCTTTGTCAAGCTCCAGTCCTAAGAGCTCCTGATTATCACCAACCCTTCATTGTGCAGACAGATGCCTCCAATACAGGTATAGGTGCAGTCCTTAGTCAGCTGGATGAGAAAGGTAGGGAGCACCCCATTTGCTTCATCAGTAGGAAACTGAAGGAACCAGAAACAAGGTGGGCAACCATAGAGCATGAATGCTTTGCCATTGCGTGGTCTTTGAAGAAGTTTAGACCATACTTGTATGGATCTACCTTTGTTCTTCAAACAGACCACCAACCCTTGATATGGTTAATGCAAATGAAAGGGGAGAACCCAAAGCTTCTGAGGTGGTCAATCTGCCTGCTAGGGTTTGATTTCACCATTGAACACAGAGCAGGATGTCACCACCAAAATGCTGATGGTCTCTCTAGGATGTTTGTAACCGACTAGAGGTAGCGATTCATCCAGGAGTGGATTAAATCCTCCTGTCCCTTAGTCTGGGGGGGGGGGCGAGTGTTAGGGAGAATTCTCCAGAATGGCTAATTACATGTGTTTTGCTGTGTGTGTTTAACATTTTTTGTGTTCATAGACTGTGGAGCCTCGCCTACTCCACAGGCATCATCTTTTTATTGTGTGTTACACAGCACCTTCAGTGCAGTGACACAGGGTTGTCTTTTAGACTTCCCAACTCAGACTCCATTTTCCGGGACTGACTACTGTCTCCCAGAACCTATAAAGATACCATTGACTTTATTAGCCTCTGTAAAACCACAGACCCACGACAAACCATCTTACATGGAGTACTGGAAAGGTTTAATACTTATCCCTTTTTGTCTGTTCCTCTTGGAGCATTTCTTCGCTCCCCTTTCATCAAGACTTGGCTGGTGGCAGTGGTAACTAACCTATTTTTTCTACCGCGGTTATCTTAAATAACCTTGGTATTGTTTTAGGCTATCATGGTAGCCTCAAACTTAAACCTGCTTGACCGTATTGTTTTTAATATTGTACCGTCTGGGTTTATTCGCCATTTCTTTTTGAAAAGGTCTTTCTCGTGTTTTACTCTGCGCACCAAACCAGGTTTAGTTCCTTTGTTCACCGTCTTTTCGCGGGCTTCTACACAGAAGCCCTCCTTAGGCGCCTGTATGTCTTGGGGGGACAGGATGTGATGGAGGGGTTTAGGACTCCCTGCACAGGGTCTCCTTGGAGACCCATGTCATACTCTGACATGATTGGCTGTGGTGACTGTCCCGGAGGGACAGCCACCCTGCTGTGTGATTGACACGCAGGCTGTGTGAATGGGGGAAAACTGCATAAAAAGCAGATCTCTGGGTCTGGAAAGGCAGACTCACCACTGGAACGAAAGAACCAATGAGGAGCTGATGGAAGAGGACCCCTACCACAACTGAACCGCCCAGTGAAGCCCTGCTGCAGGTCTGAATCCTCAAACTCTAATGATAGAGAAGATCCTCCAGGAATCTTCTCCCCCTGAGCTGGTGGGACCAACCAGTTTGCCCAAACTGCAAGCCAGGACTCCCTCCTCTGGTCGAATTTGCTGTACAGAGCTACAGTTGGCCAGATAGCCAGGAAGGTCAGACCCTGCTTGGGTTTTAAGGAGTGCACCTTTTATTCGTTGCTTTGCTCTGCTGCTGGTTTCTTCCCTGGGTAGTGCAGGACCCTCCAGTCTTCCTACTTTGTGTCAGTCCGACAGTCACTTCAGGAACCGTGACCCTGCAAGAACTACCAGGAACGTCCGCCTCAGCTACAGCTTCTTCTCCATTTAAAGGTACTGTTCAAATCCGGTTGTTTGTTTCATTCAGCCGGAGTAAAAGTGTGTGAAATCTTTCTCCAATCCAAGGGCTTGTCCTTCTCTATCTTTTAAACTAACTTGTCTGCTGACTAACTTTGTCCGGAACTCTTGGCAAAGACTTAACCGCGAACTACCCTGAACTGTGTGATCTTGAGCAAAAGACCTTTGTCCTATTGACTTTGGCCCTAAGCCTATTTCATTTGATTCCATCACTCCAGTTCCTCTTTCTAGACTTAACTGTTGGTGCTGCTTCATTTCTACCTAATTTTGTCTTTCCCTCCCTTTTAAATTTCTGGAGTGCAATTTTGCTCCCACTCATTTTGTGAGCTTAACTTGTCTGAAAACTATTGGGAGTGGTGTGGTGTATTAAGAGTGTGATTTTTTAATTGCTTTACTTTAGTGAAATGTTATATAACCGACGAGTAAATAAATATATATATATATATTCTTTTACTTAGAAACCTTGAGTCAGTGTTTGCCTAAATCATAGTAATTGCTGTCCTTTGTGTAACTATTGATACTGCTCACTTGCTCTTGAGATAAGTCTGGCTGCTCAGCCATCGCTACCACTTTTACTGTGTAGTACAGGCTTGTACCAAAGGTGAATTTGTGCTGCCACTTGTAGTCTTAATTGTGTGTGGTGTTCCCAAAGGGTACTGCATATAATTCTGCCTAACAATCCTGGGCACCTTCTCCTCTCCTATTTCCATCTCCACCTGTGCTGTCCCTCAGGGCTCTATCCTCTCACCTTGGCTCCTTAACATCTACCTTACTCAGCTGGCACTCCTCAGCTCTTCCTTTTCTCCCAACTTCCAGTGTTATGCTGACGACACACAACTCCTCTTCAAACTTCCTGCTGACCCTCTTGCACCATCCATCATCCCTGACTGCCTTTCTGCCATCCAGGCCTGTGCACTTTCAATGATCTCTGCCTCAATGCCAGCAAAGCGAAGATCCTTCCCATTGGGACCCCTGTTCCGACTTCTTCCCATGACTCCTCTCTCTCCTTCCTCCCTCACAACCAGGGCATTGCCAAGAAGTCCCACTTTCAGCTCTTCCTCCTAAAAGGAATTCTACCTTTTCTGACCTTCCCCCAGAAGCTCAATGTTACCTGAGCCCTGGTTCTATCTACGCTTGACTATTGCAATAGCCTCCTCCTGAATGTATCTTCTTCCACTCTGCGACCCCTCAAGCTAATCCAGAATAGGGCAGCAAGACTTATCCTTGGCCTCAAGCCCAGGGACTGCATCTCTCCTGCCCTAAAAAGTCTTCACTGGCGCCCAGTTGCTTCACGGATTAAATTCAAATTCCTCAGTATCATCCATAAGGCTGTCTGGGGCCAGTGACCACACTATCTGCAACTCTCTCTTATTGAATATTCCCCCTGTAGACTTCTGCGCCCCTCTGGCACCATCTCTTTGTGTGTAAAGCATTTCACTAAACAAAGGGCAGGAGACTGAACGCTTTCCTCAGCTGGCTCCCTTCTTTGGAAAAGCCTCACCCACCCTCTTCGTCTTGAGCAGGACTTTCTTAAATTATGGAAGCTCCTCAAGACATTCCTCTTTACTTCCTCCTTCCCCCTCTCTCCTCTGCTAATCTCACAGTTGCTTGGTTGGTGTTTAGGAACCTTATGCATACTCGCGGCCCTGACCTCCCACATCAAATCAACCCCAGCTTCTGTCTATCCTCAGCACTTGCCTCGGCTCACCCTCCACTCTGGAGGCTTGCACTTACCTTCATTGCACTCCACCTGTTGCTCAACCATGTGCATCCCACCACATATCCCATTCCCCCTCCCTTCTGCACTTGCACGTTCTGAACACTCACAAGGCATAGTAGGTTTGTCCTTCCTCCCTCCACACCGTATTTAATATTTGTTTTGTTTTTAGTTGTTTCTCATCCCCTGTTCCCTCCTAGTTGCCCTGTGGGCGCTTTGAAACAGTATTTACTGCCTGTATAAACGCCAAACAAGCGAACAATAAATAAATAAATGGATGTATAAATAAGTCTTTCGATGTTAAAACCTGCCTCTGTAAAATGTTCCTACTAGGAACTATCTGTTCACCCTGTTAATGGCCCAAAATGTCGCCCTCACAATTACAACGGTCAAAGAAAGTGACTTTTTTTCACCCTTCTTACACCATATATATATATATGTGGGGCGGGTATGTGATATAATGGTAATGTGGAGAGACCACAGGGGGGCTCCCGCCGCATATGTATGTGGTGTAAAGGGGGTTGAAAAAAGAAAATCGGCATTTTCGGCTTCGTAATTATGGGCATCGCAATAATCCCATAGATCCGTTCACTCCCATACCCTCCACAGTTCTTAAGGAATCTAGCGCACATATCGAGGGTACACAAAATGGACAGTGTCCGCACAATATTGGGCCTCATTACGAGTTTGGCGGTGCAGGATAAAAGTGGAGGTAATTCTGTTACCTCCATTTTTCCCCACAACAGCAATTGACATGTTTTGGTGGAATTACCATTGGTGGAATTACCAGTGGTAATTCTGCCAATTTGTGGAGGAAAAGTGGAGGATGTACCTCCAGCATGATGCTGGAGGTGAATCCGCCACTTTCCCCCAGAAAATCAGCGGAATTACCACTCATAGTTCCAAAAGTGTTAATTCCGCCAAAAATCCCCAATGGACTACTATGGACTCCAGAAAATCTAGATTTACAGTGCATTGCACCACTTGTAATCCTGTGGCAAATCCATGGGACTGAGTGGTGGCAACAGTGAATGCATTTGGAGGATTTATCTCCAAACTCTTAATGAGGCCCAATGTTTTCAGTGGGTGGATGCTGTGCACCCTTGGGTGTTTTTGACACCCACGGTGGAAAAATGTAATGTGCTCCCTTTAATTGAATGAATGGATCAGTGTATGTTTGCCTCTACTCCGACCCGCCAGCAGTGCTGAAGCTGGTATTCAAACACGGATCATAAAGTTGCACAGCTAGAAGGCTGGCCACTGGACAACATCAAAGTGTGACGCAAATGAGCGTGAAATGTCTAATAATGGACGTTTGCTGTGCAGGTAATATTACAAAGTGTCATGTGTTTCAATGCCTAGTAGCATTACAACTTTGTTTCCAACACACATCTGGGTCTGTTGTGGATAACTCCCATAGTATTGTTTACAGTTCCCGCACTACTTCGAGCCTTGTTTTGGATATTGTTGACAGTTTTGATTGTACTTCATTAATGCGTAGATTTTTAGGATTAAAAGATGCAGACCTTTTTTGTTTTTGTTTTTGTGTTTTTGTTTTATTGGTTAGACAAAGTTAAACCTTTAACATTTCTTCCCTTGGGAGGTGCAACCCACCCAAATTAGGTTCAGTTCAGGTTCAAAATTCTGTAGATAAACCCCCCCAGGCCAAGTCCTCAAGTCGGCTCAACCTAGTTTTGGGTGGCTTCCACTTCCGGATCCTCGTCCTCCTGATCCAATTTTAAAATTTCAACAAATTTTAATGCGTCCAGAGTTCGACCCACTTTCTCAGCTGTGCTAAGTCTTTCCCAATATTCTTCTTCATTCTCCTCCGAGATCCAGCTCGTATAGTTCCCCATATACATGTGCCGTTTTGATGTCAAGTTTGGGCAGGCTAACATCACATGTTTTATGGTTTCTAGTTGTTCCTTGTTTCTGCAAAATCTACAGTAGGCTATTGATTTATCAATAAGCCTTCTTCGCCATTTTATTTCTCTACAATGCCATATGTTGAGTCTGCATCGCATTAGCAGTCCTCGATAGTGCTGTGAAGGGAATTTTCTCAGGTACGGTGGGAGAATGATCAAAGCTTTACGTTCCCAGATAACGTTATGACATAAGTTTCGCAATAGTTTCTTCCCCTGTGTTTCCTCCCAGTCTTTTTCCTGAGTTTTTCTTTTAGCCTTGTCTGGGTTGTTCTTCAGGGTTTCTTCAGAGATCTCCAGGTGTTTCAGAGTTGCCTCACATCTCATTTTCCAGTCTTGTAGAATTATATCACCACTGGATTCCCCTTTCCTTGCTGGGATTCTAAATGGCTGAGGTGGATTATCCAGGATACACTTTCTATATTGAGAAAGTGACTTCCACATCGCGATTGAGGCAATTGATTGGAGTCTTAATTCCGATCTTATCAGTTCCAATGGTAGCGAATTCGGAAGACGCAGCATCTTTCGCCAAAAATAGGATTCGCATAGGTTCCAGACTTCCCATCTTAAGGCTAGAAGTGCCTCGGCTCCATATGTGATAACGGCCACTACCTTTTGCTTATTAAAGGTTATTACCGGCATCAGAGAAAATGTTCCATATTTACGATGTAAAAGTATGCCTTGGTTGACCAAAGCTGTAAGTTTTTCTCTAATCAGGGTATAGTGTGCCTGTTTGTTACAGTTTTTATTGATTCTTATCCCGAGGTATATCGTAGTATCCACTTCCGCCAATTTTTCTTTTTCCAATGACCATGTCTGACTTTTCCCTGCTGTCTTCCTTCCACAACTTAATTTCATGGTCAAAATCATGGATTTTTTTACATTGATTTTCATGTCATTGGCATTTAGATATTCATTGAAAGCCTCTATCCTACGCTGGAGTCCTATGGGCGTCTGATCTATGAACACAGCGTCATCCGCGTATAGCATCCATGGTAGGTCCATCCCATTAACCTTCAGAGGGAAGGCACGAATCTGATCTTGCGATATCTTCATATCAGTCATGTATAATACAAAGAGAAAAGGGGCAACTGCGCATCCCTTTTTGATGCCCCGGGCTGTTTTAATCTGCCTAGATAGCCCTCCATTAGCAGTAATCTGCACTCGTATCAAAGTGTCCATATACAAGGCCTGGATTGCCTCCAGTAGATCCGCTGGGCATCCCCAGTTTCTCAATTTAGCCCACAAGCGCTCTCGATTTATTCCATCGAGCGCCTGTTTGAGATCAATAAAGGCCATGTAGATCGCTGTTTTCCCTTTTAATGCCTTTGCTTTTAATATATTGATCAAGAACAGGTTGAGGCAAGTGCCAACACCACTCACAAAGGCAGTTTGTCTCTCGTCTAAGATTTGAGTTTGGACGGCCAATTTCTTCAAGTCCCTTAACAGGATGGATGCAAAGAGCTTACCAATGGAATCTAATAGCGCAATTGGCCTGTAATTTCTTGGGTTCCCACAATCTCCTTTTTTGAAAATAGGTACGATGTAAGCCTCCGTCCACGTAGTTGGGATTTGTCTGGCTTTCTCAACTTGTTTGAAGAGAGCATATATTAGGTCAGACCAGCCTTCCACATTTTCTTTCAGCATCTTATTAGAGACGCCGTCCGGGCCGGCTGCCCTAGAAGAGCTTAGTTTTTTAATAAGCATTTGGATGTCTTCTCTGTCAAAGTTCAGCGCCCAGGTGGCATTCTCCCTTCTTTTCTCTACTACTTTTCCATTAGTATTTCCTTTAAACAGGGCAGTATAGTGGTCGAACCAGTTTTTCTCAGAGACCTGGTTAACACCTATAGCCGATTGATTTAGATTTCTGTTATTGATTAGATCCCAGGTACTTCTCATATTATTTGTTGTTAATGCCGCCAGCATTTGTTCTGCATCTCTTTGGGTTCTTAAATAGCGAGTTGATCGCAACCAATTCTTATAGGTTTGTCGGCATTTCCTCATCAGCTCACATTTCTCTAGGCTATTTGACTGTTTTAAACACCTGAGGTCAGCTCTATATAACTTCCGTCTGGAGACTACAAGTTCATCAAAGGCATGCTGCTTTTTTATCTGCTTCACTTTGGTTGAGTCGTACTTGATTACAAAGGCTTTCAATAGCCATTTATATTCAACCACATCCCCCCCTTCCTCTACGTCTTCCTTGAATTCTCGAGCCAGTTTTGGTATAGCCTGATCTTTGAGTCGCAGCCGATTTCTCCCCCATGATATCTCTGTTTCCATCACTCTTTCACTCTTCAAGATTGACCTTGAGTCCCATGCAAGCTCAGTTTCCAGTAGAGAATGATCGCTATTCGCTTGCCTAATTATTTGAAATGATTTTATCCAGGCAAGCGTGTTTCTTCCTACAAAGCAATAATCTAGGCATGCTTTCAATTTTCCATTGTGCCAGGTGTTGGCCCCCATTAAATCGCCTTTTGTTTGCCCATTTAGCATCCTCATATCACATATGCCCATTTCCTTCATCCATTGACTTTCTTTTCCTAGTAGATTTTCTGTTTCTTTGATTTGACCTCCTTTATCTAGGAGTTTGATGTTTAAGTCTCCATTCAACAGAATAAGCTGATCTTTTTCCTCAGTCATAGATTTGTCAATTGTATTCATGATAGATTTTGAATATGGTCCTGGATTAAGCATATTTTCCCTTCAGTATGTATTAATCAATAGCATTTTATCCATCTCCTCATGGTTCTCCGTTTTAGATGCTATTTTCAATATTTGTAGATAGGGGTTTGGGATTTTGTCTTCAAGTATTTGCAAGGGGCTGTCCAATTTTTTTAATACCATGAGTCCTGCAAATGGTCGGCCATTCAGTCCCTTTTTTGCTGGATTGAAATAGACCTCATAGCCTTCACACACTGGGGGGTCGCACAGCCAGGATTCTTGAATGGAAATAAGATCATATTTGGCCAGAAAAGAGCTGTCCTTCGAGAACAAATGGTGAAACCCACTTGTATTCCATGAGGCGCAAAGAACAGATCTACTTCCATCCCCCTTACTCTATTGTTTTTTTTTTTTTAGATGGAGTTGTTTACCATAGATGTCCAGTCATTTGATTTATTTCCTGCATTGTTCTCATTGGCTTTACCTTTCCTTGGGTTTTGTGAATTATCCACCGTAAACCTCAGAGTTTTCAGTTTTTCAACATCTTCTTTGTTGTTATAAAGGCGGTCTTTGGGATTTTTTTCCCCCTCAGTTTCATTTTTTTTTTTAAGATCATTTTCCTCTTAACATCCTTTTCTGGTCCATTTTTATCCCTCTTTTTTTCCATCATTTTTTCTTTGTTGCAGGACGGAGTCTCATCCTTAACTTTTCTTCAGTCTTTTGTTATTGTTTTTGTATTATTTGGCTTGTAGTCATCTTCCAATTCCGCCAATCGAAAGCACTTTTTTTAAAGATATCAGTAGCCTCCAAGAATTTCTGCTTGATATCATTTGAATTGAGATGTAGTATGACTTGGTCCATCCTCTGTTCTCTTGGGAATTCAACAATTTTTATATCCTCAGTGGAGATCACACGTAAGGCTGAGGTTTGATTACAAAGCGACATTACGTAGCTCCTGTTGAGCAACACCCTTCTTGGCCCATTGGATGCAGTCTCTAACTTCAGATAGCATCCTCTGGGTGGGGCTTTCCTCGGGGGATGTACGGGCGATTTTTGCCTTTCCTTGGCTTCTACAGATTCTTTGACTCTACTTTTACCGTCATGTTTTGATCGGGTATTTTCAGGTTGACATCGTGCATTCCTTTCTTTGTTAACTAGCTCCTTTCTTTTTTGTTCCAAAGTTTTCAAGTTGGGGGGGGAGTCTTCAACCTCATTAGCCTCATCTCTTTCCAAGGGATCAGACCTTCTCCCTGGCTCCTTTGCGGTCTTACCACACAAGGGAAGAATACTCAAAAGGCATACAGGGGACAAATGAGTAACAAGATGAACACACGTAGGGGAGTCCCCCGAATGAACCATTCAGCAACTAATTTGATAGCCCAGTTTTAGCTCATACTAGGCCCCATTCCATATGCTGTTTTCATCACCACACAGAATGTAAAATATAATACACAGTGTTTGTCATTTTGTACTAAAAAGTAATAATTTATTACATAGGCCATTGGTCCTGTTGGGTGTCCTGACCCACGTTTAAGCTATCATGCTACAACATTTGGTGCTGTGGGCTTAGAAAATTCAAGATGGCGGAAAACCCACATGTGCGCCGAAATCCAGGAAAGCTGCGCAGTTTGTGCGCAAACCAAAATGGTTGCCTCACTTGCCACCCACCAGTGCGAGAATGATAGGCCGGGGTGCCATGAGGGAAATGGGTTGCCAAAGGAAAAACAGTAGCGCCGGTTAGCTTCAAAGCGCTTTAAAACCACCCTGTGTTTCTCTGCAGGCAGGCTCAAAATGTCTATTTTAAACATTGCAACACATCTAAAAACTCACTGGACACCAGCAGACATTTGGTAGAATGGAGTGTTGTGTGCCTACAAAATCTGGGAAATGAAGAGCCCAAAACAATGCTTATAACAAAACTGCTATGGAGTCAGCAGTTTAAGTTGCACTGGATTTAAAGACACTAAAATCGAAAATGTTTAGATTAAATGAGTGACCTATGTTTGGTGTCACATGCCTTTGTAACTGTTGACATGTCATAGTTCTGCACTTAGAATCAGCAGTCTAGCTGCATGTGTAAAATTGCAAGTTAATTTAAAAAGCAACAAAAAAACATGACAGTTAGCTGAAAGTCTGTCTTAAGGAACTTGATTTTGCTTGACAGCTACCCCCATCAGGAGTGAAACTTGAGTCACAACTGTGTTCCCAGGCCTATCTGCCTTTTGCTGGCCACACTAAGGATATACCATCTCTCTGATAATTGAATTAAGGGGAGCCCCCTACAGAATACAGGAGCTCTGAACAATGTAACCCCCTTCACCCAGGCAGATGGTTTATGGCAGGAGTCGTAAATGGTCGTAAAAAGTGGCTTCCTCCTGAAGGAAAGGGGAGGAGCACTGCCTGTGAGAGCAAGCTGGCTTGGCAGAACTGGAAAAACCAGAAATTCAACCTTGTGCTGAGGGTAAACCACACCCCTTTGGAGCCAGAACATAACTTTAAAAAGATGGATCATTCATAGAGCGGACATGTGAAAATTTTATAAATGATACCATAATTCTTGTGATTTTTCTGCCCACAATTTAAGAGGTTTTTAGAACCGGTGGTATGTTCAGGGGGGTTTTAGCGGAAAAGTGGATATTACTCTAAATGTATGCATGTGAAAAATCTGAAACTTCATCAATTAATGACCATACTCCTTGCGCACATGTGTGTAAATTTGGGTCAATGTCAGAAATTGCAAAATCCGTTAAAAAGTGAAATATGTGCCATTTCTCAATGCAAGCTCTTAGAAACAGCAGATTTGGGACAGAGTATACCTCATGTGATATGTGACATGGGTATGTAATTTCAAACAACTGTGTAACTGTGAAATATGTGTTTTGATCATATATAGATTTGGGTGCACAGATGACAGGGGAGTTTTTTAAGAGATCATAAATGGCTGACATCACTCTGACACAACTTAGCTTCCCCAATCAGGGGAGAAATGAAAGCTGGACCAATGACAAGTGAGAGGGGCAAGTTTAGTTATGACCAACACACACACCCACTTGCAGAACATATAAATGGACCACTGAAACTTAGGTAGAGACCTTCATTTCCATCTGCAGCTGGAAGCTCTGCCGGAAAAATCCATACTTACCTCCATCAACTTTCAAAGAGCCAACACTTATACTCCAAGATAAACAGAGACTTCAAATCCCTCAATCTCCAGAATCCAGAAGCAGTGCTGTACCCAGAGAGAGAGCAGAGCTGACCCAGACCCATGTTAGCAGTTCCAGAGACCAGACGCTGTGCCCAGAGACCGTCCGAAGTTCAGACCTGTTGACCAGATCGTGACAAAGCCGCCTTCCTGTTTAAAATCTCTTGTGAGTACTCAGCAAAACTCAGCACACATCTCTTAGTTAAAATCATATAATTCAATCCATTTTTAATCTAAGTAGAACTGCAGCTTAGCAATTGTGTTATTCTGCCATCATTTTTAAAGCTGAAAAAGTCTTGCGTTTAAAATTTGCAAAACCAAAAACGACCTTCACTAAATCGCTCATATCTCCGCGACCGTTTGTCTTAGAGACTTGCAGTAACTTTCATCTGAAAGCTTACAATCTTAGCTTTTAATTGCACCAAGAACCACATTCCTACCCCTTATAGTTTTATCGCAATCGCGGAACACGCATGCGCGAATTTTACCGCGATTTGCAAATTTCTTCACGTGTAAAAATCAGCTGCTGCTTGCCTTCCATTTGCCAGAAAATCGTTTGCCTCATAAAAACTATCCCTGAATCATTGCAAGAGTGAGCCTGAGCTAATATTAACTAGATATCACTCACCCTGAACCTCTGAAAGGGAATTAAAAGCATTTCCAGCATATTTCTCATCCATTGCTAGCACATATAAAAGTATTTGGGCCTGTGTTTTCAAAACTCCTATCTGTTTTCTTTAAGCGTGCTTGGGGGGGGATTGAACTGAATTACATTGATTGCATTTCTGAGAACTGTGTGCTTTCCTCCCATTTCCTTGCATCCCATAAAGGGGGGGGGGAGTGAAAAGCCAGAGAAAAGTGATTACATTGTTTGGTTGAAATCATATTGAGTATTTTCTGTACTGCATTCATTGAATAGTGCATCCACCTGAGCTTACATAAAGCATTCTTTACCACTTTCTTCTTTTGTTCCTATTTACCAGTGTGCTATCTTATCCATTTCATGTCAACTCATTAGTGATTATAAAGAAGTGTGCTAGTGCCAGATTCTCCGTTGTTAATATTTATCATATCAGATTAAGTGTGATATTCAATTATTAATTTACTATAAAGCGTGATATCTATATCTATTGTTTAAATTATCAAATAAACCTTTTAACTTGCAAAACATAACTACTTCTTGGCTCAGTGGGGTCAGGAGGATTCCAAGAGAGGGGTGTTATATAGGGTTAGTCATCCAGAACGCATGAACTGGACATAAAGGTATATCAATAAGGGTTTTCATTCAGTATTCTAGACTAGGCGTTGACTTACAAATTGGGGGCTCGGGCCGGACGTTTGGGTTAGATTTACCATTTGTGCAGATTAATACAGCGTGCCAGCTGACCAGATACACATATCCGGTCGGATCACCACGCTGTGTTACGCTGTAAAGCACTCCTCAAAAGGGACACTCCAAGAAAAGTTCTGTTCTGCAAAAATAAAATACAAACTTCTGTAAGTCAGGACAGAGACCAATCTCTAGAATGACGACCTTAGTAGACATGAAAATAGCCAGAGAGCACCTCTTGCATAAGCTATTTGTGAGAGGTGAATGGACCGAACAGGGCCAGGATGCGTGGTTGCAGGCCATCACACAACAGGTCACTGAAACAGGGTCAGATATATATAGAGATCAGGGTCCCTTACATGTGGCCCTGAGTGAACTATATATGGCTCCTAAAGCCAAAGAGGAACACAATAAGATTGCCAGGATAGCAGCATACCTGTACCTATATATGGGAGACATGCAGGATAGATGTGCTGAAAGCCAAAATCTGGCAAATAGGCAACAGATGGTGTTAGAGAAGGTCCAATCTGACCTGGTCTCTTCTGACCAGAGGCTGCAGAGGAGCCAGGAGTCAGAAAATGACAGCAGACGGTACATCACTAAAATAAAGGAGGATATGGATATACTGCAACAGGAAAAGGCTGACCAGGATACCAGATTTCTGGCCCTGCAGAAGGAGCACCAAGACAGTTTGGACTCCTTACTGCAGAGCCAGAAAAAGCTGGAGCAACAATTAGACTTTAACAGGGCATGCACGGAGCAGGTAGCCACCCTGCAAAGTCATCTAGATAGAGTGAAGGTAGAGAGCAACAAGCTGATTTTGAAAGACCTGGATACCCAGGCAGAGTTTGATGAAGAACGGCAGAAAGCTGGTGCCCTTCAAAGGCAGAGCGACGACCTGGCGGCACAAATGCAGGCTCTTAGTCAGGAAAGAGACGCCTTAGGCCAGGAAGTCTGCCATTTAAAAAGAAAAATGGAAGAAAATCACCTGGCCCACCAGGGACTGGGTGACCTCCAAAAAGAACACCAGAACTTGTTAGAGCACACCAGGAGGGTGTAGGATGCTCTAGCAAGAAAGGAGCAGGCCAATAGGGACACAGCTCAGGAGGTAACCCTCCTGCAGCAAAGACTGGCCCAGTGCTCCAGGACCAATCAGGAAACACAGAGAGAGAATGAGGCTCTCTGCCAGCGCAATGATAGACTCCAACAACAGGTAGCGATGCAGGAGAGACTGATAGAGTCTAGTAAGGCCTTAACTGAGGAACTGAAGGCACAAATGCAGGCTCTTGCATTGCAACAGGGAGCAGAGGCGGATAGAGACCAGGTTCGCTGGGAAAGGGAAACTCAGGAGCATAACCTCAGGAGCCCTAATACCAGAGGCCTTTATCTTTCTCAGTCCCTGGACTCTGCCACCCCCATGTCCCCTGGCGCACATGAGCACCGGGCCACAGGGATGGCAGATTACTATCCAGCCAGAAGCATGGGGCTCATAGGCCAGTACCTCCCAGGAATGGATGGGCGGGCATCTGGGCATGGGCACCCAAGCATGGTGCAATTCAGTGGGGAACCCCGGGAGAATAGGCCCATTAAGGGCATCCTGAAAACCTCTGCCCAGTTAGGTCAGTGGGGGGGGGTACCCAGCAAATCCTGGCAGCAAGGAGGAATCTGAAGACTCCTCTGAACTGCGCAGGACACAGGAGACCAGGTCCCCACATTCTGCCAGCCATTTCCAGGCTCGCAGAATCCGGGAAAACCTGGAAGAACAGACGGGAACCTCTGGGAGCAGTGCCTCTGAGTCCGAGGACGAATGGACAAGGGTTACCCGAACCAAAAAGGCCAATAAGGCAAAAAGGGCCTTGCTTAAGGACCCCTTAAAACAGATTAAGGCAATCAGGAGCGTCATCACGCCTTACCATAAGAACGCTAAGTATTCTGTTTGGGAGCACTTAGAGCTGTTTGAGCAAATGATGGAGACTTTCCATTTGAAGGACGGCCAAAGCTGCATTCAATATGTAAAGTGGACCTTCTCCCCGGAATACTTCAGTTTCTTTGCGGGGCTGGAGGACCAAAATCATTTAAGATGGTCCACCTATAAGGCGGCCATCTTGAAACATTTTTCTGTTCACAGAAATCCTCAAGAGGCTCGCAAGGCAGCCTACAATTTGCAATGTGGGGAGGATCAGGCCCCACAAGAATTTGTGCAGGAGTTAAAGCGTGCTTTTGCACAGACCACAAGAAGGGTGCGCACGGATAGCAGAGAATTTATTAATACGTTTTTCCATGCCTTGCCCAAATATATCATGACCCAGCTCGTGAGGGATTTTCACGAGAAAAGATCTTTAGACTGGGTCATTGGACAGGCTACCCGGATCTATGAGGTGCAGAAACCGGTAGATAGCAAAAGTAATGCCCAGAAAAACCCCAAAGCCAACAGCACCCCTGCTGCTGCCAAGGTGGCAGAGGTAAAGGTCACCCCCGTTTTGGATTTGGAGATGGGGGGGCCTAAAAACCTACCTGCACCTAATAATGCTAGGCCCAGGAGGTCCTCGGGTCAGTCACAGACAGGGAGCCAAGGAGGCAGCCCCACAAATGGGGCCCCTCGCTCTCCTGATTATGTAAGTCCCCGTTACAAGGGAAATCGACCCATCCTGGGTTATGTGTGGACTCCTCCAGCCCAAGGGGGGGGATCCAGCCAAGCACCAAACCCAGGGAACTTCCCTCCAAACTTCCCACAGGAGGGCAGAAATTTACCAAACCCTGGGCAGAACTTTTTCCCCAGATATCCACCCGGCTTTCAGCCCCAAAACCATCCATCCATCTTTCCCCAATTCCCTGAGCCCAGACCACTGAATCCGGGAGAGGGGAGGCCAAGGGTGGAGGGGTACCCAAATCTTCCCAACCAGGGGTACTACCAAAGAAGGGATAGCTACCCTTCCCGGGATCAGCCCAGGGGAGAAAACAGGGCCCCGTATCAGCCTGAGCGGGTTTCCCAGTTAGAGCACCAGGTTCAAAACATGGCGCGGGATATGGGTCACATACTGAGGGCTCAGCAGAACCCTCAGATCAGCATGCCGGCGCAGAACGCACCCAACTCTGGACCTGGTGCTCCAGAACAATGACGGGGGCAGCACCCCGATAACTCACCGGTTCCCAGGGAGGAGGCACGAAGGGAAGGGGGGTGTAAAGCCTTGGAGGAAGCTTCCTTCCTCACTTGTAAACAGCCCCTGGAAACCCAGGAACCGGAAACAAAATCTCTTGCCCCTGAAAGTCTGCCTCCTAAGGAGCAGAGGGGGGGTAGGAGAAACAAAAGACCCAAACAGACTCAGTTTGAGGAGGAGGTACAGATCTTCCAATTTGAGGGAGAGGGATCCTCAGAGGATCCTGGGAAAAGGATCTTCTCCTTCAGAGAGGGGGGAACTCCTCCCAAAGAAAAATGGGTCCCTAGGGATGCAAATCCAGACTGGGGAGATGTGGAGACTGAGCTACCGCCGCCCACCATCTCATCCCAGAACCAACAGCAAGAAAATCCCCTGGTTCAAACCCATCCCGGTGACTGCCTCCAAAAGGGCCCAGAACCGGAGCCAGGGGAACCCACAATGGCTCTGATCTCCAGTTGCCAAATTTTTCTTTCAGATTCCCAAGGCTCTCCACAGAATTCTGCCCAAATCTCTTCTCTCGCCATGTCCAAAACCAGAAAATTAGCCCACCAGTTGTCCAAAAATGTACATTATCTGTGCCCCCTTGAGGAGAAGGAGGGAAGATACTATGCCCCGGTACAAGTACAGGGGCAGGGTACAATTTTGGCACTGGTGGACACTGGATCTCAAGCTACCCTTCTGTCCAGAAGGGCCTTTGACAAACTAAATGCAGGAAGGGGAGAGAATTACCAAATTCCTCTCACCTCTCTTCCTGGACAACTGCAGAACTTTGACGGGAAGGAAATTCCCGTCGAGGGGACGGCAGATTTGGACATTAAAATTGGGCGACATAAGTTGAAACACCCGGTCATAGTTGTGACCCCAGAGGGCACCCCTTGTTTACTAGGGAATGACCTCCTGAGAAGGTTGTCACCCCTAATAGATTGCGTAAACAAGGTCCTCTGGACCCAGACTAGCCGACCAATAAAATTAAAACAGAGTGTTAACCATGTTAGTTTAAACGGCACCTGCCACATGGTTGAACAAAAATCTGACCAAGTAGAATTCCACTTCCAGAACAACCAAATTCCAGACGTGACAGTAATAGCAGTAGGACAACAGACTGGTGATGGGGGGTCCTCTCTATTTCTGAAAATCAACCTTCCTTCCAGTCTAAAGTGGTATTCCACGCTGGAAGGAAACACTCTGAAATTCTATACTAATCCACAATCAGAAACTCCCACTCCTATAGTCCAGAAAGACGTGAAATCAGCTCAGAGCCTGGCTGATATTCAGCAAATTGGAGAGCAGTTGTTCATCCCTGTTCAGTTAAATGCTGGGAAGGACTCTGTTCTCGCTCGAGTATGTGTGAACAACGGTAAGAGCTTCATCAGCGAAGCCATGTTTCGCCAACTCCCAAAAGATCCAGCCATTCCCACCTTCAAACTGATAGACAAATGGGAAATGGACCTGGAAGCACCTAATTCCAAACATCTCCTGCCAAGCAGGTGTATGCTCAAAATCTCCATTGGCAACAAGAGCATAGTCCATAATTGTTGGGTCGTGCGAGACGTCACTGCCGCCTTTTACTTAGGCAGTGACATTCTCAATCGCTTTGCCATTAGTTTGGACCTAATAAACTTCAAAGCTTGGTCCCGATTAGCGGATAATCCCATGGGCTTTGATGATCCAGAAAAAGCATTTAGGTCAGCTCAATTGCTACCTTATGCAGTTGAAATTCAGATCAAAGAGGAAGTCACCATCCCAGAAAGGACCCGACAATTCTCCCTGGAAGTGAAAGTTAAAAGAGGACAATATTTGCAAAACCCTGATGCTTACATACATCTAAATGCTTCTCTCCAACAGCAAGGGTTGGGGGTAAACCCAACTCCATTAGTCAACATAGACCATGACACCATTCCAATAGAGGTGGATAACAGCGACTTAAAGAGTATTACTCTAGCCGCAGGCACCATTGTTGGAATGGCGGTTGATGACCGACATTTTTCCATTGATTTAGGTAATGAACTGTTAGGACCAATCCCCAAGGACTGTTTTGACAGTGACAGTGAGGACCATACAACACCAGACAGGATTTTTACCCGGCATGGGGGGAACTTCCTGGTGTACACTTCTTGCCCCTATGGTAAGGAAGATGTGACTTGTGACTTCAGGAGGGATGAGGTGATTTTCCAGGTCCATGAGGGCTGCCTTTCCCACCTGAAGCCTCCGGTCCAAATCAGCACTCTGACCAGGGACTTCTCCACCCAGCTGGAGGAGGCCGCGGATATAGCCAGACCAGAAGTCTTTCCAGGCTTCAGGCAGATGGTGGAAGAGAGAGTCAACCTAGCTGATGCCTGTGTGACTCTGGAACAGAAGCAAAAGTTGAAACAAGTTTTCTTGGATTTCCAAGATCTCTTTGCGGTAGACTCATATGACTGTGGTCGCACTGACATCCACACAACAACAATCCCCACGGACCCTGGCATGACTCCTGTATTTGTGAAGCAATATCGTTTGCCTCTCGCATCAATGGAGTCCCTTACTGAAATAATTAAGAAACTTGAGTCCCGGGGAATAATCCGTCCAGTCCACAGCACCTTCAATAATCCGGTGCTGGGAATATTGAAGCCGAACGGCCAGTGGAGACTCTGTGCTGACCTCAGGGAGCTCACAAACGGGTCCATACTTCCCGATGGCCTCTGCCCTACATTGACCAAGGGCTGGCCCAGATCCAGGGGTCACAGGTATTCACAGCAATAGACCTGACCAATGGATACTGGACTGTGCCTGTCAGTAGGGAGGACCAATACAAGCTGGCTTTTACCTTTGGGGGCCAGCAGTACACATGGACACGGACTCCCTTCGGATACCTCAACTCCGGTAATGAGTTCAATATTTTCCTACATAAGGCCATGCCCGACCTTGGCTTATGTAGATGATGTCCTCATCAAAAGCTCAACTGTTGAGGAACACATAGCGGAGATCCGTTATGTTCTAACACAGTTGAGGGCCGCCGGAGCAAAACTTTCCTTTCAGAAAGCACAGTGGTGTAGAACCCGTGTTAATTTCTTGGGGCATGAGATTACTCCTCAGGGTCTCTGTCCCCAGGAAAAGAAAGTGGAAGCACTTCAGAAACTGAAAGACCCCACAACTCTGCGGGAACTAAGGAGCCTCCTTGGACTGACTAATTACAGCAGAAAGTTCATTGAGGGCTACGCAGAGATCACCAGACCCCTGATTCATCTCCTGAAGGGGGGGGTCAAGTGGGAATGGGGTCCAGAACAAGCCGAGGCGGTAAAACAACTCAAAAGAAGCCTCTCACAAGCGCCTTGCCTAGCTTACCCTGTCAGAAACAAGGAGTTCTTCCTCGAGACAGGGTTCTCTAATACGTGCTTAACGGCAGTATTATACCAAAAGCATGACAAGGTCAATAAAGTAATCTCCTATGCGAGCAAAACTTTATCCTCTGTGGAGGAAAAATTCAACGATTGTGAGAAGGCACTCCTGGCAACGGTGTGGGCATTGAAGAATTACCGCCCGTTTATCCAGGGGGAACACATCATAGTGGAGACTCCACACCAGCCTCTGCAATATCTCCAAAGTGACAGAATCCGGGCCGGAAATGTGAGTAATTCCCGAATTACTTCCTGGATTCTGTCAATGCAAGGCTTTCCTGTGGAGGTCAGATATGGCCAAAACAAGAAGAGTCCCCTCGCGCAAGGTCTGGCTGACTTGCATGATTGTGCCAGAGAAAACTGTCTCGAGGACGAAAGTCTAAAAATAAAGGACAACATGGAGGCATACCTTAATTCCCCACACAAAGTCTTTGAAGAAGACAAGTGTGAGGGAATGCCCACTGTGTATGTGGATGGATGCTCTTACCATGTTGACAACAACGGGGAGAAAGGACTGGTGGCCGGCGTAGGGAATGCATGGGTGAATGAGTCCCCAGAACCCTCCGCTGGATACAAAATTGGCCCCCGAAGTAGTCAGGTGGCAGAATTGATGGCTGTGCATCAGGCCATCCTCACTGCTGTGCAGCATCAACTCCACGAACTGGTCATAATCACAGATTCGGATTATGTACGGAACGGGTTCGTGGAGCACCTGGTTAATTGGAAAACCAGAGGCATGTTATGTGCTAACAACAAACCCTTGAAACATGGGAAGTTGATCCAAAACATTGATGATCTGGTCACATCGAATGGGATGACCATCTACTGGAAGAAGATCAAGGGTCATTCCAAAGTAGAGGGACCAGACAAAACTGGAAATGACTTAGCTGATCAGCTGGCCAAAACCGGGGCCATCCAAGGGGATCTAATTGAGATTGAGTCCCTATTGGGGGAAATCCAGGTCACTGCTATCACTAGGTCCCAGACAAATGCTCACAACGACCTTTCAATTGCACAATGGAGTAAGGAGACCCCTGATGCTGATTTGATTACCGCTCAGAAAGGGGATCCAATAATTGGTAAATTTTACCAGCACCTTGAGGACCCTGAGAACTTTCCCCTGACGGATACCGATTACATTGGGAAAGAGGACCTAAGAGTGTTGATGAAATGTCCAAAAATGTTCCGGATCCAAGACGGTTTGTTGGTAAGGAAATCCAAAGCTGGCCACGATCAGTGGGTGGTTCCTACCTCATTCCGAAGCCTGATGTTAAGTCACGCCCATGATGCGGCCACCGCCGGTCATAGGGGGTTTCACACAACATTGGAAATCTTAAGAGAGGTTGCATACTGGCCACACATGGGGCAGGACCTCGACCAATACTTGAAGGGTTGTCTTGTGTGTGCACAATTTCAGCCATCATCCCTCACACACCGTGCGCCTCTCCAAAAGAGGGGAATGACACTGCCATGGTCAGATTTACAAATCGACTTTGTAGGCCCTGTGATTCGCTCGGCTAGGGGGAATAAGTACATGTTGACTGTGACATGCTTGTTTACCAAGTGGGTGGAATGTCTCCCAGCCCCAAATTGCAAGGCAGAAACTGCAGCTGCCTTGATGATTAACCACATCTTTTCCCGTTTTGGTCTACCTCAAAGGATTGAGTCAGACAGAGGTAGCCACTTCACCAGCGAAGTAATGACAAAGATGTGGGAGATACTGGGGGTCAAGAGAAAGCTGCATATTGCTTATAGACCAGCTTCTTCTGGGGCAGTAGAGAGATATAACCGGACAATTGTGAGCATATTAAAGAAGTTTGTGGCAGATTCTGGGCCAAGTTGGGATATCTGATTACCTCTGGTCCTAATGGCCATCAGATCTACCCCTTCATCTGCAACCAAAATGTCACCATTTGAGTTGATGACTGGGCACAGGATGGTGCTTCCTCAGCATTTGCTCTATAGGACCCAAGAGCAGACACTGATAAATGCCTCCACTACTCATGAGTATGTGGAGAATTTAAGGAAACACCTCCAACATGCTTTTTCTTACGCTCAGCGGAATCTAGAAAGATCGGCTGATAGCATGAAGACCCATTATGACCTGAAAACTTCCAGGAAGGAATATCAGGTGGGAGACCGGGTCTATCTATACAACTTCCAAAGGAACCAGGCCAAGCAGCGCAAATTTTTGCCAACGTGGAAGGGACCCTTTGAGATCATCGACAAGATCTCCCCTGTGGCCTACAAAATCCACATCCCCAAAGGTCGTTTGGCAGCGGGGGAAGACAAGTGGGTCCACATAAACCAGTTGAAATGTTGCCATCCCAGGCACACTCTGCAACAACTGGAGGAATCCTCTGGAATCCTAGCGGGTACTGTCTCAGACTAATTCAGTTCCAACCATAAAACATACCACATCTAGTCTCTAAAATATTGTGATTTGCATGAAACTGTCTCTTAGTTATACTGTTTGTTTTTCGAAATAAGAATGTAATGTTTTGTTATGATGAAATACATATGCTGCCCCACTATCTCAACAGTGGTGGAAAAACGTCTATGAATAGGTATTGCCGCTCTTCCTTTGTCGTCCTAGGAGAAAGAAAACCTGGAGACGGGCCAAGGAGGACGATCCGGAGACCGGGAGCAGAGACGCGATGGGCCCTGTGTACCGCCCAATATTCCCATCAGGACCGACGAGGCGAACCCATCGACCAGTACCGGATGGAGAAGAAGATGCTGAGCTGTGCCATTTGCAGAATTGGAAGAAGATTATGCGGACAGACCGGTGCGTGGGTCAAAACCCTTGTGCACCCGACTCCCCATCGACTCAAATTCAAAGTGCAGTCGTGTGGGGGGGCTTGTTGGGTGTCCTGACCCACGTTTAAGCTATCATGCTACAACATTTGGTGCTGTGGGCTTAGAAAATTCAAGATGGCGGAAAACCCACATGTGCGCCGAAATCCAGGAAAGCTGCGCAGTTTGTGCGCACACCAAAATGGTTGCCTCACTTGCCACCCACCAGTGCAAGAATGATAGGCCGGGGTGCCATGAGGGAAATGGGTTGCCAAAGGAAAAACAGTAGCGCCGGTTAGCTTCAAAGCGCTTTAAAACCACCCTGTGTTTCTCTGAAGGCAGGCTCAAAATGTCTATTTTAAACATTGCAACACATCTAAAAACTCACTGGACACCAGCAGACATTTGGTAGAATGGAGTGTTGTGTGCCTACAAAATCTGGGAAATGAAGAGCCCAAAACAATGCTTATAACAAAACTGCTATGGAGTCAGCAGTTTAAGTTGCACTGGATTTAAAGACACTAAAATCGAAAATGTTTAGATTAAATGAGTGACCTATGTTTGGTGTCACATGCCTTTGTAACTGTTGAAATGTCATAGTTTTGCACTTAGAATCAGCATTCTAGCTGCATGTGTAAAATTGCAAGTTAATTTAAAAAGCAACAAAAAAACATGACAGTTAGCTGAAAGTCTGGCTTAAGGAACTTGATTTTGCTTGACAGCTACCCCCATCAGGAGTGAAACTTGAGTCACAACTGTGTTCCCAGGCCTATCTGCCTTTTGCTGGCCACACTAAGGATATACCATCTCTCTGATAATTGAATTAAGGGGAGCCCCCTACAGAATACAGGAGCTCTGAACAATGTAACCCCCTTCACCCAGGCAGATGGTTTATGGCAGGAGTCGTAAATGGTCGTAAAAAGTGGCTTCCTCCTGAAGGAAAGGGGAGGAGCACTGCCTGTGAGAGCAAGCTGGCTTGGCAGAACTGGAAAAACCAGAAATTCAACCTTGTGGTGCTGAGGGTAAACCACACCCCTTTGGAGCCAGAACATAACTTTAAAAAGATGGATCATTCATAGAGCGGACATGTGAAAATTTTATAAATGATACCATAATTCTTGTGATTTTTCTGCCCACAATTTAAGAGGTTTTTAGAACCGGTGGTATGTTCAGGGGGGTTTTACCGGAAAAGTGGATATTACTCTAAATGTATGCATGTGAAAAATCTGAAACTTCATCAATTAATGACCATACTCCTTGCGCACATGTGTGTAAATTTGGGTCAATGTCAGAAATTGCAAAATCCGTTAAAAAGTGAAATATGTGCCATTTCTCAATGCAAGCTCTTAGAAACAGCAGATTTGGGACAGAGTATACCTCATGTGATATGTGACATGGGTATGTAATTTCAAACAACTGTTTAACTGTGAAATATGTGTTTTGATCATATATAGATTTGGGTGCACAGATGACAGGGGAGTTTTTTAAGAGATCATAAATGGCTGACATCACTCTGACACAACTTAGCTTCCCCAATCAGGGGAGAAATGAAAGCTGGACCAATGACAAGTGAGAGGGGCAAGTTTAGTTATGACCAACACACACACCCACTTGCAGAACATATAAATGGACCACTGAAACTTAGGTGGAGACCTTCATTTCCATCTGCAGCTGGAAGCTCTGCCGGAAAAATCCATACTTACCTCCATCAACTTTCAAAGAGCCAACACTTAGACTCCAAGATAAACAGAGACTTCAAATCCCTCAATCTCCAGAATCCAGAAGCAGTGCTGTACCCAGAGAGAGAGCAGAGCTGACCCAGACCCATGTTAGCAGTTCCAGAGACCAGACGCTGTGCCCAGAGACCGTCCGAAGTCCAGACCTGTTGACCAGATCGTGACAAAGCCGCCTTCCTGTTTAAAATCTCTTGTGAGTACTCAGCAAAACTCAGCACACATCTCTTAGTTAAAATCATATAATTCAATCCATTTTTAATCTAAGTAGAACTGCAGCTTAGCAATTGTGTTATTCTGCCATCATTTTTAAAGCTGAAAAAGTCTTGCGTTTAAAATTTGCAAAACCAAAAACGACCTTCACTAAATCGCTCATATCTCCGCGACCGTTTGTCTTAGAGACTTGCAGTAACTTTCATCTGAAAGCTTACAATCTTAGCTTTTAATCGCACCAAGAACCACATTCCTACCCCTTATAGTTTTATCGCAATCGCGGAACACGCATTCGCGAATTTTACCGCGATTTGCAAATGTCTTCACGTGTAAAAATCAGCTGCTGCTTGCCTTCCATTTGCCAGAAAATCGTTTGCCTCATAAAAACTATCCCTGAATCATTGCAAGAGTGAGCCTGAGCTAATATTAACTAGATATCACTCACCCTGAACCTCTGAAAGGGAATTAAAAGCATTTCCAGCATATTTCTCATCCATTGCTAGCACATATAAAAGTATTTGGGCCTGTGTTTTCAAAACTCCTATCTGTTTTCTTTAAGCGTGCTTGGGGGGGGATTGAACTGAATTACATTGATTGCATTTCTGAGAACTGTGTGCTTTCCTCCCATTTCCTTGCATCCCATAAAGGGGGGGAGTGAATAGCCAGAGAAAAGTGATTACATTGTTTGGTTGAAATCATATTGAGTATTTTCTGAACTGCATTCATTGAATAGTGCATCCACCTGAGCTTACATAAAGCATTCTTTACCACTTTCTTCTTTTGTTCCTATTTACCAGTGTGCTATCTTATCCATTTCATGTCAACTCATTAGTGATTATAAAGAAGTGTGCTAGTGCCAGATTCTCCGTTGTTAATATTTATCATATCAGATTAAGTGTGATATTCAATTATTAATTTACTATAAAGCGTGATATCTATATCTATTGTTTAAATTATCAAATAAACCTTTTAACTTGCAAAACATAACTACTTCTTGGCTCAGTGGGGTCAGGAGGATTCCAAGAGAGGGGTGTTATATAGGGTTAGTCATCCAGAACGCATGAACTGGACATAAAGGTAAATCAATAAGGGTTTTCATTCAGTATTCTAGACTAGGCGTTGACTTAGCTGTAGTGTTGAATTGAATCCTCTTACAGTCCTACGTTTACACAAAAATATATTTAAAAAAAAAAAGCCACATGAATACATATATCAATATGGGAGATGTATATATACATCTGATGGCATTTTAGTGATTTAATCATGAAACAAAAGGTGACACAAAGACAATTCTATAGTATGGAGGAAAGAGGGCACAAACCACTGTCTTCCTGGCCCTATCTGGCTAATAAGTCACAGAAGTCCTCCAAAACATAGTGTCACCTAATACATATTCTAAAATTGATTATGCATGACAAGAATTGTACTTGACTAAAAATACACATCCCAGGTCGACGTCCATAGTGGCGATGTTGAACCACATAGCATAACTCGTTGGTACAGAGTGGTGCAAAGGACGTTTCGGCAGGACATCAGTTATACTGCCTTCGTCAGGACCCCAAAGGAGATGGAGCTCTGTAGATGTGATAAAGATTTAGCTTTACTATCAAATGAATAAAAAACATGTTGTAAAATCAGTGCCTATAAAAACGGCTGCTGAAGAAATGAAATTATCGAAACGTGAGGCTAAAAGAAAAAACCTCCACCAACGCAACACCAAACTACTGTATACAGAGAAAAAAACACAAAACCAACACCTACCCAGTGTGGTGATATCTACATTGAGAGCACCCTCCACCTAAAAACGGTGAAGGGCAAGAGACAATTAAAACAACCAATGAAATAAGATCCCCAACAAGGTTGTGTGTGGTGATCCTGTGCCCAAAGACTGGTGTGTCGAGTGCCCCAAAAGACCGAACCCAAGGCTAAAAGCCCCGTAGCGCCCCAAAGCAGTGTATATGTAGAAAAAGAGAGGAGGAAGGGGCTGAATGGGCCCTCAACTTACTTAGAAAAAAGAGAAACGGTCCTCCAGAAGTAAAGTTGCTGCCACCGAGGCGGCGTAAAGGGAAAAGAACCTCCTGGCCTGCAGACATAGGGACAAGAAAAGCATAGAACAATGACGCCCTAGTCAAAGGGGGAGATATTGACCCAAAATGGACTACAAATCTAGCCCTGAGCCCTGCAAGGAGCCCCACCCATGCTCACCTAGATGGGGGGACTGGGTGTGCCCTCAACGGGTAAGCCTCTGTTGACTCTCATGTGGATCAAACGTCCATGTAGACAAATTCAGTGGTCCGGGGCAACTATATAGTCGGGCGTTCTCCCGTAAACGTTCCTAGGCTGGAAACAAAGGAACAGAAAAAGCCAGATTAACTTGGCTGTGCAATCATGAATAGAGGATCTATACGTGCTAATCGCTCATAGTTAATGAACATTTCACAGCTTGGAAATACGTGTAGAGCCGTGTGCATGGGTGTTTACATAAAGTGCGTGGTACATGCCCTTAGCAACATGACCCATATATCGGGCATACGGACATGGTGACTCGTAACTTTAGAATGCGGCGCCTACCTGGGAAACGCTGCTCAACTCTGCGAGAAAGGCGCCGAACGTGACTTTGTAGAAAGCCTTCCACTTGACACCCCGTGTCTGCGGTGTTATATCATCCGCATAACCCAGCACGGGAGAAGCGGTGTACGCGCGCCAACTGTAGGTCCATAGAAACAAAGGAAGGACACCTGGTAGACTAGAGTACTGGTGTCTATATGCAGAGCCCATGCATAGACAAAGAAATGGGACTAGAAACTGAAACCGACGACCAGGGATAAATTACAAAAGTGTCGATGGAACTTTTACTAAGCCCCACACTGAGGGGCTTATTAAACCCAACGTCACGCCGTGAGATATGAAGTAATAAGGGGTCATAAATAAGGCTATAAAGAATGTCCTCAATCTCGTACCACTAAATGGGTAAAAGGAATGCCTAAGCAAACCTAAAACTAAAAACTAAAGAATAATGATAAAGAGAGTAAATAAACATATTTAAAGTGAAAAGCAGCAAAGAGATGAGCCAGATGGCTCGAACCTAATATGCAAAGGCGGGATTACCCTAGTTCACGGACGGGGGCCCACAAAGGAACCGAGACCAGGATGATAACAATCACCATCATGTAGGGTTGCTCTCATTAAGACCCCGTTCAATTGTATCTAGCCGATGTATCCACCTGGCCTCAGCCAAGTTCAGGCTGCGTGGCGAGATGTTTTGTCTAGGGAGAGCTTCCAAAATCCACCAATATAGGTCCTCAGGGGAGTGACCATATTCCATATAGTGAGATACTAGTGGTGCGTTAATGTTCTTACACCTGATACGTGATCTGTGTTCTACTATACGTGTGTGGGTTGGTCTCGAAGTCTGGCCAACATACTTAAGGCCACATGTACACTGGATACAGTATATAGCGTCTGGAGTTTTGCAGTTAGTCATGCCACGGATATCCCATTTTCTGTCTCTCACCTGAAATTCTTTGATTTTTTTGGTATATTTGCACACAGAACAGCCCCCACAGGGGAAGTGTCCCACCAATGGGCGGAGATCCCAACCCGTGGTTCTGTTTCGGGAAACCTGTGATTTTGCATGCACAAACAGGTCCCTCAAATTTTTCTGTCTAGTCATGGCAAAAAGGGGTATTGGTTCGTCGCTCAGTTCCAATTTGACCAAAGGCCAAAATTTCTTGATCAATTTCTTGACTGCATACGTATGCGTCGAACAAGGCAGCACACAGACAAGTTTTTCTTCAGTAGTATGTGCTTTTGGGGTGAGGAGGCATTCCCTAGGGGTGAATCTCGCTCTTTTGGCCGCCTTGGAGACCAATTTACTTGGGTAACCCCTTGACACCAAACGCATTTTGAGATTATCTGCGTGGGTGGTATATTCAGTAATAGATGTACAATTTCTGCGCAGTCGCAGAAATTGACTATACGGAAGATTCTCTTTTACTCCCCTCGGATGGAAACTCGAGAAATGAAACAGTGTGTTTCTATCCGTAGGTTTTCTGAATAGTGAGCACTCTAGGATGTCATAGTTCTTTTCAAGGGCCATCGTGAGCAACTCCAAGATAAATTCTGCAGGGTGTTCCGGGTTGATCCTTCAATGGTGAGAATTTCACGTACACATTGGACCGCCTCCTGTTGAGGGATACTCGTGTAAAGTGCACATATGTCCAAGGTAACCAGGATCTCTTCCTCAGTGTCAAATGGTCTTCCTTCCACCAGTTTGATCACTGAGGAACTGTCACGTAGATAAGTGTTTGTTTCCTGGCTAGGAGGTTGCAAAAATTTGTCAATATATTTACATATAGGCTCAAGGACCGAGCCGCAGCCAGCAACGATGGGGCGACCCGGTGGATTGTCGGCATTCTTATGAATTTTTGGAATAGCATAGAATGTAGGGGTACGCCCCTCTGAAAGATTTAGAAAATCAAACTCATCTTTGGAAATCCATCCCCGTTCAAGAGCCAGCGTAGTAGTTGACTGTATAGCCTGACTGAGGTCAGTGCGAGGGTCCTTTTTGATTTTCTTATAGCTGACCGTATCTTCTAATAAATTAGAGGCCATCATATGGTATTGTTCTTGGTTAAAAATCACTATACCACCCCCCTTGTCTGCGGGTTTAATAACCAATTCGGAGTTCTCAGACAGGGTTTTAATGGCTTGTCGTTCCAAGTTAGACAGGTTATATCTGAGTTGCTGTTTGTTGTGCTCCAAGTCCCGGATCCCCTTAAGGACACATTTCTCAAAGGTCAGAATGTCGTTTGTCACCTGATTGTCGGTAGGTGTGAAGGAAGAAGGACCTTTTAGTCCTGTATCGGAACATCTTTCCAGCGGTTCCACATTTTTGAAGAAGGATTTCAATCTGACTTTCCTCAGGAATTTTCTAACATCAGTTTCAACTCCAAACCAGTCAGTGCGGTCTTAGGCAGGACGACTCGTTGGGGTTTATTGCGGTCTGTGGGCTTTGAGGCCATCTCTGCAATCTCCCAGTTGTCCATGGTTTTCCATTCTGACGGGCTGATACTTCCCCACTCTTCATCATCCTTATTTTCATCCATGAAGTCAATCAGCTCACTTAGATCTACTTGTTGATCTGACTCATCCCCATTATCCTCAGTTAAAGGTGCAGAATTTTTTCCTTCTCTCGCTTAATTTCCATCCCCATCCTCCAGGTTGTTTATTCCACCCATTATCAATTCTCTTCGTGGCTTCTTTGACGGTTGAAAGTTTTCTCGTCTTGGTGGTGTTCTTAAGTTCCTCAGGAATGCTCTAGAACCGTTTGTTTTTCGCTTTTGAACTTCATTTTTGGTTTTTTTCCCATTTTCACCTGATTTTTTTCCCACATCTTTTCCCTTTTCTGGGGGCTGTTCCTTGGGAGCCCCACCTAGAAAGATGGCAAAATTCGATTTCTCTGCCTGCTTTTTTGGATCACGTTTTCCCACCCCCTTACATCCAGGGGAGATCAGAATTACGTCTTCAGACATAAACTCTATTTGTTTAGGGTCTGTTACTTTGCCCTAGTTCAATTTCATGGGACCTTTTCCTCAACTAGGATTTTTTCCCAAGTGGTCCTCGTCTTTATTCTGTTTGTGCAGACTTCTCATCCACTTACAGTCCTCCAAGACCGCTTCCATCAATAAAGACTTGTCATTAGCATCTCTCCTTGGTAATTCAGTGAGGCGATTTTGCCAAAGCTGGGTCTGTTCCGCTTCTTTGTCCATTCTTACGTTCAGGTTCTGCAAGGACAAAGCCGTTTGCATATTTGCCTCTTTTATTTGTAGATTTGTAGAGGTCACCTCTTGAACGGAGTCTTTTACCGCCTCATACAATTTTAGGAAAGGTGCCAGTGTGAGATTCAATGAACTCATGACCACTTGTTGGATATGTTCCGTGTCCTTTAACCTTCCATGTTTACAGGCATCATTGATTAAATGTGTAATATGTTCTTTCAAAGAGGTCTCAGAACACTGAGTTTGACCTTCCGACCATGGCGTCTGAGTCGTTTTCGTTATCATTTGTGGTTCCAATGGGTGTCTTTGTTTTTTTGAGCTTTTCAATCTATCTTCAAGATAGAGATTTGCCCTCTCAATTGATGATCCTTGCGGCGGTTTTGTTAGCCTATGATCTCTCTGGGGTTCAGTTGCAAATGTGCCAGGTCCTACGACCTCAATCTCAAAAGAGCTCCCTTTAGTTTGTTCTTTATCCAGTACTGCCATCCTCTCACTTATTAGCGAGAAACTCCTCCTTTTTTCTCTTTCGATTTTTCCCGTCAGTAGGGTAAGATCTTGCATGATTTTATTAGCTAAGCTTGAGTTACTCAAGCTGACTGGCGGCAGCATTGTATTTTCATTGGTAGCAGAGGTACTAGGTGGGGTTGCTCTTCCAGAGTCTATCATGGTTTTCTTTTCCAGCATCTGGTTTCTATGATCTTCCCTGTATGGCTGGAAGATATCAATAATTATTGGTATTTTCTCCAAGGATCCTGGATGTTGACCTATTTCTCCCATTTCACTAATGGATTCCTGCGGGGCTTTATCCCATTTTCCCATCTCACTTATGTCCCACTGATCTCCATTTTCCCACACCATCTCTGACAGTAGAGATCTCTTTGTGGTTCCATTTATGGTCTGGGTAGGGGAATTCATTGCCTCTACTGGACTGATATGATCATCCAGCATATCCTTGCATATGTCAACTCTAGATGTAATTGTACCGCTTGGTAATTCATTAATCAGCATATTTAGGGAATCATTTTCATTCCTTAAAGAATTTAGAAGCGGGATCGAGCTGAGCGAATCACTCCTAGCATCAGGCTTGCTTATTGGTTCTAACATCTCCATCGTCTTTTCAAGTATCAGATTAGCAGGAGTTACTAAGACTTTCTCAAGTAGGGCCCCTGCAAGTTGCTTTAGTTCACCCGAGCTTTTCGCTTGCTCTTTTAGGGGGGTGATGCCGTCCATTTGGCTGATCTCCTCTAATTCGCCAATAGTTTGGTCTGCCACTTCTTCCTGGCCCATGCCCACCTCCTGCAATCTTACAGTTGCGAGGGGCATGGAGAGTTGGCTCATGGTCACTCCTGGAGTGGGTACTGTGCAATCCATAGGTAAAACAGGTGATTTTGGTGCCAGTTGCTGAGAATCTTTCTTTGCTATGTCAGGCATTTGAGGCTTGTCACTCGTTGTATCAGCCGTATCGGCCGTGGTTGCCCCCACGGATAGACTTTTACGCTTCTTAGTAGCGAAGGGTAAACGGGATTGTTTGAGTATTGGCATTGTTAGTGCATGCTCTGGACTTCCATTCACTTCTGGGAGAGATGCAAATCTTTGCCTTACCTGAAGGCGAGTTCTCAGGCCGGTCCCTGATGCATTCTTGTGGACAGCAGCAGTCTTCATACTATTGTGCAGCTCCTCTGTACAAAATTTCTTGTCGTAGTCCTGCCTCGCACAGCTGCTACCAACTAACAGGGTAATTCATAGAATTTCGCTGAAAAGTGTCGCAAGCGGCTGGCGCAGAGTGTCCGCGTGCGATTGACTGCGCCAGGCACGTGCGCTAAAACCGATTTCCACGCACAGCGTATTCATGGATTTCATGCTCCCAAACCAGCCGTGGCGCAGAGTATCGCAGCGACCCTGCAGCAGCGCCAGTAACGCCCCCAAGAACGCCCTCGCGCAAGGAAAAGCCATCAAAATCGCTAAATCATCGCAAAGGGCTGCGCTAACCCTGGACCAGTTTACAGGGCTGCCAAACAAGGAACGCAAAGCGGGTAACGTGCATATCAGGGGTACGCGTGAAGTTATGCACGCGATTAGCCAGGGTACGTGTATTACAGGGGTACGCGGGAAGTTATACACGCGATTAGCCAGGGTACGTGTATTACAGGGGTACGCGGGAAGTTTAACACGTGATTGGCCAGGGTACGTGTATTACAGGGGTACGCGGGAAGTTTAACACGCGATTAGGCAGGGTACGTGTATTACAGGGGTACGCGGGAAGTTTAACACGCGATCCCTGTATGCGGGAAGTTTAACACGCGATTAGCCAGGGTACGTGTATTACAGGGGTACGCGGGAAGTTTAACACGCGATTAGCCAGGGTAAGTGTATTACAGGGGTACGCGGGAAGTTTAACACGCGATTGGCCAGGGTACGTGTATTACAGGGGTACGCGGGAAGTTTAACACGCGATTAGCCAGGGTAAGTGTATTACAGGGGTACGCGGGAAGTTTAACACGCGATTAGCCAGGGTCCGTGTATTACAGGGGTACGCGGGAAGTTTAACACGCGATTGGCCAGGGTACGTGTATTACAGGGGTACGCGGGAAGTTTAACACGCGATTGGCCAGGGTACGTGTATTACAGGGGTACGCGTGAAGTTATACACGCGATTAGCCAGGGTACGTGTATTACAGGGGTACGCGGGAAGTTTAACACGCGATTGGCCAGGGTACGTGTATTACAGGGGTACGCGGGAAGTTTAACACGCGATTAGGCAGGGTACGTGTATTACAGGGGTACGCGGGAAGTTTAACACGCGATTAGGCAGGGTACGTGTATTACAGGGGTACGCGGGAAGTTTAACACGCGATTAGCCAGGGTAAGTGTATTACAGGGGTACGCGGGAAGTTTAACACGCGATTGGCCAGGGTACGTGTATTACAGGGGTGCGTGGGAATCATCACACACAATTAGGCTGGGTGGGTCCTCACAGGTGTTCCCTGTACACCCTCCACGGCCCCTGCAGGCAGCCTACAAACAGGGGACTACCCTGCACACCTGCTCATGTCCCCCTGCACCCCCACCCCCCAGCAGTGCAGGGGCAGCCTCCACCAGGCCCCCACTCATGTCTCCCACCACCCCCACCCTCCCGCCACCAGGGGCAGCCTCCACCAGGCCCCCACCCATGTCTCCCACCACCCCCACCCCCCCCGCCACCAGGGGCACTCTCCACCAAGCCCCCACCCATGTCTCCCACCACCCCCACCAGTGCAGGGGCACCCTCCACCAGGCCCCCACCCATGTCTCCCAACACCCCCACCCACCAGCACTGTGGGGCACGTGGCCAGCAGGCAGTCAGGCAGCAGCAGATGGCAGGTGGGAGCGTGCTCAGGGCTCTGGGGGGCAGTAATTTGGCCTCCTGGCCAGGAGCGTGGTCTCTCGTGTGTGAACGCGTGGACAGCCTGATAGGGAGTGAAATCCCACACGTCAGCAAAGGCCCTTAGCGCGTAAACCCGTCAACAGCATATGCGCGCCTATAGTCACCTGCACGTGCAGGAAATTGTTGCGTGACACGTCCCAGTGTCAAAGCGTGTGATTGGTGAAAATGGATGTACACGCAGAAGTGACAAAGCGTGTGATTGGTGAAAATGGATCTACACGCAGAAGTGACAAAGCGTGTGAATGGTGAAAATGGATCTACACGCAGAAGTGACAAAGCGTGTGATTGGTGAAAATGGATCTACACGCAGGAGTGACAAAGCGTGTGATTGGTGAACGAACACGCCGCGTAAGTGACGCTGTACGTGTGGGCCTGTATATAAGGTACATGTAGAACACCATTTCCTTGTACGTGCTTTTCGTGGAGAGCGAGTGGGTGAATTCTGTACTTCTTGTCGTTTCACACGCGATTTACTTCACGGCGTTTCCAGTTCGTATTCCCTGTTACCTCTGACAGCTTTTTCTCTTTTTTCTCTTTTACTGGTTTACCTGGGCCTGTTCCCTCAAACAGTGTCCCCTTCTACTGTTGTCCTGTCTTCTCAGACAGCGTACACATCTTCTTTTGGCGGGGGTTTAGCCAGCCAAACGTGCTCATTCTTCACGCTCTTTTACCTGGCAGACGGTGAGTCACGCACGTATCCAACTTCTGTGCTTGCCCCGTGTGTAGCCTACCCCTTCAGAGGTCATTCTAGGCTGCGTGTGACACGCATACGTTCATTCTTGTGTTACTGGGTGCCACAGCGTAGTGCAGGTTTTTCTTTCTGCACACGTGGTCTAGGAGGGGTTGCGTGCACGTCATCTCCCTTTTTTGGGCCTCCTGTGCGTTGCGTGACCCGTCATCTTTCCCCAGGGGTTACAATCAGCCGTGCTAGAGCACTAGGGTACAATTACCATCTGGTACCCAACCCCTTTGACCCCCAATTGCCCAGGACAATTGTCTACAGCCACTCCCATACGCACATTAATATCAGTGCCATGGCTGGGAGGCGAGGATTCCGTAAGGGTGGCAAAGGTGGAAGAGCCACAAGTGGTGGCTGTGGTGGATCCGGTAGGGGACGTGGTCGTAACTTGCAGGGTGAGCCCGTCCCCCCATGTGTGGAGGACCAGTCAAGGGCACCCATCATCCCCCCCCCTCCCCACCCTCCCCCCCTCCCGTTGAGGCTGAAGTGGCTGACACCATCCATGCTCAGCCCTTGTTGGACCAGCCCATTGTGGCACCAGACCTGGCTGACTCCATGGCTGACTTCCAGGTCAGCAGGGCTACGACACGTGCGCTTGTGCACGTTGATGCCATCATGCCACGTGGATCTGGGGAAGCAAGGTCATCTGCTGCACCAAGGAGGCAGGGCGGAGTGGCTGCAGGGGCAGCTGCGGCTCCATCCACCCCAGCCCTCACACACCCAGCCAGGACAGTGTCGGTCCTAGTCCATGCTGCTGACATTCCCCCTGACACCATCACACTAGAGCCAATGCCTGCACCAACTCCCATGCTGAGTGTGCAATCCCACACTCCTGATACAGAGTCCACCAGGGCTCCTGCCCCTAGTGTCCAGAGCGGCGCAGGACACTCAGGATCACCACCACCTTCCAAGCGGAAGAGGAAGAGTGCTCGTCCGGCACAGGCTGATGCCCCAGACACGGCTACACAGTCCGGCCCGTCCAGGAAGCCCAGCTTCACGGATGACGAACTGAATGCACTTGTCGAGTATGTGTCCGGACATGACAACGAGATGGTCATTGTTGCAGGATCCAAGACCACACCTGCACAACGCCAGGCACACTGGCAGACCGTTGCGGACATCGTAAGTGCCCTTGGAATCGTGAGGCGCACAGCCAATGATTGCTATAAGCGCTGGAATGACCTAAAGCGCAGGGCAAAGAGTAAGCTGGCCTCAGGTCATGCCGCAACTCTAGTGACTGGAGGTGGGTCTCCAGTAGTAGACATGGAACTCACTCCACATGAGTCAGTCGCTGGGACCTATGTCACGGAGGAACAGATCCAAGGCGTGGGAGATCTGGCTGATTACGAGGCATTGTCCGGTGAGTGCACATGCATGTGTGTGTCATCCATGTGCATGGTGTGTGTGTGAGGGCTTCTGTTTGGGTGCCAGGTGAGAGTGTGTGCGCCTCAGTCGTATGGGTCAGCCATGTGCTTCATGCAATACTTCCTGCGCAGCTGCATTTGGCCATAGCAGTATCCCTTCTGCCAACAGTAGACATCTAGCACAACTGCACGCCAGTTGCCCTTGAAGTGTCACCTTGACACAACATATTTGCTTATTTTTCACTGTTCATTCAGTCAGTTTGTTTGCATTCCACCACTTTCACTAGGCATGTCGCTGTCCACTAGTCACATGTCTGACATGGGTATGGTAAAGTGGAGTGACTTTGTTACCTGGATATCATTTGTACACACATGTCCCTGTGCAATTTGACCATTTCAGACTGGCAGCTCCAGGTGAAAAATCTGACCTGTTAGAATCAGAAAAGCTATTACATGCGGGAACTGGACTGAATGAATAGGTGCTGCCCTCCTCTCCATCTTCACTCAATAGCAATGGTACATGCCATCTGTGTGATGGCATGTGTGTTTCACCTGCCAATCACAGGCCAATGTGTGATGCCACTGCCAGGCAGCATGCAGAAAATTTGTTCATCTTCCATCTTGGTGTCATCAGTGTGTGCCATTTGCCTGCACTTCATACGCAGTGAGGGTGCATGCATGGGAGGGTTTTAGTCATGTGGGACATGTGTCAATCAAGTACTGGTTCTCTTGCTTCTCAGCCCTCAATGTGTGCCATGGTGCTAATGCCTGTTTCCATTACTTTGTTTTCATGTCTTTGCAGGGGAAGACGCACCTGATACTGCTGGGGTTGTGGAGATGGTGCAGACCCAGGAGGTGTCCCAGGGCCGACCAACCACCAGTGAGGGACGTGGTGTGGTGGTGGGGGAGAACCCACAAGTGCTGCAGGTCGTGCTCTCAAGGGGTGTCTCTGGCTGCACCTCCCCCGAGCTGTACTCAGGTGTTGATTCGGATGAGACCTACGTGCCGTCGCAGGTGAGTGTTCCAGGGAGGGATTCTGTTCTGTCTCACCCACCTGCACCAGGGTCAGTACCCTCCATGGGGATGTCAGTGTTGGCAGCTACGCCTTCGGTGGTTACGGATGCAGGGTCACACTCCGCGACATCTGATCCTGTTCCTGGGCCAGCAGATCAGAGGGGGAATGCAGTCCTGCAGCCTCAGGCAGTGCCGGCACAGCAAGGCGCAGTTCGCCTTGCCCCAGACAGGTGTGGTGCCCGCCGACGTGGTGGCCGTACGCCACCCGGCAATACCGCATGGGAGCAATCCATTTACGGTATGGCTACCCAACAGGCTGCATCATCCGAGATGATGGCTCAGGCCATGGATAGGGTGGCCACTTCCATTGTCCCCCCAGAAAGGCTGATGGAGCGACTAGAGCAGGCAACCGACTCCATCTGCCAGTCACACAGGGAGGACATGTTGGGGTCCAACAGGGACAGGCAGGCGGCACTGGCGACTCTGCAGGAGGCCATCTCCATTGAGTCCCAGGGCCACAGGGAAGCCCTGAGGCAGGAGCTCCTACACCTCAGGACGACTCTTGTTGAGCTTGAGGCTTCAACACACCAAAGGACAGAACAGCAGCTGGAGCGTCTCACCCGTACGCTCTCAGCTGAGATGCAGGCAACGAGGGCGGAGGTCCGGGCATCCCGTGAGTTGTTGCATGGGGACCTCCGCACACTCATCCTCCAGAACCAGACCTACCACACCCGCATGCTTGCAGCCATGGAGGAGCAGACTAGGGCCTTGCGTGGGCTGCCTCCCATAGTGCAACCACCTCCGGATGCAGCTGCACAGGGTGATAATAGCGACAGCAGTGATACTCCCACAATAGGGTAGCCGTGTGGGCCATGAGCCCATGGAGGTGTTTTATCTTCCCAGGATCCACGCAGGTGGGTTCTGGTGTGCATCCTGTCCTCGGACCTCCTGGGTGGCCTCCCCAACCCCCCCGGACCCATCAATGGCCATTTTTGATTGTTTCTTATTTTATTTTTTTTTTTTATTTCTTTTATTCCCAATTTTTTTGGGACGATCTGTTGGCTCCGATCTGTTGGCTCCGATCTGTTGGCTCCGATCTGTTGGCTCCGATCTGTTGGCTCCGATGTGTTGGCTCCGATGTGTTGGCTCCGATGTGTTGGCTCCGATGTGTTGGCTTCGATGTGTTGGCTTCCGTGGTTCCTGTGGGCATACGCTGCATTGTGGCTGGGCACATGCAGGCTTGTAATGTATTTGGTTCAGATGCTTGGGTTTGAGTCACACACACCCCTCCTGCTTCCCGTTTCCATGGGCTTGCAAAGGGTGTGCCCAAGTGACAGTGAATTACACAGTGACGTTGGACTCCCATGAGCTGTGTGGCCAGTCTGTAGTCAATACTGTGTATACATTCATAGTGCATATTGCTGTTGTGTTGTACACTGCATGTTGCATTGATGTGTAACTCTTCTTCTGTGTCTACCTCCCAATTTGCAGGTCCCTTCCTCAAGTCCACACAAGGACCTCTAGTCTGGCGATGGGGACCATGTTGGCAGCAGTGCACCTACAACTCTACATGGCGCCAACACTGCACAGTTGGTAGTGGTGGGAGTGCAGGCATTTCCAGGTGGTGAGACTACTAATATGGAACATTTTTGATGTCATGTTAATGGTACTACGTGCTCAAGTATGTTGTTGGTCCGGCATTGCTGTGAGCATTTCAGGTGTTGCAGGTTTCTAATAGTGCCACTGTACATAGTGAGAGTGATGTCATGTTGTGGGGATTACTTTGTTTACCTGCAATTAGCATGACATGGCACGGTGTGTCGTGTGGCAGTGCTGGGGTTGGGTTGGCTGACATGGCACTGTCCTCTTGTTGCATTTTGCAAGTGGGTATTCATTTTAGCTGCTTCAATGTGTAACTTCACAAAACTGCATTGGTGGTGTCTGTGTGGGTAGGGATGCACACATTGTGACACTTCCAGGTGAACAATCTCAGGCTGACATGGAATTCCCGGTTCATTCTCCACACATTCAGGATCAGTGTCAGGTTGAGTCATCATTGATTGTCAGATGGAATGTACCAGGGCAGTGTGCACTCCACAGGGGTGTGATTTCTATGTGAAGTAATTAGCCACTAGCTGTGTACGGGCTGCCTCCCCCCGTGCCCTTTCCCCTCCCATGCGCAGCGGCTGTGCATGTGGTTGGGGATGTGGGGCCACCACCATGTCCACGGCCAGGCCCCGGCGTGTTGCAACGTTGTGCAGGACACATGCTGCCACTATGATCCTGCACACTACTGGGGGAGCGTATAACAGCTGCCTGCCAGAACGGTCAAGGGAGCGAAAGCGTGACTTTAGCACTCCGAATGTGCGCTCCACTATGCCCCTGGTTGTAATGTGGGCTGTGTTAAATCTTACCTGGGGTGGCGTGGTGGGGTTCCGAATTGGCGTCATCATGTGGGGGCTGAGAGGGTAGGCACTGTCCCCTGTGGAGGTGGGGATTGGTATCATTGGTGAGGTTGTGACCTTGCTCAGTATCCAACATGCATGCATGTGCAGTGGCATACATACTCACCAAGCAGCCATGTATCGCCATGCCGCCCAGCTTCTAGGTCCCGGCTTAGGGTGGACATTCGGTAAATGAAGCTGTCGTGGGTGGAGCCGGGATAGTTGGCATATACTGAGGTGATGATTCCCTTGGCATTACATGCTACCTGCACGTTGATGGAATGCCAGTGCTTGCGGTTCCTATAGATGTGCTCAGATGCCCTGGGGGGACGTAGAGCCACATGGGTGCAGTCGATGGCACCTAGCACTTTGGGGAATCGTGCCACTGCGTAAAAATCCAGGGCGGCAGCATGCCTTTCTGCAGGTGTTCTGGGCAGGTATATGTGCCTGCGGACTGATGGGCGTGCAGTCATGATGTTCAAGACCTGGTGTAGGCAGCGTGACTGGGTGGCCTGTGACACCCCACCCACTATGGCACTTGTCCGCTGAAATGATCCAGTGGCTAAGAAGTGCAGTACATTGAGGACCTTCTCCAGGGGGCTGAGTGCTTGGGAGCACAGGGTGGGTGATGTGAGGTCATCCCCCCACTCACTCACCAGGTCCAGTATGATGTGTGGTGGAAACCTGTACCTCCCATACACCTGGTCATCAGGCATCCCGAAAAGGCTGGTTCTGGGTGTGAATATTCTGGCCCTGACTATCCTCCTCCTCCTCCTTTGGTAGCCCACTGCCACTGCTGCTAGGAACGGTATGTTCATCCTGGCGTCTGAGCTTGTTATTGTTAAAGTCCGCAATTTATGCTTAGCGCGTGTTCTAGGCGAGCGTGTGACCCGCGCACCCCTGGAATCCAGTTCCCAGTCCAATAGCGTGTGGAAATTCACACGCACCACGGGATACAGCGTGTGACCCGCGCACCCCTGGAATCCAGTTCCCAGTCCAATAGCGTGTGGAAATTCACACGCACCACGGGATACAGCGTGTGACCCGCGCACCCCTGGAATCCAGTTCCCAGTCCAATAGCGTGTGGAAATTCACACGCACCACGGGATACAGCGTGTGACCCGCGCACCCCTGGAATCCAGTTCCCAGTCCAATAGCGTGTGGAAATTCACACGCACCACGGGATACAGCATGTGACCCGCGCACCCCTGGAATCCAGTTCCCAGTCCAATAGCGTGTGGAAATTCACACGCACCACGGGATACAGCGTGTGACCCGCGCACCCCTGGAATCCAGTTCCCAGTCCAATAGCGTGCGGAAATTCACACGCACCACGTGATACAGGTTCGCTGACGTACTTGCGTGTGTAAGTGGCCGCGCACCCATTAAATACACGTACATAGGCCAATCGCGTGTACACGCACTTTTGTCCAATTACACGCGATGACACTCTGACGTGCAGTATCTCCACGTGTGCCCCGTCATCACGTGCTGAGTGGGGAACACCCGTGCGGGTCACGTCACAGACGCGCTTACGCGCTGAGGGACTCTGGTCCAATAGAATCGCGTATGCGTGCTGACGCGCTTACGCGCTAAGGGCCTTTCCTCGGATTTCACGCTGACGTGCAGGATTTTCACGTGCCAAATCACTCCGTATCAAGCTGGCCACGCGAAAACACACGGAAGCCCACGCTCCTGCCCAGAAGGCCGAGTTACTGCCCCCCAGTGCCCCGAGCAGCCTCGCATGTGCCATCTGCTGCTGCCTGCCTGCCTGCCTGCCTGCTGCCACCGTGCCCTGCCATTTGGTGCCTGCACATCAGCCATCTGCAGGGGTCCAGTTGCTGTGTCCACCCCTGCTGGAACTGAAGACTCCCGACTGGTATTACATCGCTCCACAGCCCAGCCCCAGGACCCAGTTGCCCACCCACACCTGCCTCTGGGGTTGCCATGTCGGGCACTTCCACATCTGGCACCAGTGGCAACCCCAGGCCAGAGGGGCAGAGGGGCACCAGCTTCACTGTCACCGAAGTTGGTGTCCTGGTGGAGCATGTCCTGGGGCAGTATGATGCCCTCTTTGGATCGTCCCGCGCCAGCAAGGAAGGACGGCAGAGGATCTGGGCCGACTGTGTGGTTGCCATCAACGCGGAGGGGGTGGCAACCCGCGACGTCCTGAAGATCAAGAAGCGCTGGGAGGACTTGAGGTCCAGGACCCTTGTGAAGGCCCGGCGCCTCGTGGAGGGGGGCCGGGGCCGCATGAGTTCCATCCAGATGAGGGTCCTGGAACGCGTACGCCCAGCGCTCCACGCCCAGATCCTTGAGAGGGAGGCCCGTCTGGAGTTGAGCGGTAAGTGTCCATGCATTACTGTGTGAGACAGGGCATGTTGCGGTGTGCTGGTTCTATGATACTTGCCTGTATGTGTGCCATAGGCCATGTATGCATGTATGTGTGCAGGGACATCATGGTAATGCATGTGCGACCAGTGATGTGTGATGCACATGGTTGTTGCATGTGTTGAAATGCCGCATGGGGAGCCCTATTCAGATTTTTAACATGAGAGCATGCCAGTCTCTGTACCTGGACATGGGTGGGGGTGAGGGATGGGTGCTGATGCCAGGTACATATATGGTAGCCATGTCTGTGTGCCTGACCTGCGTGTCTGTGACTTGTGCATGCCATGGATGCATGACACATGTGTGTGACAATGCAGAGATTCAGTAAAGCAGCCAAATTACCCTTGTATCCGCTGTGTTTGGTGTGTTTGGGGCCAGATGGATGTGACTGAGGTGAAGTGTGTGCATGTGATGGGCATGAGGCATGATGCATGTGAGTTACATATCATTGAATGTTTCAAGAGTCCATTGGACATGCATGGAAATGTCCATGGCATGCACCATGCCTGTTACTGTGTGTGTTTTGCCTGGACTGACCCATGTGTTGTGGAGGGACATGATGGAAGTGTACTTTGACAGTGGTGCTCATCTGCTATTGCTTCCTGTCTAGGGGACCATTGTACAGTGCCCTGATGCTTGTGTTCTTTGTCTCCCTCTACGCAGCGGCTAGTGAAGAAGAGGGCGGAGACGGCGCTGTGGAGCAAGGCGGCGGGGATGCCCCCACGGCTGCAGCGGAAGGGGTGGGTGAGCCCCCACAGGGGCCTGCTACGGTGGGAGACGGTGAGGAGCCATCCAGGTTGGTGGTTTGCACAGAGGAGGAGGAGGCCGCCACTGGGGCACACATGGGGCCTGGTGGGGGCATCCCTGCTGGTGCAAGTGGTGCAGTCCAGGGCCAGGGGCAGGAGGCAGCACAGGTCACCGTGGAGGGGCCTGTGCATGTCGCTGTCCCTGACCCTGTGAGTGCACCACCATGCACCAGCAGGGATGCCCCGTCCCAGGCCTGTCCGCAGGTAGAGGGGATGTCCATGTCACCTGACTCCCCTCCACCTGCGGATGTGGGAACCCCTGGCCGTGCGGAGAAGGTCCTGATTGGGGTCGCGATGCGCACGGCTGTGATTCGTGATGCCGTGTGTGCTTCCCGGGAGGAGCACGCACGTCATCACGAAGTGCACCGTGCCGACGTGGCCCAATTGGGATCGGCCATGTTCGGGGGTTTCCTGCATGTGTTGGCCAATGTGGCGGCCCTCTCCTCCTCTGTGCAGGCTATCCACCAGTCGTTCTCCTTGCCGTCTTCCAGCCCAGATGCCACCAGGGCCCCCTGTGGACCTGCCCCGACCAATGCAGCCAGCTCGGTGGGGATCCCATCCCTGCCACAGTCGGGAGTCAGAGATCCAGCAGGGGTGGACACCAGAGCAACTGGACCCCAGCAGATGGAGGATGTGACGGCATCATCGGGCAGGGCACGTGCACGACGGCGTCGGTGGTTTCCATCAGCGTGGATGCCGTCGTGCTGGCACAGGCAGTTGCGTCGGAGGCAGCAGCAGGCTCAACGTGGGAGGCATCATGGCTCGGGGCCATCAACATCAGGGGTGCAAGCATCGGCCGGAGGGCAGGAGAACCCTGGAATGGGAGTGGCTTCCGTGTGGGAGAGGTTGTGCCAGCGGATAGGTGCGGAGCGGCAGCGGGCAGAGGAGGAACAGCTCACGATGGTCAGGGCGGAGGACTCCGTGCGGAGGGCGCTGAGGCGGGCTGAGTGCCTCGAGGGTCTTCGCAGGGAGTTTGAGCTTGACACTGCGTTATCCCTGCGGGACCTCGGGGCCAGGGAACATGCCCGCCTCCAAGCCATTGACCAGGAGTTCGATGATGCCCTGGCCCATGACAACAACCAGTGAGCCGTCCGAATAGCCCGCTGCCTTTGTATATAGTTGTATAGTTAGGGTTAGGTTTCCTTTGTTTTTTTGATTTTTTTTTGGTTGCGATTGGACAATGCACCACTTTTTTGTATATAGTTCACTTTTTAGTTAGTAGTCAGTTAGGTTTAATTTGGTAGGGCTCATGGACCCAGGATGATCTTCTTAATTGGCTTATTTTAATTTTTCAGAATTTTTTCTTGGACATTCATCTTGTTTTGTTTGATTTGCTTTGTGTTTTTTCTTATTTGCTGTTCAATACATATTATTTTTTTATTCTTCAATGTGTCGTATCATCTCATTGCTTTCAGGCATGTCATGTTGGGTTTTTTGTCATTCACTTGCAGCCATTGTGTGTGACAGACATGTGTTAAATTGCATTATTTACATTGGGGGTGTAACATGTAATTGCCTTTGATATGTGGGTGGGTGTGATAGTTGGTTGGGCCTTTTGGCAGGGGAGGATGGGCATTACGGACATGATTGGGGAATGTTGGGACCCAGGTGCAGGGGGGCATGGATTGGACATGGGTGGGGGCCTGCTGGCAGGTCCCACACAGTGCTGGGGGGTGGGGGTGGTGGGAGACATGAGTGGGGGCCTGGTGGAGGGTGACCCTGGTGGCTGGGGGATGGGGGTGGTGGGAGACATGAGTTGGACATGGGTGGGGGCCTGCTGGCAGGTGCCCCACAGTGTTGGGGGGTGGGGGGGGGGTGGGGGACATGAGTTGGACATGGGTGGGGGCCTGCTGGCAGGTGCCCCACAGTGCTGGGGGGTGGGGGGGTGGGGGACATGAGTTGGACATGGGTGGGGGCCTGCTGGCAGGTGCCCCACAGTGCTGGGGGGTGGGGGTGGTGGGAGACATGAGTGGGGGCCTGGTGGAGGGTGACCCTGCACTGCTGGGGGGTGGGGGTGGTGGGTGACATGAGTGGGGGCCTGGTGGAGGGTGCCCCTGGTGGCTGGGGGGTGGGGGTGGTGGTAGACATGAGTGGGGGCCTGGTGGAGGGTGACCCTGCACTGCTGGGGGATGGGGGTGGTGGGTGACATGAGTGGGGGCCTGGTGGAGGGTGACCCTGCACTGCTGGGGTGTGGGGGTGGTGGGTGACATGAGTGGGGGCCTGGTGGAGGGTGACCCTGCACTGCTGGGGTGTGGGGGTGGTGGGTGACATGAGTGGGGGCCTGGTGGAGGGTGACCCTGGTGGCTGGGGGGTGGGGGTGGTGGTAGACATGAGTGGGGGCCTGGTGGAGGGTGACCCTGGTGGCTGGGGGGTGGGGGTGGTGGGAGACATGAGTTGGACATGGGTGGGGGCCTGCTGGCAGGTGCCCCACAGTGCTGGGGTGTGGGGGTGGTGGGAGACATGAGTTGGACATGGGTGGGGGCCTGCTGGCAGGTGCCCCACAGTGCTGGGGGGTGGGGGTGGTTGGAGACATGAGTTGGACATGGGTGGGGGCCTGCTGGCAGGTGCCCCACAGTGCTGGGGGGTGGGGGTGGTGGGAGACATGAGTGGGGGCCTGGTGGAGGGTGGCCCTGGTGGCTGGGGGGTGGGGGTGGTGGTAGACATGAGTGGGGGCCTGGTGGAGGGTGACCCTGGTGGCTGGGGGGTGGGGGTGGTGGGAGACATGAGTTGGACATGGGTGGGGGCCTGCTGGCAGGTGCCCCACAGTGCTGGGGTGTGGGGGTGGTGGGAGACATGAGTTGGACATGGGTGGGGGCCTGCTGGCAGGTGCCCCACAGTGCTGGGGGGTGGGGGTGGTGGGAGACATGAGTTGGACATGGGTGGGGGCCTGCTGGCAGGTGCCCCACAGTGCTGGGGGGTGGGGGTGCAAGGGGACATGAGTTGGTGTTCATTAGTTCAAGGAGACATGTGCCTTTGCTGGGGGGCATGCCCATGGTGGGTGGGCTGCCTGCGGGACATGACCAGGGATGCAGGGTAGTCCCCTGTGGTGTGGGCTGCCTGCAGGGGCCGTGGAGGGTGTACAGGGTACACCTGGGAGGACCCACACTGTCAAATCACATGTGGAACTTCACGCGCACCCCTGAAATACACGCGCCCAGGCTGTTCGCGTGTGGAACTTCCCGTGCACCCCTGGAATACACGCGCCCAGGCTGTTCGCGTGTGGAACTTCCCCCGCACCCCTGAAATACACGCGCCCAGGCTGTTCGCGTGTGGGACTTCCCCCGCACCCCTGAAATACACGCGCCCAGGCTGTTCGCGTGTGGGACTTCCCCCGCACCCCTGAAATACACGCGCCCAGGCTGTTCGCGTGTGGGACTTCCCCCGCACCCCTGAAATACACGCGCCCAGGCTGTTCGCGTGTGGAACTTCCCGCGCACCCCTGAAATACACGCGCCCAGGCTGTTCGCGTGTGGAACTTCCCGCGCACCCCTGAAATACACGCGCCCAGGCTGTTCGCGTGTGGAACTTCCCGCGCACCCCTGAAATACACGCGCCCAGGCTGTTCGCGTGTGGAACTTCCCGCGCACCCCTGAACCCCTGATATACACGTAGCCCGCTCCCCCAGACCCGATCGCGTGTGAAACTTCACGCGAACCCCTGTGATGCACGTACCCTGCTGAAATCGCGTGTTAGACTTCCCGCGCACCCCGGTATACACGCACACGTATTTTTTGTCAGCGGGTGTCCGTGTTTGTGGGTACCCCTTTGCACACCTTTTTTTCTGGAGGGCCACAGTATGGGACATTCATCATGGCAGTATATAGGTGCGATTTGTTGGCGCACCTTTTGGCGCACATTTCTTACAGCCGCAGAGACGCTACCGCCTGCTTTCTTGTGGCGGTCGTGTTTGTGCCTGTGCGCTGGTTTGAGCGTGCGCTTTTTTCCCCTATTCTATTCCATGAATACGTGTTGTAGGCGAGCGTGTGGGCGTTCCGCGCACTTGTGCCCTGTACTTCCCCCGTGACGCCCACGTTTTGGCAAGTTGTTCCCCATTCCGAGTGTTACGCCCGTGTTCCGCCTACTTTTGTTGCGTGCGCCGCGCTATGTGCGATTTTCGCTGTGGCCTGTGCGATTTTCGCAGTGACGTGGCGCACGCTGTTAGATGGCCTGTGCGCCAACGTGCGCCGCGCACTTTTTATCGCACATCCGCTGGTTTTCTCGCGCACGGCCTTCCATGAATCGGCGTGCGCTGCTTTTCGTGCGATTTTCGCAATTGCATTGCGATTTTCGCTATTCCACTGCGATTCGCACGTTTTTGCCCACTTGCGCCGCGCTAATTATTCCATGAATCGGCCTCTAAATGTATTGCAGCCGCAGCGTGCAGCCCAGCAGCCAAACAGCACAACAGCAGGTAATCAACCAGACGATGCCCTTAGCACCGCAAGGGTGTCTGGATGAACAACAAATAGGACTTCCTTCCTGTGGGTGGAGCAGGGGGCGGGCAGGGGGCGGTGCCAGATAGCGCTACGGCGCTGCGGAGATCTTCTTGGCTTTTCTGCTTTTCCGCCTTCCACAAGTCAGCGTCCTCCGCGTCCTCCTCCTCAGTGACCTCGCAGATGCAGATGCAGATTCACGCTGCAGGCTACAGCGAAAACAGCCACAGCACAACAGCAGGTAATCACCCAGACGATGCCCTTTGCGCAACCTTTTACACTTCCTCATCCACACAATAGGAAATTCTGCTTTCTCTGTTTTTTTTTTCAAATATTGCTGATTACAGTTCTGAAAGGCAAATGCTTGTTTGTCATGTGCAATATCTTCAATTTGGAAACGCCGTTGCATATTTCACTTTAAGATATGTTCACTTCCTGTGACATCACTTCCCATTGCATATGTTAATGAGTCCCACACCTTTTGATTTTAGGACTTGTGCTCTGGAGGAGTACAACTGTTTTTTATGGGTGAGAGGGTCCGTCGTAGCCGCCTGGCCTACACAACCTCAGGATAATCCTTGTGGTTGTCTGCTGTGAAGCACCATCAGTGTTCAGCTTGGCTCTCCCTTTAATTCTGCACTTCGTGACAGAAGAAAACACAAAAATGGTTAGTTACAACCTGCGCTTCCTGCAGTCCTAACTATCTCTGACCACTCAGCACCATAATTCCGATATGGGTGGTTAAACCTTCCCTCCTTCCAACCCAAAACAAGCATTGGCAAAGCCAATAGTTTTGACTTTTACTGCTGTTTTTTGCATTTTGCATTTATAGGCACCACAGTGAGGAGAGTGCGATGTTTCAATGAACAATGCGAGAAGGGATGCAGGTGTGCAAGAGAATGAGAAGGGAATTGGAGCAAGGGAGGAAGCCATTGAGAAAGGGTGACATTGATGAGCAAGAGGAAATATAAGCAAAGGCAGATGAGCGTGAGATGGTAAGAAATAAAATGAGAGTGTGAGAGGAAGGATGAGGTGGGTGGGGTAGAGAGTGGTGGTAGGGTGGGTGTGTGGGGGTGGAGAGTGTGGGAAGAGGGTGGGCTGGTGGGGATAGAGAGAGTTGGGGAAGTGTTAGTGGAGGTACAGAGGGTGTGGGCAGAGTGCGCAGGTGGTGCTACAGAGAATGGGAGTAGGATGGGTGGGTGGAGGTAGAGAGAGTAGGAATAGGGTGGGTGTGGGTAGAAAGAGTGGGGGCAGTGTGGCTGCCTGTAGAGGGATGGGGGATGGTGTGTAGAGAGAGAGTGGGGGTATAGAGGGAGGGTGGGTGGGTGGGGTTAGAAAGTGTGGTGGAGCGGTGGGTGGTCATAGAGAGCTGGAGTGCGATGAGTGGTGGTAGATAAATTAAGGCTTCACAGCTGTGTTGGTACTCATTTATTGACCTCAGAAGGATGAAAGGCTATGCTGAGGTGTTTGAGAACAGACTAAATCAGTGACTCTCCCCTTGAAGTGTGCCTGAAATAAACCTTTAATGAGTCCAGTAATTATTGTATAGAATTTCAGAAAGACAAATGTATTTGTTATTCCTATTCTATCTTATTTAGGGCCACTGCTCAAAGTGTTACACTTGTGGAATCCCCGTTTTTTTTAAGAGGCTTGAAAAAGAAAACCAGCCACTCCGAAACAAAGAGCCACATGGCGCTGGCCACAGCCCAGGAGCTTAGATTTTTTTTAAAAAATGTTCTTTTAAAACATTTTTTAGGGGTAGCAAGGGAGACCACAGGGGTAGCAAGGGAAGCCCCCAAATGACACCCTTGGTTTTGTCATTTTTGTGGCGCAAGCATGAGAAAATTAATCAAAACCAAAAATCAAAACCAAAAATACGCTTTCCTCATGGTAGCAGGGAAATGTAAAATCAGCCAGAAGCTCATCCCAACATGGCTCTGTGCTAGAGCCCTAACTCCTCCCATTCTTCTTCCTGGAGCTAGCTCGTAGCCAGAGGGGCAGGCAACTATGGTGGCTTCAACTCTTTAAACCTATTGGGGGCAGTTGTAGCCCATGGAAATCTTTAAATAAAGGGTGGGCATGTAACATATGCAAGTGGGCTTAGGGCATGAGTGCCTATAAACTACATGTATTTCATTGGAATGTTTTCCTTTTCTGCAGTTCCGCAACCAAGCTACAGGTTGAACATTAATAAGCTATATTAATTGCGCTGTACATAACAGATGTTTCATTATCCATCTATGTGCTACTTATTTTATGGACTGCTTAAGGTTGAAAGGTTCCATTTATCGCTGCAAAATTATCGCCATACAAGAATATCGCCATATTTTTGTTGTGATATTAAGCCATGGAACCTACAGGGGTGTCATCGAGGGACTACCCCACAATCCCCAGTCCCAATAACCCCATTAATTATCCCCACTAATAATATCGCCTATGGCCTTACTCCACGACCATATTAATGGCAATATTATTGGTGGAGATAATATTACCTGATACCAGTTGAAAATCATAAAGAACGCTGCCTGGGAAGTTGAACATGTGCAGGCAGTCTCCACAAAGGTCTCTGGATATATACCCAGATATGAACCGGGCCCCCATGGGATGGTCCCTCAAATTGGTCTCCCATCTCCTGCCTCTCCCCCATGTGTGGTCCCTGTAATCCCCCCTTTTTGTCAATATTCCATTGTTTGCTCGCTAGGTTAGCACTATTCTCCCCAAATACATACATATATATATACCTACATATGTAGATATAGTGCAGTGGTCACCGCACTATAGTTAAGTTGAGTATCAAGTTCCATAGGAAACCCGAAAATTCTATTGCGATTAACTGTTGACTTGCATGATGGATTTGTCTGATACTTTGCAAACAAACGGTTTGTCACGGTCCTCCAGGCTGGAATTTTTGGGAAAGAATTGTTAGAAAATGAAAAAAATATTAAGAAAGCAACAAAAAAATGTTTTCAGCCTACCCCCATTCATTTCCCCACAGAGAAAAAGTCAAAATTTCTGTGCAGCGCACACCAAAACCCGCTGGACGGATTTGGACTGTCAAACTGGATATTAAATTATGCCTCCTATTGTAAACGATTATATGTATATTGGCCTACACCAAGTCGCATAAAACTGTACGCGAATAACTCTCTACGGCAAGGTCTTGAGCTTAGAAATTGATGTAAGCCACCATCTTGAATCAAACCGCCATTTTAGGTTCTCTTGCTGTGTAAAAGTCACCCTGAACATCAAAACGGTGGACGATGCCATTCCGAACAGAACATGGTCGGCATGACCTCCGTACAGCTAATGTATAACTTGCCTGCAGGCCACTTGTTAGGGTCGTGAACTGAGACCTTGTCCTTCTGTTGACCTGCATGTAAATGGATTACCTGTATCAACGGAACTGATCTATGCACATACTAATGAATAAATTAGAGTTGACCTGGCAGAGACCCTAGACCTGTTATACATTCATGGAATGGTTAACCCGTGAAGGGGTTGGACAACAGGCTGGAGCAATGTATAAAAGCCTGAATGTCCCAATGTACAGTCTCTCACTGAATACATCGAACCCCGTTGAAGTTTGTTGTGTTGCACTGAGGGCCGATAGCTATCTGACCTGTCATTTGACTTTGTCATTGCTTGACCTTAAAATAAAGTACTTTGTATGTTCCTTTGTAACCGGTGTTTGGTGTATTTCCTTTGGGTTCCCCGGCCTCATATTATTTTCCTCTTTTCACAGTTGGCGCCCGAATAGGGACCCTCAAGATTGATGCCGGAACATTGAAGGTTGACGCATGGTATCGGACCGGGATCGGACGGTGTGATACTACGGGCCCGACTGAACGAGACGCGACACCTCTACAGCGCTGCACGATCCGATCCTTGGACGATAGCCGTGCGGTCTGAGACGGCATCTTGACGAGGGTCCACTTTTGAGGCAGGCAGATTTGCCGAAATCACCAAACACAAGGTAAAATTCGTTAGGTAAGTTCTTTGATAAACCGTACGGTCCTCCTTAGGTTTGGTCAGGTGAGTCCTGACCCGACTCTTAATTTAACCCTGACAATTTGAATTTGGCGCATTGTATCTGCAGCCACAATTATTGACCAGGTAACACCAAGTTTTTGAGAAATGCCTGGGAAATTGTCTAGCTGCTTTAGGGCATTATTCCGCAGCGATCGACAATCTTTGGAATTTAGCCGCCCGGCACCACAGGAGGGGTCGCCGGCGTTTACTATCTATTGTAAACATGGCATTGGAAGTGTACTATTTAATGATATTTGTCACAGACAAACCAGACATGCCTCCGAACTTCAGTGGCCAATCAATGGTAGTTTTGAGATCCCTCGTATTGAATACTTAGAGTCGGTCTTGTTAAAGAAAAAGGCCAGACCTGCAGCATTTGATGTTCTACAGAATTGGAAAAAAGAAGCGTTGCAGCAGCTTAAGACTAGGGAAAAACATGCGCGCCATCATAAAACGAACGCTGAAAAGGCGTTGTTATAAGACCAGGACAAACAGTCTGAGTCAGTTAAGAATATGGATAGGGCTTTCTCACTCGGTATTCGGAAAATCTATCCTTCTAAAGACCTTCATGTTTCTGACGAGTTTCTCGACAAATTGTTAAATGAGCGAAGGCCTGCACCACCTCCGTATGATCCTCTTCCTGTTGCTTTGCCTCTTCCTGCTGTTATTCCTGCTCTCCTTGCTCAACCTGTTGCTCCTATTCTTCCGGCTGTTGTTCCTCCGCCTGCTCTACTACCTCTTCCCATTGCACCAGTAATAACACCTCCATTGAATTTGCCTGCACCTCCACTCCCGAATGGTTCCGTACCGACTATAGTTGATCGAGGTGCGGGTTCGAAGGTTGTTACTCGTAATACTGTCCCTACAGATAAAAAGCGGGATTTGTTTGCATGGGCTAAGCATTGTATGGAGAGAGTTGATCGAGCTAATGTTTTTGCCACACTGTCTAATATGGATAATTTTCCTGAGAAAAATGTTTTTATTGAAGGTTTAGGGATTCATTTATGCGTAATGTGGGGAAAATTAAATAATGTGAATCTCCCACAGGGGCTGAGGGATCTGAATACTTGAGCACTATCAAGAGATACTGTGGAGAAAGTACATGAGCATGTCGAAAGATTGTTTGAGTATAGGAGAGATTTGGAGAAGTTACGGAATGAAGATGACGAAGAAGAGAGTATGTATGAACAGAAACAATTTCTTCCGTGTCGTAAATGGGCATCTGAGGAAGCACAAATTTGTACAAGAGATGCGATTAGATGGATTTCAGATTTATCGATAACTACGGTTGAGGTATATGACACATATAGTCAATATACGCTAGAAATGCAGAGGAAGGTGATTCAGGGAATGGTAGAGTACCTGCAGGATGAATGTGTGAGGAAGAAGGTTAGTTGTCCCACAGAGTTACTAGGTATTTATAAGAGAGCTTTTTCGCTTGACACTTCTTCGACTGCTTTAGCGCTCGACTTAGCTCTGTTGCTTAGTAAGCGTTCGGAGTTGCCTATATCTCAGTTGCCTATGAGAGAGGTACCTCCGACATTTGTCCCAAAAGTTGAGATTGCTGCTAATGCTGCAGCAGGTATAGCTGCTGTGGACATTCCTGCACATTATGTATCACAGTTTGTTCACGTCCCGTTTTCGCGACAGGAAGTGAACACTATTAGGCAATCTATTCCCGACATTAGGAAAAATCCGACAGGATTCTATAAAGAGATAGAGTCCGTCTTGCAGTCCTCGGTGTTCACCCTAGGCGATATTGACTTGTTATTCCCTGTACTCCTGCCCTTAGATTTGTGGAAGCAGGTTAGAACAATAGATGATGCACCTGGGTTGGGAGATACGTGGGCTAATATAACTAGGCTTGACGGGAAGGCCAGCTGGTGAGAGACCGCCGCAGGTGATACTAAATTTGCATGACAGAATCATTGCGAAATTAAAAACTATAATTCCCAAAAAAAGAATTATTTGAGACAAGTTTATGGCCTGTGTCCAAGGAAAATCTGAGGGTGCCACCAAGTTCTTTAATCGGTTTGAACAAGTATTCTCGGACTTCAGTGGACAGGATTTAGGCACAGAATCTGGGAAAAGGTTATTCTTTTTTTTTTTTAAACATTTTTATTGGTTTTATTCAACAACAAATAACAAACCCAACTGGGCATACAGTGGTTACATATCTTGCTCGTAAATACACATAGATTTTGCTTTTTCGCCCACTGTCTTCCCCGTCCCACCCCCCTCCCAAGCCTACCGTCTCCCATTGTTAGTCTCCTCCATCAGCGGTGGCGGGGGCCTCTCCCGCCACGTTTATCGAGTCATTATCACTTGGTCCATCATATGTGGGCCCAAACAGCTCTGCTATTAGCTGTCTCCAACCCACTAGTGCTCCGGCTTCACCCTCTATGTCACCTTTGCACGCTTCCTGCCATGCTACTGTTTCTGCCTCTGCCCACTTCTGCAAGTCCCTCCACCACGTCTCCACTTTGGGCTTGTGGCACGCTTTCCATCCCATCGCAATCCTTCTCTTCGCCAATACATATGCTAGATCATTCAATTTGCTCACATGTTTAAGCTTCCGCGGTCTGGGGAACCCTCCCAACAAACAAGCCCATGCCGTGTCCACCTTCCTACGGATCCCCTTGTCTTCCATTTTCTGTGCTACATCTCTCCAATTTTCGCTATCTGCGGACATGCCCAGAACATATGCACCATCCCTGCGTTTTCTTCATTGCATTTGGGACACACTTGGCTTCCAGCATTCTTAAATTTGGCCACCTTTAATGGCGTCAGGTATGCTCTGTGTGTTATATATAACTGTATTTGTTGCAGCCTGGCGTTTCTCGACACTTTCTTGTGATACCCCTGAGCTCTTTCCCACATTCCGTCACTCATCACATCTCCCACTTCCTCTTCCCAGGCCAGTCTAAGCTGCACCACCTCCTTGCCTACTTGAGCCATCATCATTTTGTACACTCTGGATGTTTCATGCCCACCTTCCAGTATATCATATATCACATCTAGTGTGGTGTCCGGTTCCTCTGCGAGTTCCACTTCTGACCAGGTGTCTTTAATTCGTTGTACCACCCTGTGATATGTAATATATTGCCCAGTGCTCAGCCCCGTTTGTTCCACCAGATCCTCAAATTACAGTATTTTCCCCTCTTGCCATATGTCCCCCATTGTTGCAACTCCCACCGGTTCCCAATACTTCCTAATCCTTAACCTAAATTGCTCTTCTGTTCCCATCATTGTAACCAGTGGGATTTGCGGAGAGCACAGGGCCGGCTTCTCCATCAACCGGCACGCCCTCTGCCACATCCCCCACCCAAGACCCAACATCCCTGGGCAACCTCTCATCTCCTGCTTGGGTAACCATATCATTTCTCTCAGAAAGTATGGAGTGCAATCTCCCTGATGCAGCCTATGTGCTAAGGTGGGCTCAGCAGAGAGCCATTTGGCTACATGTTGCAACTGGCTCGCTACATAGTATACTTCCAAGTTAGGCAATTTGATGCCTCCTTTCTCATGTGGGTTTTGGAGTTTCCATAGGGCTACCCTGTTCCTCATCCCGTACCATAGGAATTCCCTGCAAATACTGTCTAGTTTAGTAAAGAAATGTCGGGGTATGGAGTATGGGATGTTCACGAAGCAATGCAATAGTCTGGGCAGTGCCACCATCTTGAGCATCGCCCCCGTCCCATTATTGCTAAGGGGAGTTTTGCCCAGAACTTCATGCTATTTTCCAGTTTCTGAACCGTTCTTACTGTATTATGCCTATGTTCGGCTTCTACTGTATAATGTATATCTATCCCCAGATACCTAAAGGTTGTGGTCTCCCACGGTATCTGGAGTACCGGCAAGTTCTTCAACAAGAGCCCTCTGTATCTACCCAGCGAAAACACACAGGATTTATTTGGGTTCACAGCTATACCCGAGAGTTCCGCAAACCTATCTATAACTTCTAATACATACTGCAAATTCTCCTCTGGGTAGCGCAAATACAATAACATGTCGTCTGCGTATAGGGAGATTAGGTGTAATGTTTCCCCGACAATAATGCCTATTTCGTCATAATGCTGTCTCAGATAAATCGCCAGGGGTTCCAAGGCCAGAATATATAACATGGGGGACCAGGGACATCCCTGTCTGGTTCCTCTACCCAGTTGCCACCTTTCGGAAATCACAGTTCCTGTCTTCAATCTCGCCAATGGCTTGCTATAAAGAAGTTCTACCCAGTGAAGGTATCCTGGTCCCATACCATAGCTTGCTAGGGCCGCCTTCAGCCAGGGCCACTTGACCGAGTCAAATGCCTTTATCGCATCCAGCGACACTATCGCCATTTCACTAGTGTTACCTTCAGTATGTTCAATCACTCGATGGAGTCGCCTTAAGTTGTTCGAAATATTTCTCTTCGGGACATGTCCTGTTTGATCAGGGTGAATTAATTTGGTTATGACCTTTTTCAATCTGTTTGCCAGTACCGCTGTTAAAATCTTACTATCTTGGTTTAACATAGATAGGGGTCTATAGGAACCACAATCACTCCCAGGTCTATCTGGCTTGGGGAGTGGGATGATAACTGCTTCACGCAGCGATTCCGGTAGCCTCCCAACTTCATATGCTTCGTTAAGCATTTCCAGCAGTGGGGGGAGAATCTCCGCTTTATATGCCTTATAAAATTCACTCGGGAGCCCGTCAGTTCCCGGGATTTTGCACGTGGGCAGCTGCCTCACTACTTCTTCTAGCTCTTCTAAAGTGATCGGGGCATCCATCATCTCCCTTTCTTCTACACTAATTTGGGGCAGCCCAATGTCTTCCAATACGTCTCTTATTTCCCTTTTCTCGCTTCCCTTCCCATCTCCATACAAGCGTCTATGGTAGTCTACAAATTCTTGGTTGACCCCCTCCTGCGCATCCACCACATCGCCATTATCTCTCACCATTGTTCTAATTGGGGGCCTAGGAGTCTCGTTTTTGTAGAGCCTTGCCAGGAGTCTTCCTGGTTTGTCACCTCCAGCGTGCTGTCTCTCTATGTACTTTTTGTAGTTAAGGTTACATAATCTCTCCCAACATCCTGCACATTTCTGCTGCAGGCCCAGGGCCTTTTAGATATCTGCCTTAGTGTTACTGCCTTGTTCTAATACCCTCTCCAATTCCTTCTAGGAGTCCTGTAGCTCGGTCAGAATCCCATCCTGCAGTCCTTTAGACTTGGCTATGGCTATTCCTCTCACCACCACTTTAAAAGCTTCCCAGAGTGTGCCCGCTGTCTTAACACTGCCAGTATTTATCTCAAAATAACGTATCATTTCCTCCCGCATGTCCTCCCTGAATACGCTGTCTTTAAGAGCTTCTGCACGCAATCAACACATGGGTATCCTCCCCCTAGGGGGTTGGTATTGCCATGTTAGCAACAGTGGCGAATGGTCCGAAAGGACTCTAGCTTTGTATTCCGCCCGCGGTATTTCGGTCAGCAACTCCTGCGTGACAAACACATAGTCCAATCTTGTATGTAGGCCTTGTGGGGCCGCATAATGTGAATAGTGTCTATCCTGCGGATGGCATGTTCTCCATACATCTGTAAGCCCAAACTCCGCCAATAGAGCGTGCAGTGCCTTTGCTGCCGGGGTGGGTTTAACTATTTTAGTGTCTGATCTATCTATAGTGGGGTTCAAGACACAATTGAAGTCTCCCCCCCACAATATGGCCCCCCCACGCTGCCACTGAGCTTACTATACAGGGTCCTGAAATACGCAGCTGTATTTTGGTTCGGAGCATAAGTAGTTACAATGCAGATCTCTCTGTTTTCCACCATCCCTCTCAGAACCGCCATCCTACCGTCCGCCTCTACCTGCGAGTTCAGCATCTGGAACGGAACATGCGGGGCCACCCATGTTAATACTCCTCTTGCATAGGCGGAGTATGTTGCCCCCACTATCGTCCCTCTCCATTTCTTCCCTATCACTTCTAGTTTATCTTTCGTAAAATTAGTTTCTATATAGGGCTATATCCACTTTCTGTCTGCGTAGGTACATCATTACTTTGTTCCGCTTCAGATAACTGTTGAGCCCCCTGACGTTCCAAGTGACTATCTTAAGGTCTCCCATGGTTCATTTCATTTCCTGTGAGGCGTAGGCTTACCTCTGAACACTACCCCAACTATAACAAACCAAAGCACACAACCCCTTCCCTCCCTCCTGACCACCCTACCCCAACCCCAACAATAGCCCAGCTCCATTCCTTGGATCTCAGGCTCCTCCGCGTTTGGGCCTACCCTGGTTCCCCGGGCAAGACCCCAGCAGGGGTAACCTAACTAAACTATAAATGGGGGATGTACAGGTTGGTCCTGCAAGGCTCCTAGTTAAAGCCTAAATCACAATATTCACAGATCATGAATGTATCACATCCCAACAACACCATTCCGCTGGCTACCGCAGTGACTATATTCAAGTCCCTTAGTCTCAGGTTCTGGGATCCCCCGGTGCCCCTCTTGTACATTACTTTTCCGCAGCACCGCCTTCTCCTGTCCGAACGTCCGACTCCTGGGGGCAGCCCTGGGTGTCGAGCCATCCCATGGCTTCTTCCGGGGGTTTCAAAGAACAAAGTTCTGTGCTTATGAAAAACCTTCAGTTTGGCCGGGTAGAGCAGCATATATTTATGGCCCGCTTCTCGCAACCTCCTTTTGACTGCTCCAAAGTTAATTCTGCTCCTCTGCACCGCCAAAGTATATTCTGGGTAAGCCGTTATAATTTCCGAGACTTTCTGTATTGTCCCACCTTTGCGGAAATGTTCCAGGATCCTTTCACGATCCCTGCAATTAAGTATTTTAGCGATCACCGGCCTAGGTGGGCCTCCTGGCGGCGGTCTCCTGGTTAGGGCCCTGTGCGCCCTTTCCACTGCGAACCCCTGGGACTGCACTCCCCCAGTGATTTCCTGTAGCAACATTGTTTCATCAAAATCCGTGGGGTTATGGCCTTCAGCTCCCTCTGGTAGTCCAACAATACGGATATTATTTCTCCGTGCTCGCTCTTCTGCCTCCTCCGCTCTGCTCTCCAGATTGCCCACTCGCTGCACCAGGGCATGAAGCTCCGATCGATTAGAAGCACAGTCTGCCGTGTTAGGGCCCATTTCCTTCTCAAGGTTCGCGGTGTGCTCCGCCAGAGACCTCACGTCCTGTCGTAGCAGATTCACATCCTCCTGCACTGCCCCGACCTGAAGCTCCAGTGCCGTTTTTAATTCTGCCACCGCCAGCTCGAGCTTGGTCTCCCACGCCGCTTTCAAATCGGCGATCGCTTCGAGAACCTCCTGATTCGCGCCCATGGTGGCACTGCTCCCAGCTTGGGCTTTGTCTCTGCTCCTGGCTCCTTCCGGGCCTGTTGGCGTCTTTGTATATTCCTCTAGTGTAGGTTGCTTGCTCTTCGGTCTTGAGGGCTTGTTAGACATGGCGCCACGCCTAAGAGTCGCAAGTCAGCCCCTTCACCCGTGGTCCGTGATCCCAGCAAGGGTGGATTCTCACTGTCCTCAAAGGGCCAGTGGTGTCTGCTGGATTCTTTGATCATCCACGCTCCGTTCGTAGCACTCCACTAGCGTTTCCCCTTTCGTTTTCCTTCTTCGCAGCCCCCCAGACTGTGCAATGTGATGGATATTTCGTATCTCTAGCGTTCTTCTTCTGCTGTTGTCGGACTGAGACACCCCTTCGTTTCAGGGGTGTGCCTCTCGGGATCTCTTTGTTCTCGTCCGCGGCCATTTTGGTGCCGCTCTGCAGTCACCTTCTGAGGACAAAGTAACGATATGGCTGTTTCTCCGCTCCAAATTTGCCCTCGACACGCACATACTCTGCTCTGTATCTTCCAGCACCTGTACATGCTTTTGGGCCACCACTAATCCAAAAAATATGCGTTTCTTGGTCGGATCAAGTTATCGGATCACAGAGCTCGCAGGATTTCCAGCCTATTCCATGGCTGCCAAGCCACACCCCCGGAAAAGGTTATTTGTGGACAATCTTGTGCATGGACTGCTGCCTGACATCCAGTCACAGATTATGTCTTCCGAGAGTGCTTGGCAGGCGAAATCCCAATCAGAAGTACCGCACATGGCTCAGTACTACGAGAACCGTATCAATAATGAAAAAGAGAAAAGGAGACTTAAAGACTAAAGTATTGTTACAACAAATTGTTAGAGGCCCCAGAGGGGGGAGTTCGCAGATTAGAGGTCAGTATGTTCCACAAGGGAATGTGTCCTTGGGTCCTGTGAACATTAACCAGTGTGCCTATTTTCACCAGGAGGGTCATTGGCGTGCACAATGCCCCGTCCTTCGACAGAGGTCGAATAACACATTTGGGAGTATGGGTAGACGACCCAGAGGTCGCCCCGGGTTGGGGGGCCTTGGTAGAGGTCAGTTTTCACAGGATCCTCAGCAACCTTTTTCACAGGACAATCAGACTTCGAGTGTGGATACTAGAAACATATTCGATCACCCTTCTGCTGCTTACTTCTCTGAGGAGCTTTCTTCTGATGATATTCTGTTTCGTTAGGATTGCCCGAAGCAGGGTTTGGAACCTACATCTATTCCCGTTAGTCAGAAAGGTCCCTACGTTGAAATGGTAGTGGGAAATAGGAAACATCAGTTCTTGTTAGACACTGGAGCACAGAAGTGCTCCATTGATCATTCTCGAGTTCCAAACATTCCACTGTCAGGGCAAACCAATGTTTCCGTGGGGTTTTCTGGCACACCAGTCATTTGTCCGATTTCTTCGCCAGTACCTATTTCTTTGGGTCCCTTTACGGACCATTGTCCCTTTCTTTTGACTTCGAATTGTGGAGAGAATTTGTTGGGGTTGAATCTGTTGAAGGAATTAAATGCGGTAATTCATTGTTCATCTGATGGAGTGCGTTTGACGATTTCACCACAGCAGTTTTATGTTTCACAATTTTTGACTAGACCTTTGCCACCAGAATTCAGTAATGTCCCGGAGTGTTTGTGGGCGGCTGACGACAATGATGTTGGTGTTCTACAGATTGAGCCTGTTAGAATAGTCTTGAAACATGGTATTAAGCTGCCACGTATTCCGCAGTATAAGATCTCGATTGAAGGTGAGCGAGTTTTGAAGAGCATTGTTTCAGATTTTGTGCATCGTGGGGTGATTGAGGAGATTACAGAAAGTTTGTGCAATAGTCTGATCCTACTCGTGTACAAAAAAGGTGATAATGCTATTCCGTTTCGTTTTACAATTGATTTGCGTGCCATTAATAGAGTTGTCGCTCCACAATTTCCAATTGTGCCTGATGTGACAACGATATTAACTATGATCCCAGCTACGGCTACTTACTTTAGTGTTGTGGACCTGAAGAATGCTTTCTTCAGTATTCCTATACACAAAGACAGTAGATATTTGTTCTTGTTCACCTTAGGGGGACGCTCGTTCACTTTTACTCGTGCACCTCAAGGTTACACCGAGAGTCCTAGCATTTACAGTAGGGCTTTGAAAGAACAGCTTGATACTCTTGAATTACCCCCTACTTGTATGCTGCTTCAATACATTGATGACTTGGTTTTAGCAGCAGATTCTGAGAGCTTTTGTAAAGAGGGCACTGTATTGTTGCTCATCCATCTAGCTAAGCATGGTCACAAAGCTTCGCTTAAAAAGTTTCAATATTGTTGCCAGGAGGTCGCCTATTTAGGCTACCTCCTGTCAAAGGAGGGAAGAAGACACCTGAAAGAATAAAACACATTTCTGGCATGTCTGTCCCAAGTACACAGAAAGAAGTCAGAGCCTTAATAGGTATGGCTTCTTACTGTAGGTTATGGATCCCAAACTTTTCACTAGTGATAAAACCGATGTTGGCTTTGACAAAGAAGGGCATTTCTTTGCCATTGCCATGGAAATCGGACCATCAACAATCATTTGAGCTTCTCAAGACTGCATTATGCTCTGCACCGGTTTTGGGTACACCAAATTACAACAAGGCCTTTGTGTTGTTTGTGCATGAATGTTGGATGATGGATGTGCTTTGGCTGTATTAACGCAGGAACATGGAGGGAAGAATAGGCCGTGCGGTTACTACTCTTCCGCCCTGGATCCTGTTGCATGCGCTTTGCGAAGATGTTTGTGAGCTGTCGCTGCTGCTGCCACGTCTGTAAAACAGAGTGAGGGAATGGTCCTAGGCCATGATCTAACCCTGATGGTGCCTCCCTCTGTAGATGTTCTATTGAACAAAACCCAAACACAACACCTCACTTCTGCACGATTGACGAGATATGAGTTAATTTTGTTTGCTCCCCACATACAAATTAGGAGGTATTGTGTTCTTAATCCGGCTGAACTCCTACCTTTACCGCAAAATACTGTTTGCCATGACGATGAGTCACATGACTGCCTGTATACTACTGAACAAGAGACGAAGGGCAGAATTGATATTAAGGACACTACTTTGGATAATGCGCAAGGGGAGCTATTTTGTGATGGCTCCTGTTTCAAACTTCCGGATGGTACATCCACAGCTGCTTATGCAGTCACTACATTGAGCACGGTTGTAGAGACCAAGCGAATTACACATAACTCCGCGCAGGCCGCAGAGATTATAGCATTAACCCGAGCTTGTGAGCTTTCCGAAGGGCTAACAGTGCATATATATACTGACAGTCAGTATGCTTTTGGGGTGGCTCACAACTTTGGGAGACTTTGGTCAGAGAGAGGGTTTCTAACTTCACATGGGACCAAGATTCAACATGGCCCCCTGATAGGACAATTGCTCTCGGCGCTCGCGCTCCCTATTCAGTTAGCGATCATGAAATGCGCAGCGCATCGCAAGATCACAGACGATGTAGGAAAAGGGAATGCTTTCGCAGATCAGATAGCCAGACAAACTGCCACAGATCTTCGCACAGAAATTTATGCTCTAAGAGAAACTAGGGATGTCTATGTAATGGACGAGGATATTGGGTCTGTGCGAGATATCCAAGCTGATGCCACAATGGAAGAATCTAAGAAATGGGCTGAAGGCTTGGGGAAATTAGATGATGACGGGTGTTGGGTGGACACAGTTGAAGGGAAATGGTTACTTCCTAATGCCTACATAGTCATGATGGTTACTATGGCACACGGTCCCACACATGTGTGTGCTCAACAGATTACGAAAATGTTAGAGAAAGTCTGGGTAAATGATAAGATTTTGAAAATTGCTCAGCATTATGTCCAAAATTGCATGATTTGCCTACAGCACAATGTGGGGAAGGGAACAGTAACTCCAAGGGGTAGCTTTGGGCCTCCTTCTGTCCTGTTTGAAGTGATACATTTTGATTGTATTGAGATGGAGCAGTGCAATAGTTTAAAATATGTCCTTGTGGTCATTTGTGCCTTCAGTAAATGGGTTGAGGCTTTCGCTGTCAAAGATGCTACAGCCATGACCACTGCGAAAATTATGATAAAGGAGTACTTCCCGCGGTTTGGGTTGCCAAGAGTCATCTGGTCGGACAATGGTCCACATTTTGTTGCCGCTGTAATTTTACAGATATGTACGGCACTACATATTGATAAGCGATTTCATTCGGCTAGACATCCTCAAAGTGGCGGGTTGGTGGAGAGACATAACGGTATCCTAAAGAACAAACTCGCTAACACGTGTGCCGGTACCAAACTAAAATGCCCGGATGCCTTACCGATTGTGTTACTAGCCATGCGCACTACCCCTCAAACTAAGACTGGGCTCTCTCCATTTGAGGTGGTGATGGGGAGACCTGCCAATATTTGGGGTCTTCCGAAACCTAAAGCACTGAGAAATGTTGAGAATGTATTGCTTTCAGACTACTGTAACCAGTTGACTAAAAATCTGTATTTAATTTATCATCAGGTACGATCAGCTTTACCTGTACGTTATGAAGGCCCAGGACACAACATTCGGCCTGGAAGCTGGGTCCTTGTGAGAGCATACGAACGGTCCTCTTGCCTCGCGCCTCGCTGGCGGGGACCATTTCAGGTCTTGTTGGTCACCCAAACGGCAGTGCGGGTGGCTGGAAAGAAAAACTGGATACATGCAACGCATGTCAAGAAACTTCCTCACCCGACGCCGCACGTTACAGAAGAAACAGAAATCCCTCGCTAACGCTGCAATCGATGATCCTGAAGCAGCAAATAGCACTGTGAGTGAATCGGAGAATCTCTCTGAGCCCGCGGGGCTTGGGGAACCGTCCATTTTGTCTCCACGCTCTTTGGAAAAGTCATTTCCGGAAACCATTGCTTCGAATTCTGCAACTTCCGTTGCCTCTGATACGTTGCTTCCCTCAGGGAGTGACGTTACCTTATTTCCGGATCAAACAGTACCGGGAACCACCAGATATAATCTTCGACGGAGAAAATAGACCTACAGCATGCTTCGACTGTGCATTCAAAAGAAGGAAAGAATCATCATGGGCTTGCTTTTTGCCCAAATTTGAGAAAGGGGGTTCTGACGGCTATGGTTGGGGAAGGACTAAGAAGCCGCGCGACCGGGGGGTCACCAGCAACGAACATTGGGGTTCCATCCGAAGACTACGATGCCTGCCACCGCCACTGCTCGTATTGGACTTGTAAATAAGGAGGTGACCAACTTGAACAATGAACCATGTGCCTGGGCCCAAAAACGTATTGCTGTGTTTTGATGATAATAATTGGGATTTTATAGTAACTGCTTTAGGATTCTGGTACGTTGAGGAGATTTATCCTCTAGAGCCTCTTTTGCCAACTGAAATTGTACCTACTGTTTTTACTCCTTTTGTACACCTGCATTCTCTGTCACCTAGGGACTCTCAGCATAGACAGAAGTATCACAATAATACTATGATGCTAGTTATGAATTCGACACATGCCATTTTTAACAAAACCAATTGTTGGGTCTGTTCACATTTACCGCAACATGGGGATAAGGGGCTAAGTTGGTATATTCATCCCTTACCTTTGACGACTGCTTGTTATGCCTCTCTTAGAGCACTGTTCTTTGGCCAATGGAATGATAGCATCTTGGGGAACTTTGATGGAACTAATTTAAATGATTTTGAGAAACGTGTTCTGACTCCCCTGGGATGCTCGCTTTTCGCAAATAGGAGCAAACCTAACGTTGCTTCTATTAGGCCTTAGGACTATCCCGTCCTTTCCAATCTTTAGTTTCCTTTAAAATGGCTCCGATAGGCTATAAGGATGCCGTGCCTCCTTCTTACTCTGTTAACCATAGCCCCGATTCAGTTTCTTTCTGCATACAGAGGAATGGTACCTGGTCAATGGGAGATTTTAAAGGCTGTGCCAACGTTGCAAATTTGACTGGGGAAGACAGACCATTGTACGTGGGCGAACCTGTCTATTTCGTTTGCAGTAATGTAGCATTTCCATGGTTGCCCAGGGATTGGCAGGGAACCTGTTATTTAGGGATCCTGTTACCTGGGGTATTCATAGCAAGTACTTTGGAAGTTTCAAAGGCTCGTCCACGACGGGGCGAGAATGGTGAAACCCCCGCACAAGTGATGGGAGATATAGCGAAATCATTTGTGCCATTTTGGGGGCAGATAGCAAATTCCGAAGACATCAGGAGACTAGCGAGAGTACTGGAGAGAACCATCAACCGGACCACAGATATACTCTACAGCATGACATTAGAGCAGAAAGCGATAAGATTAGTAGCACTCCAGAACCGGATGGCATTAGATGTCATTCTGGCTGAACGTGGTGGAGTATGTAAATTAGTGGGGTCCGCTTGATGTGTTTTTGTACCAGACTCCTCCCAACCATTTTCAAAGCAATTCAGAATCTGCACGTCCTTAGCTCAGAAGTGCATGTTCCCGAGGGGAACTGGAATCTTAGTGCTTGGTTTTGGGATTTCTTGCGATCTTGGGGTTGGAAGATACTTTCAGTTTTGTTGATCATTTTGGGAGTTCTGCTATTCCTTTGTTGTTGCATCCAATGTCTGCCTACTATATGTTCGATGCTAGGGGGATGTTGTGCTCAGGCGATAGGTACGATAGGACACAAAGTATAAAACTTCCAAGGAGTATGTGTTAAAAGAGATCTTAGTGAACGACCTGATGGCCATAGATATCTCTGACAGTGATTCAGGGTGTATGGACAATGACGTATGGAGTTACTTGCAAGGAGATCAGAAGTAGTCTTAGCACTTGGAATAGGCCAAAAGGAGGGTTTGTCAAACTGGATATTAAATTATACCTCCTATTGTAAACGATTATATGTATATTGGCCTACGCCAAGTCGCATAAAACTGTACGCGAATAACTCTCTACGGCAAGGTCTTGACCTTAGAAATTGATGTAAGCCGCCATCTTGAATCAAACCGCCATTTTAGGTTCTCTTGCTGTGTAAAAGTCACCCTGAACATCAAAATGGTGGACGATGGCCTTCCGAACAGAACCTGGTCGGCATGACCTCTGTACAGCTAATGTATAACTTGCCTGCAGGCCACTTGTTAGGGTCGTGAACTGAGACCTTGTCCTTCTGTTGACCTGCATGTAAATTGATTACCTGTATCAACAGAACTGATCTATGCACATACTAATGAATACATTAGAGTTGACCTGACAGAGACCCTAGACCTGTTATACATTCATGGAATGGTTAACCTGTGAAGGGGTTGGACAACAGGCTGGAGAAATGTATAAAAGCCTGAATGTCCCAATGTACAGTCTCTCACTGAATACATCGAACCCCGTTGAAGTTTGTTGTGTTGCACTGAGGGCCGATAGCTATCTGACCTGTCATTTGACTTTGTCATTGCTTAACCTTAAAATAAAGTACTTTGTATGTTCCTTTGTAACCAGTGTGTCTCCTTTGGGTTCCCCGGCCTCATATTATTTTCCTCTTTTCACAGGGCCAGGTACGAAACAACCTGGGCATGAAGCGCTCACTACTTTCTGGTAGAGGTCTGGGATTATTCCATCCAGCAGTTGTTAAAATATTTGATGGAGAAGTGGGTGCCCTCCTTCTCCCAAAATTATAGCTATATCTCCCATGGTGCTTTGCAGCAGAGCTTTCCAGAAATGAAAAAGCCACTTTTTTTTGTTCAATGTCAGAGATAACCAGGATTATAACGGGTATAAACCGGGTGAGCTGAAAATGAAAAGTGGAGAAAATGCCATTTGGAGGAGGAAGAAGGATGAAATGGCATCAGGCTAGAGTTGGGAAGGGGAAAAGACACTGTGAGAAATTGGGGTGTTGGTGGGGGCTGGGGACTAAGTTCAGAACTCAAACATTTTAGCATAACCAGGATTATACAGGGGATATTTGCTGTTATAGTAGAAAATAGGATCGGGAATGAAAGTGCGTCACATGAAAAGAACCATGGTTATTTGCGGGCATTAATGGATAACCAGGGTTATTTGTAGTACATTGCAAATATAACCAAGAGAGAGTTAAAAAAAATTAGATTAATAAAAAAAAAGACAAATTTTACAGCTACAGTGAGGTGGGGGTAATGGGTATGGCCGAAGGATATGGGTACTGGGTTACTTTAAGGAACCGAATGGTGCAATATGGAAAGAGGACATGGCCAAAGGATGCGGCCACTAGCCATGGCCAAAGTTCAAAGCCAAAAGCCATGGCTAGTGTGTCAAAAAGAAACCAAGTGGTGTGGCCATGGTCGAAGGCCACGGCTAGTGGTCCCGTTTAGGAAACCTTTTGGAGCAATATTTAGGGCCTCATCACGAGTTTGGCTGTAACACTTAAATCCGGCGGTAGCGCTATTACTGCCGGATTTAAGGGTTCGCCAAATCAGGGCTTCGGCGGATTTCTCCTCAGCTCTGAGCTGGGGGGAAATCCGCCGAAAATTCATGCTATTACCGCCGGCATGAAATCCGCCGGCAGCAAGAGCACGAAAATTCCCCATTGAGCCCAATGGGAAATGGGGAATTCCCGAATGGGCCCAGTGGGGAATGGGTAATACCCGTTCCGTCAAACCCGTGATCCCGCGCTATTAGCGTCGGGGGGTGTGGCGGCAGGGCTATTAACGCTGGCGCTAATAGCGCCGGTGTTACCGCCCAACTCGTGATGAGGCCCTTAGAGTGTTTAGTTGTGTTAAATCTGCACAAATTAACTGCACCTTAACTAAGGTTTTTCAATGAATATGTAAATTTATGCTTTCCCTTCTGCTGCACATTAGTAATCAGCATGCAAAACAACTACTACGTGCAAACATTCTAAGCAGGTTGGGTAGGTAAACCACTGCCACTTTATTCACCCAACCACGAAATTTACACTCTTGTTTCATAATAATATGCTGAAACAGCATTCTTCAATCATGTTCTGTAAGTCCCGGCATTGTCAGCAGCATGTCATTATACAGGATTACACAAGTGCCAGAATGCACTACAACGTGAGCCTGAAAACAATGACTGATTATTTCCGATATGGGATGGGAGAACATGAAACCATGCACAACAGGATGTACTACTTTCAAGACTTAGTCACGCTCCAAAAGAGCAGGTGTGATAAAATCGCACTTCTTATAAGTCACTGTGTGACATAGACGTGCAACCTGATGTTATACATAATGCACAAGCCATTTGCTGTTCACCAAAAATGTTTTTGATGCATCAAACAAGTGAAAATACAGTCTTACCAGCTTTCACGAATAGGCCTGAAAACAAAGGAGCTGTGTACAGAAAGTCAGGTTGGGCTCTGGGACAATTAGGGTAGACCATTACCTTCATGCCACACCCTATCTACACCTCTGTCTCGCATCCTTTCAATCTTGATTAATTATCCTCTACAAAACCTTGCAGACATTAAACAGACTTGCTTCAGTGCATGGCAGCTCTTCGTAGGAGTGCCCCAGTATTGCAATCCATCCACTGACTCAACCTTTTACCTTGAATAGACAATGTGCCTCTATAGTGAGGAGAGATAGCTCAGGGGCAACGCAAGACAATGCAGCGCAACACACGTTTGAGTCCCTATCCCGCGCTTAGAAACCAATCTCTGGTATTAAGCGTGCTATAAAAGAACAATTATAATTAAAATTATAGCATGTACAACTGAAGTGTCTGTTGGCCCCAACTCTGCTCCAACAGAAGGTTATGTCCAACCCTGCACCCACAAATCTGAGTGCTGCCACACACTTCAGTACAGAATCTACACCACCAGCACAAACACTGCAGGTTTTCATTACGTCCCTCCATCCCCAACTCGTATTGTGAACATGCCATATACACCCAATACTCGTCCTGTGCTTTCTCACCACATTCCACCGAAGTACTGTTTCTGGTTTCCATCCAAACACCCGCAAAAAATGTAGCCCAACCTGGAAGAGGTTACCCACCCAACCTGGACCTTCAAACTGCAACACAGTGGGGGGTCTGAAACTAAACACTACTGTTTAGGCGAGTTGTGATTATTAGTTACCTTACATCCATCTGCATACCTAGAAAGGTGAGTGTACGTGCGGCCGGTCTAATAGGGAATACTGTGCCCACAACCAATACAAGAAAAAACTATTTAAACCATAGAACTACCAATAAGCAAGGTCCACAATAACAGCCCCATACTGTCAGGGGAGCCAGGACTAGATTTATTATGCTAATACAGATTAAGTATGGGGTGGAAAGGTCTCAATATAACAGTACGACAACCAAAAAAGTTAAACCACGTTTCCCGAAACAATGTGTCAACCACTTTCTGCAATTCTATGACTTTCTACATTCATCAGGACTAGAAATATATTTCTTTAACACAAATTGGTTCATCAAGCAATTACATATTGACCAAAATTATATCTTGTTTAGATCATATGGTGAAAAGGATATAGTTTCATTGGTCAAAGTAGGCTGGACTGCAGGTATAATTCACTCCATATTTTTTTAATTCGCATCAGTAGATCACCTTGGTGCGTCGTCCCCGAAGGCCTCTTTTTTTCTAGATGCCACAAAACAATTTAAGTGGTAATTCAGTTGTAATTCAGTCTAAGGTAAATATATTTAATTTAACATTTTTTAAAATATTTCATTACTAGCATAGTATCTAGTCAAACACATGCTCAATTGTTTCTTGCTGCACAATTATTTGCATAAGGATTAGGTAACTCTAAACCTATAAATGTCACTGTGTGATATCAATCAATATTTTATTGAATTTGAAATTAATCCCAGTGAATTATAATTTGTCCATTTTTCACAGGTTTGTGAAAGCAGAGGAAACATTAATTACAGTGTTAATCAAGAAAAAAAGTATTAGTCTGTTCGAGGGAACATACCTATGTTATTGCACGGGCATCAGGCAAATCGAAATTATAATCCAAACAGACAGTGGTGCCTACATGGTAGACTCTAATATCGTGGGCACTGCCATCTTGGATTGAAATAGCCCTATTAGCCACAGCCTGTTAAAAGACATATTGTTTATTACGTCATACTGAGAGACCATGTTTGAGAACGTATTCAACCTTTTGAGAGCAATCCATGCTGTAGTTTAGGATTACTGATAAAGGGATGCATGAAACCTTCCTTAGTATGGAATCACAGGCCAGTGACCAGTGACTGTCATGATTTGCCGTTTCCGCCCCTTTGGGACTGCATGGTCCATTGTGCACCGCAACGTTGTATCTGCTATCCTACCAACATGGCTGACACCGCAGAAACACTGCAGTCTACTGTTTACGCAAGACCCATTGCTTTCTAGAAAACAGACACGCCCTGCGGCTTCGGCGCGTCTCAACGCTACCCTTCCGAGTACTCGGCAAGTGTGTTCGTAACTGCTTCCCTTCTTTCCGTGCTGCTTCTCCAATATTATCGGTTCCAAATTCCTTCCTGGTGTTCTATTTGTTACCCTTACGCTCCTGCCGGATAGCCGCTCGTTCCTCTCCCTTCCCGGGCCCTTGTCCAGTCCTTCCATGCTCGCTATCAATCCCCTGCACTCTGCGAGCATTGCGACTTGCTTCCTGGTTCCTAGTTCTATCCCGGACATTGACCGCTTCATCTCTTACCTTCTGGGAGTTCTGTAACCCTACCATCTCTTCGAGGCTGGTGTTCGATCCTCAGACTGGAGGCGGAGGACCTGCCCTTACCTGTACAAGTCCCGGACATCCAGGAACAAGGAAATCACATTCCCTCCTCCCTTCAGAGAAAACATTTTTTGCTATATTGTCCATGTACATTGATGTCCTGTGTAGCCTTTCTCAATAAAATGCAAAACCAGTGGTGCAGTAATTTCATGGGTGCTAATGCATGATTTATGTTCTAACAACCATGCTTTCAGGATACTCTTTTTAATTTTGTAAACTAAGGGGAAGTAATCTAATACAGCTGTGATGATGGAATCTGTATTTTTCTGTTTTTGATGTATCAAATTAACATCCCAGGCAATATTCTGTGCCCTTTTCTGTGTCTTCCTCAATATTATCCACAGGTATATTATTTCTGGAAGTTTACAGAATAGATCTTCAACTTGCTTATTGTATTCATGGACATAAGAGCAGTTCCAATGATATCTCCTACTGTTCAAAGGGGTGGTTTTCCCGAATACCTCATGGATGGTAGCTTCCAAAAAGTAATAAAGTCCCTATCATTGTATCTTTTATATACTGTAGTTGTTAGACCAATTTTATCAGCCTCAATCTCAAAATCCAAAAAGTGATTCCCCTTTGTGTCACTAGTGGGCATGAATTGAAGAAATGTGTTGTGGTTGTTGAGCCAAGCCAGGATTAGAATTTGTATGTCGCCATTCCAAATCCGGAAAATGTTATCTATATATTCAGCTTACAATGCTGTTTTACCCCGAAATTGATTAGTTTCATAAAATATATGTTGCTCTTTGAAATCATTAACATATACATTTGCCAAACTGTGAGCAAAAGTAGCACCCATTGGCATTCCAGAAATCCGAGCATAAAATGATGGGCTGCCTGGGGTGGGGCTTCAGACCAGAATGATGGGCTTCCAGGCATAGCAGCTGGGCACCAGGCTGATTGGCTGCTTGTAGTGGTGGCTGGTGGCCAGCCTATTGGGCTGCTCAAGATGTGGGTTGTGGGCCAGACGGATGGGCTTCCTGCTGTGAGAGATGTCAACAAGGCTGATGGGCTGCCTCTGGAAGGGGCAGTTGACCCAGCCTATGAACTACCTGTGAAGTGAGCTGATAGCCAGGCAGATGGCATGTATACTGAGTGGTTTCTGGAACCATGTTTGGCATCATACACGTTCAGGGACTTCATGGGACTGCTGGTCCTGTTGACCAAATTGACATATGTGGAAAGGGGGCATTGAAAGACAATCGCAGTGAAGCACTCACTACATATCCTTCAGGATACACTACATATAAGAGAATGACCAAAATGCAGCTTCCAATCAAAGATCACTTTGTCTGGGGATGTGGCAGCATCTGTTGCATACCAGATTAATGGCATGTGCCTGACCAAGCAACAACAGTAGCGGCACTCCTCAATTCACAGGATTTCAGAAGCATTCTTGATTCACACGACCAATACCATTTCTGAATGGAAATGGAATGTTTACAAGGAAAGTCACCCTGTTAATGGGACTGCAGGGCTAACAGCAATAGCCTGCATAATCATCACTAAGCAATGTGAACACATTTTTTATGTATCCTTTGGCCGTCTCATAGTTATTTCACTATATGCAGCACTGCTCTCATCTGTCCCAATGCCATGTGTTAAAGAACCATCCAGCCCAAATATGTTTCCTAGCATTTTGGGACGTATAGAACCATGTAGCAATCACAGATTCAGTGCTATAGATTACTCAAAGCATGTTGTTCAGAGCCTCTGAAGTCACATTCAGCCAGTTCATTGGGAGCTGAAAGTCATAGATGGGGAAAATTGGATTTCTGATCACTCCCAACAATGACACCATGCAAGCCACTGTCACACCATGTGCCCTTCACAAAAATGGATGGCTTTTCCCACACCAAGAATGACCATCACAAGCTTCCTCTCTACTCCCCAGGTGATACTTGATACACCATTTGCCCCTGGTTAATGACATCAGTGCCTAATCCAGTTAATGCCAGAAAGCACTGATAAAATTCTGCCCACCCTTGCACCCACAGCACCATTGTGCAGGCATTTGACCTACTCAAGAACCGCTTCTGGGGTCTACACTGGGCTGCTGGTGCATTTATGTACTGGACAAAGAAGGTGGGCTCCATCACGGTCTTGTGATGCATCTTGCAAAACATTTCAATCTGGCTCAACAAGCCCATGCCCGAGCAGGCTAATGATGATGAAGACTCAAATGATGGTGTCAGCCTCCAGTGACTTGTCACCAGCAGGACAACATGAATGGGCTTATGCAGCATGAAGAAACCATCATCAATTCCTTCTATTAGAGGTGAAAGCATCATTGCAATAAAGAAGCTTCCCCTCAGAAACTCCCCACCCCTGGAAATACATGCATTGACAGTACCACACAAACTGTGATCTGAAACAACATTTATCAACATGGGAAAGGGTGTATTGACTGCTGCTGCTGCCCCTTTGGGGGTGGTCTCAACACTTCCAAAACAAACATTTCAAGGGCAGGTTAATGAAATAAAACATTGTCCCAGGTGAGTGCATGGAAAGAAATGTCCAGGGTAATGTCCATCATGAATAAATCCAGAGTGTGTATCAACTAATCCAGGGGATTATGTCTGCAAAAATATAGCACAGTGAAGCAAAACTAAATACATTCCTGAACTGGCGTGGTTGAAACACAGCTGGGTTGGGGTTACTTCCCCTTTTGTGTCTACTTCACCTCCATCTGCTGCTTGAATGGACATCCAGGGATGCTTGATAAAGTCAGAAGGCATGAAATCATCAGGGAGCAGCTTCATTTAAGGCGGGAGCAAATAGAAAGACCAGGTGTCACATCAAGGTAAAAGGCTTATGGACACATCAACAGGCAGCCTGCATAGGCAGCAAGTAAATGACACATCAAACGTAAATGGACAGCGTATATAGGGCCATCCAGTACTGTTATAATCCCTTCCGGGGGCAACTTCATGGACACCTGAACTTGGGGGGAAACATTTAACTTGCATTTGAATCTATTAGGACTTGAGCCCAGACATAAGGACCCCCCTCTGAGAGTTATAGTTCTAAAAATAGACATTTTAAGCACTGGGTTCTTTTTAATGTTTCATAGCGTATACCATGAACTACCACCCAATTATAGAAGAACATTTTCACAAGACATTCCTAGTTCCAGATAATGCAGGAATGCTCTAAAGCTTCCAACATTAGTGGAAGTGTCTATGGGGCCCTCTAATACAGAGGTTCGATATCAGACTGCAGAAAATCAGGTCCATCTGTTCTAACTGGGTGGTTGAATTCAAAGAGACAAAGAGCCTTCCCTCAGCTGGGCTATACTCCCTTCTGGGCCCACTTGCTCACCCTCACTTCCACATGGAAATGCTTCATATGAAAAAAAATCTCTTCCCAAACCTTCAGCTCCTATAGTAGAAGGAGACCAGTTATGGATGGACCTGAGCGAGTTGAGTGACGGACCGCATCATGTCTCCCCTCCACCTGTGATGGAATAGTCCCATACATGCCCAGAGGACTAGCTTCTCTCCTGATCCCATGGATGACAAAGGGGTCATATCAGTCATGTCACTTTCTTACTTTTTATCTCCTATGCTAGCAATGAACGTTTCATTCATGATATGATATGATAAGGTATGATATGATATGATATATGATATGATATGATATGGCATTTATAACACGCCTATACACAAGTGTTTCAAGGCACGACGAGGCAAGGGAAGGGAACAAAGGGAGGACAGACAATGATCCTACTAGGCCAGGTGTCATTCAGATCGCGCAAATGCGTGGGAAGGGGGCAGGGACAGTGCAGTACATGGGAATAAATAACAATAAGTAAAGTAATGGCCAGCATGTGGCAAGTGCATGGGTAAGTGCAGACATCAGGTGTCAGGCTGGTAGGGGGACTGTCGGGATGCAGAAACAATCCCCAAGTGCGGGGGTTGCCAGGTGGGCAGTGCAGGTGCATGACACTGGCGGGGGAGGGACCTGGGCACGTGATCAGAGGGTGTCCAGGTAGCCAGCGCAGTTCCGGTTACAGCCAGGAGGTCAGCAGAGGAGAGGAGGAGAAAAAGCAGAAGCAAAGAGAAAGGTTTTGAGCTGCTTCCGAAACCGGAGATGGTTCTCCTCAAGTTTAAGGGAGGAAGGGAGGCTGTTCCAGAGGGAGGCACCAGCCGAACAAAGAGATCTACCACAAACTCGTTGCTTGGAGAAGCGACTGACCCTGAGGGATTTGGAGGCGGATGAGCGGAGAGCTCCAGAAGGAAGTTCATACGATGTGCTATACCTAAAATGGATCCCTCTATGGATAAATGGAAGCACTAGATGGAGTACCCAGGGGGCTAGACCTTCTGCTTAAAATGAGTCTGGAATTAGGATCTTCCTTGGGTTGCAGCTCCACCTCATTCCTACAGATTCACTAGAATGAAGCAGGTGCAGTAGTGATTTTTACAATGATACATCTTTACCCACAAACGTGGCACAACATTGTTGCTGCTTCTCCTTTGGCACACAGAAACACAATGTATATGTCGGAGCATTGCCTAGTAATCTCCAATGGCCTCTAATGGGAATTAGGACAATCTCTCTATTTTCCTGGCTAACCTGCTGTGCAAGTAGAGGCTCACTGAACCCACTTTTTAGAAATTGCATATATTCATGGCACACTTTTAAACAGGGTTCTGAGGTGGATCTGAAGTCTTTTAACAGAGACGGTTCGAAGTAATGTTGTTTTTGGAAACAATGTAGACCCTGGATATCTCTTGACATCACACAAGTGCACCCAGACATATAATACAAACCTACAGCTATTATTGTGCATTTTTAAGCCATTTGTAAGGAATCCTTCATTGGCCATTACATGACCTTTTTATCTCACTGTTGATGGTCATATGTCACCAGGGTTGGAGCAATGGATTATCATATTGATTACTCTTTCAATAATTGGTGCTGGAATGTAGCTAATGGACTTCAAGCACAAGGAGAGTAGCCACTACCAGAGCAGACAGAAACATAGGAACAAACTCAAACACATAACCTGGGTGGATGCAGAATGCAAGGTGATGGGTCTTAGAGAGGCTCAGCTTCACCTCACTGATGAGGCCCAACTAGGCCGAAACACATGTCTGGGATTGCTGATGGTACTGTTGTTCAGAGGAGATTGCCCTAGCATTTTGGTGATGGACTGCCCTTGTGGGTGGGGCAAGGACTGATATGCAAATTGATAGTTCTCCTCTGTTAAGGGTGCAGTGATCTAAAACGTGGTTGTAGATCCTCCTAAGTGGAAGTAATTCCATAGAACAGGGTATTTGACCCATGTTCATTCTCATTAGAGGGGCTCCACACTCCTTTGCAACTTAGTAAAACCTGGGGCCTCACCCTAAGTAACCATGGGTAATCCAGACGTGGCCCCCTTGCTCACTGCATCTTAGAGTGGCTCAGCTTCACCTCACTGATGGGGCCCTACTAGGCCGAAACATGTGTCTGGGTTTGCTGATGGTACTCTTGTTGAGAGGAGATTTGCCTAGTCTTTTGGTACTGGACTGCCCTTGTGCGAGGGATAAAGACTGATATGCAAATGGATATTTTTCCTCTGTGAAGGGTGCAGTGAGCTAAAAAGTGGTTGTGGACCCTCCTGAGAGGAAGAAATTCCATAGAACTGGGTATTTTACCCATGTTCGTTCTCAGTAGAGGGTCTCCCACACTCCTTTCTAACCGATGGGAAATTCTAGCAGTGCTGCTCTGAAAGTGAAAGACTGATATGTAATGTGACAATACTCAGGAATCCTGGATCATCCAGTACAAAGCCATCTTTTGGAAGCCAGATACAAAGGTAGCACACAGGTTTCTAGGGGCAAATCTAGCCTTTAAGGAGCCTCTTCATATGTGCGATCAGTGCCCAGAAATCAACATTACAAAGGATATAGAAACACTGAGAAATTAAATAAAGCTCACCCCAAATGTCCTACCCACTCAGCTCTTTAAATAGGACCTACATTGGTGGACATACATAGTGAAGGCAATCTTTAAACCTGTTTCCAAGATGTGACTGTCCGAGAATCATGTACAAAGTCAGGTACGGAGCCACTCTAAAAAGATTCCAGTGCCCAGGATGTAAAATACTATAAACCAATCAGTTCCATAGGTTACAAGGCCACATTTTCTGAAAACAGCTGCTAAACTACTTATCTGAATGGTTATAACAGGAATCCATCGCCTTCCCACCACGAGGAGGCTACAGGCCAGGCATTGTGACTGTCGACCACACATTCATCCTGTTGGGTGAATAAACTCTTGGATGTGAGAAATAAAAAGGCCACAGTCATTGGGGGACATGTCCCTAAGTAAAAGGCCTAGCCTGAAATAATGTGGACAATGACACCTATGAAACCCAAAGCAATAAGGAGTGAAATTGGGCCTCAAAACGTCAAGATACTTAAAGATGCCAACTGCCTGAGATAAGGGAATGACACGTGACAATGTTTGAGAAAACCTATGGAGAGCTGCACTGACATTCTCAGAAACAGCAGTGCACAGAATATTAAAATGAAAATGGCAACATTGTGTTTCAAGCCCTCACAACAAAATGAAGTATTTTCACTGTGAAAGAAACAAATGCATGAATATTTGTTGTTCCCTTTAACCTAAAATGATGCCCAGCAAAATGTTTGCAAGACCTTAAAAATATGAATTTGGTTTCTGTCTATCATGAGCCATCACATATGAAACAATGGTGCACAGAATCTATAATGGGATGCTGAATTGGTTTTAAGCAACTGCAGTAAAAAGTCCTTTCATGGGTGAAATCAAGAAAATGTTCTTTTGTGTTTCCTCCAAAGTGAGAATCTGCAAAACAAAATGTTAACCAAAACCACTAGAAATGTGATTATGATGCCCTCATGTACCACCGTATGCAGGGGACAACTTTGTAGTGACACATACATTTAAAAGTGTGTGCCTTTCAAGGGTTCATTTTAAAGTGAAATGTCAAATTAAAAGGCAATGTACAGCTGAGTTGGAAGGCCCTCTGCTGTTTGCCATTTGTTTTTTTTCTCTTTGCTCAAGAAGTGAAACTGCATTCCTTCCCTTGGTTGTCCTGGAAACCTAGAGAGGACTGTAAATTCAAACATGAGTGCCTTCCCTTAAAAATAAAACGTAAAGATATTTAGAGATTGCATTCACAATGTGGACAAGACAAAGACAGGTCTGTGCCCCAGCCTTTATGACCCAGGTCACACAAGCCACAATAAAACATTAATTAGCTAGTCATTAGCTCTGACGTCACAGCCATGAACAGTGATCGAAACTGGGAGAGCAAGGGTGGGGGCCAGAGCCAAGGAGTGGTTTGGCTGCCCATTGTGTAAAAGGGGAGAATTGCATTTCATTGTGTAAAATTGACAATATTTATCCCACAATAGTCGTTGTGGGATTTCTGGAAAGGTGCCAGCTAACCACTTCTGTTCATCACAAAACGATATTTGTGAGGTAAACACAATTGAAGTTATTCAGGAAAATGTGATTGGAAACATTTGGATTTCCAGTGATGCGAAAAGTGATAAAATAGGTAAAATATGATCAGGATGATGCCCATAAAAGGCCATATTTTTCACTGATATGAGTCTGGATTAAATGAAGAAAAACTGTAGCTCTGCATAGGAATGACATACAAACCCCTGAGTAGGGTCATTTGACTCGCAGTAACATATAGGTGTAAAAAATGTGGCCATACATGTAAAGTTTTGGAAGCTAAGGGTATTTGCAAGATAGTGAGATGTTAAGTGCAAAAACATAACCAAGCTCCCTGTCAAAGTGACATGAAGTGGTCTCATCCCCTGGAGTCCCAAAGCACTCCCCCATTATCTGGACCTATCAGCACACAGGTGGGAGTGGCGTACTGGAGCATTAACCAATCCCTTCTGCGGGACGGGAACCATGGCACAATTTTGATGTCATTTGCACTATAACTAAGTCACCCTGCCTCAGAAAAGGACTTTTCCCACTATCCCCATGTGGCGATCTGCTCTCGAAATCTGGAGAAACATCCCAGCAGTGAGAGGCCTAAATCTTACAGAGGAGCCAGGAGATTAGAAGCTGACTTGGGACCCATTGGAGGACTCATCAGAGACCTTGACTGGCCCCCTCTTGCTGTCCCAGCAGTGCCCTGACTTTCCCTGATTTTCAGTCCAAGACCTCTCCTGTAAGTAGAACTAAACCCCGAAAGCCATAGAGTGTGTAGGCCCTGTATTCTTGTAGCATTGCCTTAGATACTTTCCCCATTGCAAAATCCCCATTTGCCTGTACATTTCAGTCATTTCCCCATTGAAGAATCCCATTTCGCATGTGTAGATCCTTAGGGCCTCATTACATGGTAGGCGGTAAGGGTTTACCGGTACCGGTATTTTACCGGTACTGGTAAATCCTTACCGCCTTACTACGAGGTCCCTTTGCCGGTTGGAGAATTTAACGCCTGCTTTTGGCAGGCATTAAAAACCAACCCGCAAAGGGACCAGGGAGCTAATTACGGTACCGCAATTTGCAGTGGCGTAATTAGCACCTTCCCCATTCCCATTATGCCCTATGGGGCAAAAATGGGAATGGGGAAGGGCAAAGGGGGAAGGGGGAATTACCACCCCACCAACCTTGGAATGGGGCGGTAATTCCCCTTTCCACCAAGGCGGTGCCGGTATTTTACCGGCATGGACCAAGGTGCTAACAGCACCTTCGTCCACCGCCGTCCGTGTAATGAGGCCCTTAGTCTCTTTATTCAAGTAAATCAATTAATTCCCCCATTGAACTTCACAGGATCTGTATTGGTGGAATTCGGAACCAACAATCTTTTCCCAGTGTTTTGTTAGCTGGTATAGTTTTAAAGATTTTCCAAAATAATTGACTGCAAACAGCCCTGTCTCCATGTGTGTCCCATTGTAAGGTGCAAAACGAAATTGTTCTAAACATCCCCGAAATCGATTTCTTCCCATTCTGTTCTTATTGTCCCATTGTAAGGTGCAAAACAAATGTGTTCCCATTTTCCCATTCTGTTCCTATTGTCCAATTATAAGGTCAAAAGTGAAATTGTTCCCATTTTCCCATTCTGTTCCTATTTCCCCATTGTAAGGTAAAAACAAATTCCCATTTGCATTTTCTTTCCCCAGTGAAATTGTGCTAAACAAATTTGTATTTGCATTTGTATTTTCCAATTGCATCTGTCATCCTAACCCCAAACCGATTTTCCCATTCTGTTCTGACCATGATCCTAAAAGCCTGGTGTGTTATTGTCAGGCGCAGCAATGACACATCCCTTTCTTACTACCATATTGTTCTGTGAATCCCAACTCAAAACCGATTTCCCCTTGTGAACTGCCCCACATTCCCCAGAGCTCACCTGTCATTTTAAGTATAAGAAAAAACGAATTCCCTTTCTTTCTATTCTTTCCCATAGCAGTGGTGCTAAACAGTTACAAACCGATTTTACCATTGTGCTCTAAAAACAAATTCTTCCATTGCTTTTCTTGTTGTCATATTGTTTCTGTGAGCACTACTCAAAATCCAATTTTTCCCTTATGTTCCCACTCCTTGTCACTGCCTTCCATCCAAAAGAGCCAAGCCTAGTGGATGTATTGGGGGTGAAGGTTGCTGGGGCCAAAAAGTATAATTCTGTTTGAAGTCACTTTCCTGTCTGATTGCATTGGGGGGTGATGTAAAAGGAAGTGATTGTCACTGCATGTTCTAGTGTCATCTCTGTGGTGGTATTCTATTAAAAGGATATTTTGTCTCTGTGTTGCCACAACATTGGTGGCTGCTGTAAGCTGTTTATTCTAATTTGATTTTAATAAATATATTAATAAATATCTTATTAATACACACCGGCCTGGTTCTTAGTCCATTGTGGCGTGGGGTATTCATTGGGGGTTGTGTGTAAGACGGGTTGGAGGCCTTCTCAAAAAAGGACCTAAAGCAAAGAAATCAAAGCATTTTTATTGTGCACCACATTCCTTGTAGGGGAAGATCCGTGACTTGCGTGTGCCGTGTAATAAACTATGACAATCCTACACATTCTGATAAGTAAGTAGGATCTGGCTCATCTTGTCGCGGGGTAGTTTCTCTGTGAATTCGGCAGAATTTTTTTAAGGGGCACACACCACATATCCCTCACACCTCCACCACCCCACTATCCTTATAATCATATATCTGTTATTCCCGAGCCTGCCTCAACCCCAAAAATGATGGAAAAATTGCAGTGAAACTGCAGTTTCACCAAATGAGGTGAAACAGCCATGACGAGGTGAGCAGGGTCAAAGTAAATACAATGAACAAATGAAAGTGTCCTTCTCTGTCTCCACATTTTGTTTAATCCTCATATTGCAGCCAAAGGAGAAGAAACTATCAGAAAACTTTAATGAGCTCACGAATGCAAAATACTGCACATTGAAAAGTAACAGCACATGTATGGAAAAAAATTACGTTAAACCTGGCTGCCTGCTAGCCCCAGCTCTATTCTTGCTGTATAAAAAGGACCTGGAAAAACTGTTACAGTGAAAGCTGCACGAAGTACAGTAATTCAAGGAATGAAAATCTTCCATCTTCTTTAAGCAAGTGATACTGTGCCATGGACACCGACTGCTCTTTTCAAAAGAAAAACCATGACAAATCCAAAGTGAAGATACAGGAACACAAGATGACAAAATGACAGAACAAGAATGTCTTCTTAGAGGAAAAAGCCCAGGTGAAGCTATTCAACTAGGTATCACCTTCACTCACTGCAGTCATGGAAGCAATACCTGGATGCGGCAGTGAATATACCAATGGCCACGCCGGTGGCAATGTTTTATGTACTTGGTCGGCCCCTAATTCGGGTCCTACTCATATACGGGGTATTTGAAACAGTCATCTCTACAAGGGAGTAGGTCCTTGCCACTATGCAGTATCTACAGCCCTAGATCCTATGCAGTAGCACTCACAAGCAATCATCTACATTTATCAAGGAAACGTATTAATAGTCCATAATAAGATTCTCATGGGATATTGTCGCCACTTTTAATCAAAAACAAACTATCAACATTCTATATGTGCATCCATTTATACACATTAATAAACATATTTGGTGCAGTAAGGGTTCGTAGCCAATCATGAGTGTATCACCATCACAGTACATATTTTTGGATCCCTAAGGATCCCAGTGGGAGTGGCTGTGAGGAATTCGACCATCCGAAAGAAAAGAAATTGAATGATGGTAGATCAACCTCCAGAAAATGTGTGGGGCCAATCCGCACACATTTTCCTATGTCCACTGCACGACATATACATAGACCTGTGTACTCTGGGTTGACACAGCCTACAGGCGCACCCCCCCCCCTGTCATATTTAGTTGGGATATGACAGCCAGGATTACACCATCTCCTCTCAGAAGGGAAGGGCAAAATATTCCCCCTGCCATGGCCAGCTTAATTAACTAACACAGGCTCCATGCATCCGCTCTGACCTTTGTTAGCTCTGCTGCTGGTGGCAGCTTTGCATACTAATAAGAGTTTAATTCAAACAGGCCGACATGGGGCCTGGCTGCAGAGGCTAACAAAGGAGACAGGAAACCTGAACAACCTTTATATGCACTGTGTCAACCTGAAGCCAGCTGCCGCCCTTAGTATCAATGGACAGTGAAATGTGATGTCTGGGAATGCAAGGATTACAGTAGTCATCCCCACAGGGAGACCCCATTCAGAAGGTATTCAGAAGGTACTAGTATGTGATTTGACAGAGACAGAAAGTCTGGTCCTGCTGCAGCTTCAAGGGAGACCTACCGCTTTTATCAGGAACCGCAGAGAGCTACATTAACTTGAGAGACCCTTTGATCCACAACAGACAGGAAGAAGGGTGGGACTTAATATTACATGTTTTCACCCCTTTACCTTTTCTGTTGCAAAGCACTCTGGTTATGACCTCATGCATACAGGAGATTGTTGGTGGGACCCAGGATTGGTTCATTAAGGTAGGCTTAGCCTACACCAATCACTGTGGCTCATTTGGCTTTAAATGAGGGCGAGCCCCTCTTTTGGGCAGATCATCTGAACACTTTGCAAGGAGCCAGAACAAGAACTCAGCATTGGGCCCTGGCTGAAGGTACAGTCTGCCTTACATCTTCTGCCTGCCAATGAAGGAAGGCCAGGACATCCAAGAGGGAAGCAGGATCCCTTCCCTAAACATCTTCCAGGGAACAGAGGGAGATACTGAATCCAGAAGACCCTCCAGTAGCTCCAGAACTAGTACCCAGCCAGCACACAGCGTACTCTGCTAGGCTCTGCAGCAAGCTTGCTAGATGGGAAGTGCCAGAGAGTCCCTGCATCAAACCAAGGACACAGCAGCTGCCTTCAACACTCTCCTCAGCTTTGGGCCATCCACCTTAAAGGACGAGACGGGTCCAGTGAGGAAGCTAGGAGGAGTGCATCAACAAGCATCTTCCGACGTCCACCTTAAAGGACATTTTCGAGCCAGTCGAGCACCTCGAGCTGCAACTGACTGTTGTTACGCCGCTGTCACCAACGCCATCTGAGATGCCTCAAAGACTGCTTCAGACTCGCCGACCAGCACTGAGATAACGATTCCTCACCCCGAGCTGCCATGTAGGCTAACCTGCAGCCGTCCATCTAACCTTGCTCGCCAAACTGCCTGCTGCCTGATATCCGCAGTTGAACTCTGTCGCAAAAGCTGAAAGGCGCCCTGAAACCAACTCGACCTGTCGAGCACCAAGAACATCTACAGCACAAGGTACATTGTGGTTCTGTGCTCCTGGTTCTAGTGACATTTTATAACCCATTGCTCCCTTTATGTTGAAACCAAGTATCCTTGAACTATTGTGATTAATTACTATACCGACTACCCTCCTGTCAGTATCCAGAGTGCAACCTTTTTCCTTCTTTGAAACTGTCTGTCCAATGTGTTCCTTTACAGTGTGGGTTGTAATTGTAGTGTGCTGGAACTGTCTGTTGTGATAATAATAAAGCAGATATGTTTATACAACCTTGACTGGACAGTCCCTTTTACCATTGGGTAATAATTGTATTTTTGCTGTGTTGCAACTAACCAACAATCCACGATCTTGCGGAGATAAGCCTGCCATTCCGTCCACGTTACCAAAATTGGACAAGGAAGTTTGTAATTTGCTTGTATTTCCAATCTGTTCGGATCCTTTCTGGTGTACTAGTAGTGTGGTGCTGTTTGATGGTTTAGAAACCGATATTTATCTCTGGGCCACTGGTGCCCCAGAAGTTCATTCGTCACAGTGGCTGCATGAAATAAAACTATATCTAGTGTACCGGGTCTGTGAGTCATTCACTTGACTTTATTATTCTCTCATAATGGAACCCCTGCCTTTGGAAAAAATCCCCTTTTGTGGTACATGCAACAAGTGGAGCTATAGGACTCTTTCCCTATGGTGATAAATGTCATATATACAGCTCATTCACTATATTGATGTCGTACATTAGATATAGTTTTATTTATGGACTAAGAGTATGTTTCCTTGATAAATGGTGATCATTGCTTATGGGTGCTGCTGCATAGGATCTATGTCTGTGGGTCCTGCGCAATACTAGTGGAAAGGTAGGGGACCTACTCCCTTGTATAGATGACATACTTGTAGCAATGCAACGTTTCTCAATAACCCTAGGTTAAAAATAACATCCCACATATCAGAATTGTGTGTATCTAGGGTCGGAACCATTGTGAAATATAGAGCAAAACCCTGGGGCCTCTCAAGTGAACCCAAAACGACAGCACAACACAAAGATAATTTGGTGGAAACCTCTGCATTTAACTTTCGTATGTGGTCTTGGGGTTCACCCCAATTGGATTAACCGCACCAAAAAAGCCCAATTGTGATATGCCGTAAAAATATCTGCATCAACGAAATCGATCCTCGTTGATGAATTTGATTGTCTGACTTTGTTCACCAAGGACCAGGCTCAACCGTATAAAAGAAAATAGAAAAAGAAACAAGGGCTGCAGGAATTCCTCAAGGAATTGTTAAGTGAAATTGGAAATAAAGAATATCCTGCTTAAGTAATACAGCATGCTGCAGGAACAGGAATGGCTAACAGTCGTAAACATGCAGCATGATTAAACAAACCTCTTACAGAGGTCTGCTTATGCCCGACCCTTCCTAAAAGATGTACATGCCCCTGATGGCAGTGTTGGGAAGGGCCACAACCTACCTTGGCAGATGTGGCTTCAAGACGAGTGCACAATGAGCAGATCAACTGCCAATGTGACCATGAAAGCAAAGAAGATTATTTTTTTTAAACTAGTTTATTCATTTTACCATCTTACAAATATATTGGAAAGTACATTCAACTAAATCACCCTATCCATAAATAATACAATACAATGGAAGCAAGCGCTAATTCTTCCCTCTACCCCCTTAAACACAATCACAAATCCAGAAACTAAACTAACGATTCAGGACAAGAGGATGGAGTAAAAAAAAAGTTAAAATAAAAATTATACAAACCAGTTATCTCTTGCCCCAGCACTGTACCCTTTAGACAAGTGGTGCCAGCACATTTGACTTCACCCACGTCCATCAATCTGAACTATATTTTAATTCCACTCTGCCAGTTTAACTGAACCTATCTACAATGTCACAACTTTCCTGCTATTCACTCTGCCTTTTAACCAAATGGTTTCATTTCCCAGTATTTCGCTTGCCCTCCTATTCTTCACAGCACCAATTTTCTATGACTGTCTTGACCACTATAATGCATCTGAAGGTTCATAACCCGAATTCCTATGCGTTTTAAATAATACTATTTATTTTCATAGGCAAAGAGCAACAGGTCGAATGCAAATTAAGGATAAGAAATAAAGACTGTTCCTATGCATCATGCCCCAATTTCATTGCCCACCTCAACACCTATTTCTGTGTTAATTAATATCAATAACCTGTGGTTATGATTAATTCAAAACCTTCCAGCCATCACCTTTCTGTTTTGCTAAAGTCACCCCGAGTGGGATGGGTATGCCCAGACGTGGGTCCCGAGTCTGCCGGGCCTTGAGACCCAAGCTTCTCCTCACTGATGACGCCCAACAAGGCTGAAACATGTCTGGGGATGCTTGTGGTCTCGTGCAGAAGGGATGTGACCTAGCAGTTCGGGCTGGTCTGCCCCTTTTGGGGTAAGACCAAGCCGGATTTGCATATGGTGTTTCCCCTTCTGTAATGGCTTGGCAGGCTGAAAAACAATGGTATGGAGGGTTGCCCAGAGCTTTGCCCATCGTTATGATTAATTCAAAACCTTCCAGCCATCACCTTTCTGTTTTGCTAAAGTCACCCCGAGTGGGACGGGTATGCCCAGATGTGGGTCCTGAGTCTGCCGGGCCTAGAGACCCAAGCTACTCCTCACTGATAATGCCCAACAAGGCTGAAACATGTCTGGGGATGCTTGTGGTCTCGTGCAGAAGGGATGTGACCTAGCAGTTCGGGCTGGACTGCCCCTTTTGGGGTAGGACCAAGCCGGATTTGCATATGGTTTTCCCATTCTGTAATGGCTTGGCAGGCTGAAAAAAGATGGTCTGGAGGGTTGCTCAGAGCTTCGCCCGTGGTTATGATTAATCCATCACCTTTCTGTTTTGCTAAAGTCACCCCGAGTGGGACGGGTATGCCAGACGTGGGTCCCGAGTCTGCCGAGCTTAGAGACCCAAGCTACTCCTCACTGATGATGCCCAACAAGGCTGAAACATGTCTGGGGATGCTTGTGGTCTCGTGCAGAAGAGATGTGACCTAGCAGTTCGGGCTGGACTGCCCCTTTTGGGGTAGGACCAAGCTGGATTTGCATATGGTTTTTCCCCTTCTGTAATGGCTTGGCAGGCTGAAAAACGACGGTCTGGAGCGTTGCCCAGAGCTTCGCCCGTGGTTATGATTAATTCAAAACCTTCCAGCCATCACCTTTCTGTTTTGCTAAAGTCACCCCGAGTGGGAAGGGTATGCTCAGACGTGGGTCCCGAGTCTGCCGGGCCTAGAGACCCAAGCTACTCCTCACTGATAATGCCCAACAAGGCTGAAACATGTCTGGGGATGCTTGTGGTCTCGTGCAGAAGGGATGTGACCTAGCAGTTCGGGCTCGACTGCCCCTTTTGGGGTAGGACCAAGCCAGATTTGCATATGGTTTTCCCCTTCTGTAATGGCTTGGCAGGCTAAAAAACGATGGTCTGGAGGGTTGCCCAGAGCTTCGCCCGTGGTTATGATTAATTCAAAAACTTCCAGCCATCACCTTTCTGTTTTGCTAAAGTAACCCCGAGTGGGACGGGTATGCCCAGCCGTGGGTCCCGAGTCTGCCGAGCTTAGAGACCCAAGCTACTCCTCACTGATGATGCCCAACAAGGCTGAAACATGTCTGGGGATGCTTGTGGTCTCGTGCAGAAGGGATGTGACCTAGCAGTTCGGGCTGGACTGCCCCTTTTGGGGTAGGACCAAGCTGGATTTGCATATGGTTTTCCCATTCTGTAACGGCTTGGCAGGCTGAAAAACGATGGTCTGGAGGGTTGCCCAGAGCATTGCCCGTGGTTATGATTAATTCAAAACCTTCCAGCCATCACCTTTCTGTTTTGCTAAAGTCACCCCGAGTGGGACGGGTATGCTCAGACGTGGGTCCCGAGTCTGCCGGGCCTAGAGACCCAAGCTACTCCTCACTGATAATGCCCAACAAGGTTGAAACATGTCTGGGGATGCTTGTGGTCTCGTGCAGAAGGGATGTGACCTAGCAGTTCGGGCTGGACTGCCCCTTTTGGGGAAGGACCAAGCTGGATTTGCATATGGTTTTTCCATTCTGTAATGGCTTGGCAGGCTGAAAAACGATGGTCTGGAGGGTTGCCCAGAGCTTTGCCCGTGGTTATGATTAATTCAAAACCTTCCAGTCATCACCTTTCTGTTTTGCCAAAGTCACCCCGAGTGGGATGGGTATGTCCAGACGTGGGCCCCGAGTCTCCCGGGCCTAGAGACCCAAGCTACTCTGCACTGATGACGCCCAACATGTCAAATTAAAAGGCAATGTACAGCTGAGTTGGAAGGCCCTCTGCTGTTTGCCATTTGTTTTTTTTCTCTTTGCTCAAGAAGTGAAACTGCATTCCTTCCCTTGGTTGTCCTGGAAACCTAGAGAGGACTGTAAATTCAAACATGAGTGCCTTCCCTTAAAAATAAAACGTAAAGATATTTAGAGATTGCATTCACAATGTGGACAAGACAAAGACAGGTCTGTGCCCCAGCCTTTATGACCCAGGTCACACAAGCCACAATAAAACATTAATTAGCTAGTCATTAGCTCTGACGTCACAGCCATGAACAGTGATCGAAACTGGGAGAGCAAGGGTGGGGGCCAGAGCCAAGGAGTGGTTTGGCTGCCCATTGTGTAAAAGGGGAGAATTGCATTTCATTGTGTAAAATTGACAATATTTATCCCACAATAGTCGTTGTGGGATTTCTGGAAAGGTGCCAGCTAACCACTTCTGGTCATCACAAAACGATATTTGTGAGGTAAACACAATTGAAGTTATTCAGGAAAATGTGATTGGAAACTTATTTGGATTTCCAGTGATGCGAAAAGTGATAAAATAGGTAAAATATGATCAGGATGATGCCCATAAAAGGCCATATTTTTCACTGATATGAGTCTGGATTAAATGAAGAAAAACTGTAGCTCTGCATAGGAATGACATACAAACCCCTGAGTAGGGTCATTTGACTCGCAGTAACATATAGGTGTAAAAAATGTGGCCATACATGTAAAGTTTTGGAAGCTAAGGGTATTTGCAAGATAGTGAGATGTTAAGTGCAAAAACATAACCAAGCTCCCTGTCAAAGTGACATGAAGTGGTCTCATCCCCTGGAGTCCCAAAGCACTCCCCCATTATCTGGACCTATCAGCACACAGGTGGGAGTGGCGTACTGGAGCATTAACCAATCCCTTCTGCGGGACGGGAACCATGGCACAATTTTGATGTCATTTGCACTATAACTAAGTCACCCTGCCTCAGAAAAGGACTTTTCCCACTATCCCCATGTGGCGATCTGCTCTCGAAATCTGGAGAAACATCCCAGCAGTGAGAGGCCTAAATCTTACAGAGGAGCCAGGAGATTAGAAGCTGACTTGGGACCCATTGGAGGACTCATCAGAGACCTTGACTGGCCCCCTCTTGCTGTCCCAGCAGTGCCCTGACTTTCCCTGATTTTCAGTCCAAGACCTCTCCTGTAAGTAGAACTAAACCCCGAAAGCCATAGAGTGTGTAGGCCCTGTATTCTTGTAGCATTGCCTTAGATACTTTCCCCATTGCAAAATCCCCATTTGCCTGTACATTTCAGTCATTTCCCCATTGAAGAATCCCATTTCGCATGTGTAGATCCTTAGGGCCTCATTACATGGTAGGCGGTAAGGGTTTACCGGTACCGGTATTTTACCGGTACTGGTAAATCCTTACCGCCTTACTACGAGGTCCCTTTGCCGGTTGGAGAATTTAACGCCTGCTTTTGGCAGGCATTAAAAACCAACCCGCAAAGGGACCAGGGAGCTAATTACGGTACCGCAATTTGCAGTGGCGTAATTAGCACCTTCCCCATTCCCATTATGCCCTATGGGGCAAAAATGGGAATGGGGAAGGGCAATGGGGGAAGGGGGAATTACCACCCCACCAACCTTGGAATGGGGCGGTAATTCCCCTTTCCACCAAGGCGGTGCCGGTATTTTACCGGCATGGACCAAGGTGCTAACAACACCTTCGTCCACCGCCGTCCGTGTAATGAGGCCCTTAGTCTCTTTATTCAAGTAAATCAATTAATTCCCCCATTGAACTTCACAGGATCTGTATTGGTGGAATTCGGAACCAACAATCTTTTCCCAGTGTTTTGTTAGCTGGTATAGTTTTAAAGATTTTCCAAAATAATTGACTGCAAACAGCCCTGTCTCCATGTGTGTCCCATTGTAAGGTGCAAAACGAAATTGTTCTAAACATCCCCGAAATCGATTTCTTCCCATTCTGTTCTTATTGTCCCATTGTAAGGTGCAAAACAAATGTGTTCCCATTTTCCCATTCTGTTCCTATTGTCCAATTATAAGGTCAAAAGTGAAATTGTTCCCATTTTCCCATTCTGTTCCTATTTCCCCATTGTAAGGTAAAAACAAATTCCCATTTGCATTTTCTTTCCCCAGTGAAATTGTGCTAAACAAATTTGTATTTGCATTTGTATTTTCCAATTGCATCTGTCATCCTAACCCCAAACCGATTTTCCCATTCTGTTCTGACCATGATCCTAAAAGCCTGGTGTGTTATTGTCAGGCGCAGCAATGACACATCCCTTTCTTACTACCATATTGTTCTGTGAATCCCAACTCAAAACCGATTTCCCCTTGTGAACTGCCCCACATTCCCCAGAGCTCACCTGTCATTTTAAGTATAAGAAAAAACGAATTCCCTTTCTTTCTATTCTTTCCCATAGCAGTGGTGCTAAACAGTTACAAACCGATTTTACCATTGTGCTCTAAAAACAAATTCTTCCATTGCTTTTCTTGCTGTCATATTGTTTCTGTGAGCACTACTCAAAATCCAATTTTTCCCTTATGTTCCCACTCCTTGTCACTGCCTTCCATCCAAAAGAGCCAAGCCTAGTGGATGTATTGGGGGTGAAGGTTGCTGGGGCCAAAAAGTATAATTCTGTTTGAAGTCACTTTCCTGTCTGATTGCATTGGGGGGTGATGTAAAAGGAAGTGATTGTCACTGCATGTTCTAGTGTCATCTCTGTGGTGGTATTCTATTAAAAGGATATTTTGTCTCTGTGTTGCCACAACATTGGTGGCTGCTGTAAGCTGTTTATTCTAATTTGATTTTAATAAATATATTAATAAATATCTTATTAATACACACCGGCCTGGTTCTTAGTCCATTGTGGCGTGGGGTATTCATTGGGGGTTGTGTGTAAGACGGGTTGGAGGCCTTCTCAAAAAAGGACCTAAAGCAAAGAAATCAAAGCATTTTTATTGTGCACCACATTCCTTGTAGGGGAAGATCCGTGACTTGCGTGTGCCGTGTAATAAACTATGACAATCCTACACATTCTGATAAGTAAGTAGGATCTGGCTCATCTTGTCGCGGGGTAGTTTCTCTGTGAATTTGGCAGAATTTTTTTAAGGGGCACACACCACATATCCCTCACACCTCCACCACCCCACTATCCTTATAATCATATATCTGTTATTCCCGAGCCTGCCTCAACCCCAAAAATGATGGAAAAATTGCAGTGAAACTGCAGTTTCACCAAATGAGGTGAAACAGCCATGACGAGGTGAGCAGGGTCAAAGTAAATACAATGAACAAATGAAAGTGTCCTTCTCTGTCTCCACATTTTGTTTAATCCTCATATTGCAGCCAAAGGAGAAGAAACTATCAGAAAACTTTAATGAGCTCACGAATGCAAAATACTGCACATTGAAAAGTAACAGCACATGTATGGAAAAAAATTACGTTAAACCTGGCTGCCTGCTAGCCCCAGCTCTATTCTTGCTGTATAAAAAGGACCTGGAAAAACTGTTACAGTGAAAGCTGCACGAAGTACAGTAATTCAAGGAATGAAAATCTTCCATCTTCTTTAAGCAAGTGATACTGTGCCATGGACACCGACTGCTCTTTTCAAAAGAAAAACCATGACAAATCCAAAGTGAAGATACAGGAAAACAAGATGACAAAATGACAGAACAAGAATGTCTTCTTAGAGGAAAAAGCCCAGGTGAAGCTATTCAACTAGGTATCACCTTCACTCACTGCAGTCATGGAAGCAATACCTGGATGCGGCAGTGAATATACCAATGGCCACGCCGGTGGCAATGTTTTATGTACTTGGTCGGCCCCTAATTCGGGTCCTACTCATATACGGGGTATTTGAAACAGTCATCTCTACAAGGGAGTAGGTCCTTGCCACTATGCAGTATCTACAGCCCTAGATCCTATGCAGTAGCACTCACAAGCAATCATCTACATTTATCAAGGAAACGTATTAATAGTCCATAATAAGATTCTCATGGGATATTGTCGCCACTTTTAATCAAAAACAAACTATCAACATTCTATATGTGCATCCATTTATACACATTAATAAACATATTTGGTGCAGTAAGGGTTCGTAGCCAATCATGAGTGTATCACCATCACAGTACATATTTTTGGATCCCTAAGGATCCCAGTGGGAGTGGCTGTGAGGAATTCGACCATCCGAAAGAAAAGAAATTGAATGATGGTAGATCAACCTCCAGAAAATGTGTGGGGCCAATCCGCACACATTTTCCTATGTCCACTGCACGACATATACATAGACCCGTGTACTCTGGGTTGACACAGCCTACAGGCGCACCCCCCCCCCTGTCATATTTAGTTGGGATATGACAGCCAGGATTACACCATCTCCTCTCAGAAGGGAAGGGCAAAATATTCCCCCTGCCATGGCCAGCTTAATTAACTAACACAGGCTCCATGCATCCGCTCTGACCTTTGTTAGCTCTGCTGCTGGTGGCAGCTTTGCATACTAATAAGAGTTTAATTCAAACAGGCCGACATGGGGCCTGGCTGCAGAGGCTAACAAAGGAGACAGGAAACCTGAACAACCTTTTATATGCACTGTGTCAACCTGAAGCCAGCTGCCGCCCTTAGTATCAATGGACAGTGAAATGTGATGTCTGGGAATGCAAGGATTACAGTAGTCATCCCCACAGGGAGACCCCATTCAGAAGGTATTCAGAAGGTACTAGTATGTGATTTGACAGAGACAGAAAGTCTGGTCCTGCTGCAGCTTCAAGGGAGACCTACCGCTTTTATCAGGAACCGCAGAGAGCTACATTAACTTGAGAGACCCTTTGATCCACAACAGACAGGAAGAAGGGTGGGACTTAATATTACATGTTTTCACCCCTTTACCTTTTCTGTTGCAAAGCACTCTGGTTATGACCTCATGCATACAGGAGATTGTTGGTGGGACCCAGGATTGGTTCATTAAGGTAGGCTTAGCCTACACCAATCACTGTGGCTCATTTGGCTTTAAATGAGGGCGAGCCCCTCTTTTGGGCAGATCATCTGAACACTTTGCAAGGAGCCAGAACAAGAACTCAGCATTGGGCCCTGGCTGAAGGTACAGTCTGCCTTACATCTTCTGCCTGCCAATGAAGGAAGGCCAGGACATCCAAGAGGGAAGCAGGATCCCTTCCCTAAACATCTTCCAGGGAACAGAGGGAGATACTGAATCCAGAAGACCCTCCAGTAGCTCCAGAACTAGTACCCAGCCAGCACACAGCGTGCTCTGCTAGGCTCTGCAGCAAGCTTGCTAGATGGGAAGTGCCAGAGAGTCCCTGCATCAAACCAAGGACACAGCAGCTGCCTTCAACACTCTCCTCAGCTTTGGGCCATCCACCTTAAAGGACGAGACGGGTCCAGTGAGGAAGCTAGGAGGAGTGCATCAACAAGCATCTTCCGACGTCCACCTTAAAGGACATTTTCGAGCCAGTCGAGCACCTCGAGCTGCAACTGACTGTTGTTACGCCGCTGTCACCAACGCCATCTGAGATGCCTCAAAGACTGCTTCAGACTCGCCGACCAGCACTGAGATAACGATTCCTCACCCCGAGCTGCCATGTAGGCTAACCTGCAGCCGTCCATCTAACCTTGCTCGCCAAACTGCCTGCTGCCTGATATCCGCAGTTGAACTCTGTCGCAAAAGCTGAAAGGCGCCCTGAAACCAACTCGACCTGTCGAGCACCAAGAACATCTACAGCACAAGGTACATTGTGGTTCTGTGCTCCTGGTTCTAGTGACATTTTATAACCCATTGCTCCCTTTATGTTGAAACCAAGTATCCTTGAACTATTGTGATTAATTACTATACCGACTACCCTCCTGTCAGTATCCAGAGTGCAACCTTTTTCCTTCTTTGAAACTGTCTGTCCAATGTGTTCCTTTACAGTGTGGGTTGTAATTGTAGTGTGCTGGAACTGTCTGTTGTGATAATAATAAAGCAGATATGTTTATACAACCTTGACTGGACAGTCCCTTTTACCATTGGGTAATAATTGTATTTTTGCTGTGTTGCAACTAACCAACAATCCACGATCTTGCGGAGATAAGCCTGCCATTCCGTCCACGTTACCAAAATTGGACAAGGAAGTTTGTAATTTGCTTGTATTTCCAATCTGTTCGGATCCTTTCTGGTGTACTAGTAGTGTGGTGCTGTTTGATGGTTTAGAAACCGATATTTATCTCTGGGCCACTGGTGCCCCAGAAGTTCATTCGTCACAGTGGCTGCATGAAATAAAACTATATCTAGTGTACCGGGTCTGTGAGTCATTCACTTGACTTTATTATTCTCTCATAATGGAACCCCTGCCTTTGGAAAAAATCCCCTTTTGTGGTACATGCAACAAGTGGAGCTATAGGACTCTTTCCCTATGGTGATAAATGTCATATATACAGCTCATTCACTATATTGATGTCGTACATTAGATATAGTTTTATTTATGGACTAAGAGTATGTTTCCTTGATAAATGGTGATCATTGCTTATGGGTGCTGCTGCATAGGATCTATGTCTGTGGGTCCTGCGCAATACTAGTGGAAAGGTAGGGGACCTACTCCCTTGTATAGATGACATACTTGTAGCAATGCAACGTTTCTCAATAACCCTAGGTTAAAAATAACATCCCACATATCAGAATTGTGTGTATCTAGGGTCGGAACCATTGTGAAATATAGAGCAAAACCCTGGGGCCTCTCAAGTGAACCCAAAACGACAGCACAACACAAAGATAATTTGGTGGAAACCTCTGCATTTAACTTTCGTATGTGGTCTTGGGGTTCACCCCAATTGGATTAACCGCACCAAAAAAGCCCAATTGTGATATGCCGTAAAAATATCTGCATCAACGAAATCGATCCTCGTTGATGAATTTGATTGTCTGACTTTGTTCACCAAGGACCAGGCTCAACCGTATAAAAGAAAATAGAAAAAGAAACAAGGGCTGCAGGAATTCCTCAAGGAATTGTTAAGTGAAATTGGAAATAAAGAATATCCTGCTTAAGTAATACAGCATGCTGCAGGAACAGGAATGGCTAACAGTCGTAAACATGCAGCATGATTAAACAAACCTCTTACAGAGGTCTGCTTATGCCCGACCCTTCCTAAAAGATGTACATGCCCCTGATGGCAGTGTTGGGAAGGGCCACAACCTACCTTGGCAGATGTGGCTTCAAGACGAGTGCACAATGAGCAGATCAACTGCCAATGTGACCATGAAAGCAAAGAAGATTATTTTTTTTAAACTAGTTTATTCATTTTACCATCTTACAAATATATTGGAAAGTACATTCAACTAAATCACCCTATCCATAAATAATACAATACAATGGAAGCAAGCGCTAATTCTTCCCTCTACCCCCTTAAACACAATCACAAATCCAGAAACTAAACTAACGATTCAGGACAAGAGGATGGAGTAAAAAAAAAGTTAAAATAAAAATTATACAAACCAGTTATCTCTTGCCCCAGCACTGTACCCTTTAGACAAGTGGTGCCAGCACATTTGACTTCACCCACGTTCATCAATCTGAACTATATTTTAATTCCACTCTGCCAGTTTAACTGAACCTATCTACAATGTCACAACTTTCCTGCTATTCACTCTGCCTTTTAACCAAATGGTTTCATTTCCCAGTATTTCGCTTGCCCTCCTATTCTTCACAGCACCAATTTTCTATGACTGTCTTGACCACTATAATGCATCTGAAGGTTCATAACCCGAATTCCTATGCGTTTTAAATAATACTATTTATTTTCATAGGCAAAGAGCAACAGGTCGAATGCAAATTAAGGATAAGAAATAAAGACTGTTCCTATGCATCATGCCCCAATTTCATTGCCCACCTCAACACCTATTTCTGTGTTAATTAATATCAATAACCTGTGGTTATGATTAATTCAAAACCTTCCAGCCATCACCTTTCTGTTTTGCTAAAGTCACCCCGAGTGGGATGGGTATGCCCAGACGTGGGTCCCGAGTCTGCCGGGCCTTGAGACCCAAGCTTCTCCTCACTGATGACGCCCAACAAGGCTGAAACATGTCTGGGGATGCTTGTGGTCTCGTGCAGAAGGGATGTGACCTAGCAGTTCGGGCTGGTCTGCCCCTTTTGGGGTAAGACCAAGCCGGATTTGCATATGGTGTTTCCCCTTCTGTAATGGCTTGGCAGGCTGAAAAACAATGGTATGGAGGGTTGCCCAGAGCTTTGCCCATCGTTATGATTAATTCAAAACCTTCCAGCCATCACCTTTCTGTTTTGCTAAAGTCACCCCGAGTGGGACGGGTATGCCCAGATGTGGGTCCTGAGTCTGCCGGGCCTAGAGACCCAAGCTACTCCTCACTGATAATGCCCAACAAGGCTGAAACATGTCTGGGGATGCTTGTGGTCTCGTGCAGAAGGGATGTGACCTAGCAGTTCGGGCTGGACTGCCCCTTTTGGGGTAGGACCAAGCCGGATTTGCATATGGTTTTCCCATTCTGTAATGGCTTGGCAGGCTGAAAAAAGATGGTCTGGAGGGTTGCTCAGAGCTTCGCCCGTGGTTATGATTAATCCATCACCTTTCTGTTTTGCTAAAGTCACCCCGAGTGGGACGGGTATGCCAGACGTGGGTCCCGAGTCTGCCGAGCTTAGAGACCCAAGCTACTCCTCACTGATGATGCCCAACAAGGCTGAAACATGTCTGGGGATGCTTGTGGTCTCGTGCAGAAGAGATGTGACCTAGCAGTTCGGGCTGGACTGCCCCTTTTGGGGTAGGACCAAGCTGGATTTGCATATGGTTTTTCCCCTTCTGTAATGGCTTGGCAGGCTGAAAAACGACGGTCTGGAGCGTTGCCCAGAGCTTCGCCCGTGGTTATGATTAATTCAAAACCTTCCAGCCATCACCTTTCTGTTTTGCTAAAGTCACCCCGAGTGGGAAGGGTATGCTCAGACGTGGGTCCCGAGTCTGCCGGGCCTAGAGACCCAAGCTACTCCTCACTGATAATGCCCAACAAGGCTGAAACATGTCTGGGGATGCTTGTGGTCTCGTGCAGAAGGGATGTGACCTAGCAGTTCGGGCTCGACTGCCCCTTTTGGGGTAGGACCAAGCCAGATTTGCATATGGTTTTCCCCTTCTGTAATGGCTTGGCAGGCTAAAAAACGATGGTCTGGAGGGTTGCCCAGAGCTTCGCCCGTGGTTATGATTAATTCAAAAACTTCCAGCCATCACCTTTCTGTTTTGCTAAAGTAACCCCGAGTGGGACGGGTATGCCCAGCCGTGGGTCCCGAGTCTGCCGAGCTTAGAGACCCAAGCTACTCCTCACTGATGATGCCCAACAAGGCTGAAACATGTCTGGGGATGCTTGTGGTCTCGTGCAGAAGGGATGTGACCTAGCAGTTCGGGCTGGACTGCCCCTTTTGGGGTAGGACCAAGCTGGATTTGCATATGGTTTTCCCATTCTGTAATGGCTTGGCAGGCTGAAAAACGATGGTCTGGAGGGTTGCCCAGAGCATTGCCCGTGGTTATGATTAATTCAAAACCTTCCAGCCATCACCTTTCTGTTTTGCTAAAGTCACCCCGAGTGGGACGGGTATGCTCAGACGTGGGTCCCGAGTCTGCCGGGCCTAGAGACCCAAGCTACTCCTCACTGATAATGCCCAACAAGGTTGAAACATGTCTGGGGATGCTTGTGGTCTCGTGCAGAAGGGATGTGACCTAGCAGTTCGGGCTGGACTGCCCCTTTTGGGGAAGGACCAAGCTGGATTTGCATATGGTTTTTCCATTCTGTAATGGCTTGGCAGGCTGAAAAACGATGGTCTGGAGGGTTGCCCAGAGCTTTGCCCGTGGTTATGATTAATTCAAAACCTTCCAGTCATCACCTTTCTGTTTTGCCAAAGTCACCCCGAGTGGGATGGGTATGTCCAGACGTGGGCCCCGAGTCTCCCGGGCCTAGAGACCCAAGCTACTCTGCACTGATGACGCCCAACATGTCAAATTAAAAGGCAATGTACAGCTGAGTTGGAAGGCCCTCTGCTGTTTGCCATTTGTTTTTTTTCTCTTTGCTCAAGAAGTGAAACTGCATTCCTTCCCTTGGTTGTCCTGGAAACCTAGAGAGGACTGTAAATTCAAACATGAGTGCCTTCCCTTAAAAATAAAACGTAAAGATATTTAGAGATTGCATTCACAATGTGGACAAGACAAAGACAGGTCTGTGCCCCAGCCTTTATGACCCAGGTCACACAAGCCACAATAAAACATTAATTAGCTAGTCATTAGCTCTGACGTCACAGCCATGAACAGTGATCGAAACTGGGAGAGCAAGGGTGGGGGCCAGAGCCAAGGAGTGGTTTGGCTGCCCATTGTGTAAAAGGGGAGAATTGCATTTCATTGTGTAAAATTGACAATATTTATCCCACAATAGTCGTTGTGGGATTTCTGGAAAGGTGCCAGCTAACCACTTCTGGTCATCACAAAACGATATTTGTGAGGTAAACACAATTGAAGTTATTCAGGAAAATGTGATTGGAAACTTATTTGGATTTCCAGTGATGCGAAAAGTGATAAAATAGGTAAAATATGATCAGGATGATGCCCATAAAAGGCCATATTTTTCACTGATATGAGTCTGGATTAAATGAAGAAAAACTGTAGCTCTGCATAGGAATGACATACAAACCCCTGAGTAGGGTCATTTGACTCGCAGTAACATATAGGTGTAAAAAATGTGGCCATACATGTAAAGTTTTGGAAGCTAAGGGTATTTGCAAGATAGTGAGATGTTAAGTGCAAAAACATAACCAAGCTCCCTGTCAAAGTGACATGAAGTGGTCTCATCCCCTGGAGTCCCAAAGCACTCCCCCATTATCTGGACCTATCAGCACACAGGTGGGAGTGGCGTACTGGAGCATTAACCAATCCCTTCTGCGGGACGGGAACCATGGCACAATTTTGATGTCATTTGCACTATAACTAAGTCACCCTGCCTCAGAAAAGGACTTTTCCCACTATCCCCATGTGGCGATCTGCTCTCGAAATCTGGAGAAACATCCCAGCAGTGAGAGGCCTAAATCTTACAGAGGAGCCAGGAGATTAGAAGCTGACTTGGGACCCATTGGAGGACTCATCAGAGACCTTGACTGGCCCCCTCTTGCTGTCCCAGCAGTGCCCTGACTTTCCCTGATTTTCAGTCCAAGACCTCTCCTGTAAGTAGAACTAAACCCCGAAAGCCATAGAGTGTGTAGGCCCTGTATTCTTGTAGCATTGCCTTAGATACTTTCCCCATTGCAAAATCCCCATTTGCCTGTACATTTCAGTCATTTCCCCATTGAAGAATCCCATTTCGCATGTGTAGATCCTTAGGGCCTCATTACATGGTAGGCGGTAAGGGTTTACCGGTACCGGTATTTTACCGGTACTGGTAAATCCTTACCGCCTTACTACGAGGTCCCTTTGCCGGTTGGAGAATTTAACGCCTGCTTTTGGCAGGCATTAAAAACCAACCCGCAAAGGGACCAGGGAGCTAATTACGGTACCGCAATTTGCAGTGGCGTAATTAGCACCTTCCCCATTCCCATTATGCCCTATGGGGCAAAAATGGGAATGGGGAAGGGCAATGGGGGAAGGGGGAATTACCACCCCACCAACCTTGGAATGGGGCGGTAATTCCCCTTTCCACCAAGGCGGTGCCGGTATTTTACCGGCATGGACCAAGGTGCTAACAACACCTTCGTCCACCGCCGTCCGTGTAATGAGGCCCTTTGTCTCTTTATTCAAGTAAATCAATTAATTCCCCCATTGAACTTCACAGGATCTGTATTGGTGGAATTCGGAACCAACAATCTTTTCCCAGTGTTTTGTTAGCTGGTATAGTTTTAAAGATTTTCCAAAATAATTGACTGCAAACAGCCCTGTCTCCATGTGTGTCCCATTGTAAGGTGCAAAACGAAATTGTTCTAAACATCCCCGAAATCGATTTCTTCCCATTCTGTTCTTATTGTCCCATTGTAAGGTGCAAAACAAATGTGTTCCCATTTTCCCATTCTGTTCCTATTGTCCAATTATAAGGTCAAAAGTGAAATTGTTCCCATTTTCCCATTCTGTTCCTATTTCCCCATTGTAAGGTAAAAACAAATTCCCATTTGCATTTTCTTTCCCCAGTGAAATTGTGCTAAACAAATTTGTATTTGCATTTGTATTTTCCAATTGCATCTGTCATCCTAACCCCAAACCGATTTTCCCATTCTGTTCTGACCATGATCCTAAAAGCCTGGTGTGTTATTGTCAGGCGCAGCAATGACACATCCCTTTCTTACTACCATATTGTTCTGTGAATCCCAACTCAAAACCGATTTCCCCTTGTGAACTGCCCCACATTCCCCAGAGCTCACCTGTCATTTTAAGTATAAGAAAAAACGAATTCCCTTTCTTTCTATTCTTTCCCATAGCAGTGGTGCTAAACAGTTACAAACCGATTTTACCATTGTGCTCTAAAAACAAATTCTTCCATTGCTTTTCTTGCTGTCATATTGTTTCTGTGAGCACTACTCAAAATCCAATTTTTCCCTTATGTTCCCACTCCTTGTCACTGCCTTCCATCCAAAAGAGCCAAGCCTAGTGGATGTATTGGGGGTGAAGGTTGCTGGGGCCAAAAAGTATAATTCTGTTTGAAGTCACTTTCCTGTCTGATTGCATTGGGGGGTGATGTAAAAGGAAGTGATTGTCACTGCATGTTCTAGTGTCATCTCTGTGGTGGTATTCTATTAAAAGGATATTTTGTCTCTGTGTTGCCACAACATTGGTGGCTGCTGTAAGCTGTTTATTCTAATTTGATTTTAATAAATATATTAATAAATATCTTATTAATACACACCGGCCTGGTTCTTAGTCCATTGTGGCGTGGGGTATTCATTGGGGGTTGTGTGTAAGACGGGTTGGAGGCCTTCTCAAAAAAGGACCTAAAGCAAAGAAATCAAAGCATTTTTATTGTGCACCACATTCCTTGTAGGGGAAGATCCGTGACTTGCGTGTGCCGTGTAATAAACTATGACAATCCTACACATTCTGATAAGTAAGTAGGATCTGGCTCATCTTGTCGCGGGGTAGTTTCTCTGTGAATTTGGCAGAATTTTTTTAAGGGGCACACACCACATATCCCTCACACCTCCACCACCCCACTATCCTTATAATCATATATCTGTTATTCCCGAGCCTGCCTCAACCCCAAAAATGATGGAAAAATTGCAGTGAAACTGCAGTTTCACCAAATGAGGTGAAACAGCCATGACGAGGTGAGCAGGGTCAAAGTAAATACAATGAACAAATGAAAGTGTCCTTCTCTGTCTCCACATTTTGTTTAATCCTCATATTGCAGCCAAAGGAGAAGAAACTATCAGAAAACTTTAATGAGCTCACGAATGCAAAATACTGCACATTGAAAAGTAACAGCACATGTATGGAAAAAAATTACGTTAAACCTGGCTGCCTGCTAGCCCCAGCTCTATTCTTGCTGTATAAAAAGGACCTGGAAAAACTGTTACAGTGAAAGCTGCACGAAGTACAGTAATTCAAGGAATGAAAATCTTCCATCTTCTTTAAGCAAGTGATACTGTGCCATGGACACCGACTGCTCTTTTCAAAAGAAAAACCATGACAAATCCAAAGTGAAGATACAGGAACACAAGATGACAAAATGACAGAACAAGAATGTCTTCTTAGAGGAAAAAGCCCAGGTGAAGATATTCAACTAGGTATCACCTTCACTCACTGCAGTCATGGAAGCAATACCTGGATGCGGCAGTGAATATACCAATGGCCACGCCGGTGGCAATGTTTTATGTACTTGGTCGGCCCCTAATTCGGGTCCTACTCATATACGGGGTATTTGAAACAGTCATCTCTACAAGGGAGTAGGTCCTTGCCACTATGCAGTATCTACAGCCCTAGATCCTATGCAGTAGCACTCACAAGCAATCATCTACATTTATCAAGGAAACGTATTAATAGTCCATAATAAGATTCTCATGGGATATTGTCGCCACTTTTAATCAAAAACAAACTATCAACATTCTATATGTGCATCCATTTATACACATTAATAAACATATTTGGTGCAGTAAGGGTTCGTAGCCAATCATGAGTGTATCACCATCACAGTACATATTTTTGGATCCCTAAGGATCCCAGTGGGAGTGGCTGTGAGGAATTCGACCATCCGAAAGAAAAGAAATTGAATGATGGTAGATCAACCTCCAGAAAATGTGTGGGGCCAATCCGCACACATTTTCCTATGTCCACTGCACGACATATACATAGACCCGTGTACTCTGGGTTGACACAGCCTACAGGCGCACCCCCCCCCCCTGTCATATTTAGTTGGGATATGACAGCCAGGATTACACCATCTCCTCTCAGAAGGGAAGGGCAAAATATTCCCCCTGCCATGGCCAGCTTAATTAACTAACACAGGCTCCATGCATCCGCTCTGACCTTTGTTAGCTCTGCTGCTGGTGGCAGCTTTGCATACTAATAAGAGTTTAATTCAAACAGGCCGACATGGGGCCTGGCTGCAGAGGCTAACAAAGGAGACAGGAAACCTGAACAACCTTTTATATGCACTGTGTCAACCTGAAGCCAGCTGCCGCCCTTAGTATCAATGGACAGTGAAATGTGATGTCTGGGAATGCAAGGATTACAGTAGTCATCCCCACAGGGAGACCCCATTCAGAAGGTATTCAGAAGGTACTAGTATGTGATTTGACAGAGACAGAAAGTCTGGTCCTGCTGCAGCTTCAAGGGAGACCTACCGCTTTTATCAGGAACCGCAGAGAGCTACATTAACTTGAGAGACCCTTTGATCCACAACAGACAGGAAGAAGGGTGGGACTTAATATTACATGTTTTCACCCCTTTACCTTTTCTGTTGCAAAGCACTCTGGTTATGACCTCATGCATACAGGAGATTGTTGGTGGGACCCAGGATTGGTTCATTAAGGTAGGCTTAGCCTACACCAATCACTGTGGCTCATTTGGCTTTAAATGAGGGCGAGCCCCTCTTTTGGGCAGATCATCTGAACACTTTGCAAGGAGCCAGAACAAGAACTCAGCATTGGGCCCTGGCTGAAGGTACAGTCTGCCTTACATCTTCTGCCTGCCAATGAAGGAAGGCCAGGACATCCAAGAGGGAAGCAGGATCCCTTCCCTAAACATCTTCCAGGGAACAGAGGGAGATACTGAATCCAGAAGACCCTCCAGTAGCTCCAGAACTAGTACCCAGCCAGCACACAGCGTGCTCTGCTAGGCTCTGCAGCAAGCTTGCTAGATGGGAAGTGCCAGAGAGTCCCTGCATCAAACCAAGGACACAGCAGCTGCCTTCAACACTCTCCTCAGCTTTGGGCCATCCACCTTAAAGGACGAGACGGGTCCAGTGAGGAAGCTAGGAGGAGTGCATCAACAAGCATCTTCCGACGTCCACCTTAAAGGACATTTTCGAGCCAGTCGAGCACCTCGAGCTGCAACTGACTGTTGTTACGCCGCTGTCACCAACGCCATCTGAGATGCCTCAAAGACTGCTTCAGACTCGCCGACCAGCACTGAGATAACGATTCCTCACCCCGAGCTGCCATGTAGGCTAACCTGCAGCCGTCCATCTAACCTTGCTCGCCAAACTGCCTGCTGCCTGATATCCGCAGTTGAACTCTGTCGCAAAAGCTGAAAGGCGCCCTGAAACCAACTCGACCTGTCGAGCACCAAGAACATCTACAGCACAAGGTACATTGTGGTTCTGTGCTCCTGGTTCTAGTGACATTTTATAACCCATTGCTCCCTTTATGTTGAAACCAAGTATCCTTGAACTATTGTGATTAATTACTATACCGACTACCCTCCTGTCAGTATCCAGAGTGCAACCTTTTTCCTTCTTTGAAACTGTCTGTCCAATGTGTTCCTTTACAGTGTGGGTTGTAATTGTAGTGTGCTGGAACTGTCTGTTGTGATAATAATAAAGCAGATATGTTTATACAACCTTGACTGGACAGTCCCTTTTACCATTGGGTAATAATTGTATTTTTGCTGTGTTGCAACTAACCAACAATCCACGATCTTGCGGAGATAAGCCTGCCATTCCGTCCACGTTACCAAAATTGGACAAGGAAGTTTGTAATTTGCTTGTATTTCCAATCTGTTCGGATCCTTTCTGGTGTACTAGTAGTGTGGTGCTGTTTGATGGTTTAGAAACCGATATTTATCTCTGGGCCACTGGTGCCCCAGAAGTTCATTCGTCACAGTGGCTGCATGAAATAAAACTATATCTAGTGTACCGGGTCTGTGAGTCATTCACTTGACTTTATTATTCTCTCATAATAGAACCCCTGCCTTTGGAAAAAATCCCCTTTTGTGGTACATGCAACAAGTGGAGCTATAGGACTCTTTCCCTATGGTGATAAATGTCATATATACAGCTCATTCACTATATTGATGTCGTACATTAGATATAGTTTTATTTATGGACTAAGAGTATGTTTCCTTGATAAATGGTGATCATTGCTTACGGGTGCTGCTGCATAGGATCTATGTCTGTGGGTCCTGCGCAATACTAGTGGAAAGGTAGGGGACCTACTCCCTTGTATAGATGACATACTTGTAGCAATGCAACGTTTCTCAATAACCCTAGGTTAAAAATAACATCCCACATATCAGAATTGTGTGTATCTAGGGTCGGAACCATTGTGAAATATAGAGCAAAACCCTGGGGCCTCTCAAGTGAACCCAAAACGACAGCACAACACAAAGATAATTTGGTGGAAACCTCTGCATTTAACTTTCGTATGTGGTCTTGGGGTTCACCCCAATTGGATTAACCGCACCAAAAAAGCCCAATTGTGATATGCCGTAAAAATATCTGCATCAACGAAATCGATCCTCGTTGATGAATTTGATTGTCTGACTTTGTTCACCAAGGACCAGGCTCAACCGTATAAAAGAAAATAGAAAAAGAAACAAGGGCTGCAGGAATTCCTCAAGGAATTGTTAAGTGAAATTGGAAATAAAGAATATCCTGCTTAAGTAATACAGCATGCTGCAGGAACAGGAATGGCTAACAGTCGTAAACATGCAGCATGATTAAACAAACCTCTTACAGAGGTCTGCTTATGCCCGACCCTTCCTAAAAGATGTACATGCCCCTGATGGCAGTGTTGGGAAGGGCCACAACCTACCTTGGCAGATGTGGCTTCAAGACGAGTGCACAATGAGCAGATCAACTGCCAATGTGACCATGAAAGCAAAGAAGATTATTTTTTTTAAACTAGTTTATTCATTTTACCATCTTACAAATATATTGGAAAGTACATTCAACTAAATCACCCTATCCATAAATAATACAATACAATGGAAGCAAGCGCTAATTCTTCCCTCTACCCCCTTAAACACAATCACAAATCCAGAAACTAAACTAACGATTCAGGACAAGAGGATGGAGTAAAAAAAAAGTTAAAATAAAAATTATACAAACCAGTTATCTCTTGCCCCAGCACTGTACCCTTTAGACAAGTGGTGCCAGCACATTTGACTTCACCCACGTTCATCAATCTGAACTATATTTTAATTCCACTCTGCCAGTTTAACTGAACCTATCTACAATGTCACAACTTTCCTGCTATTCACTCTGCCTTTTAACCAAATGGTTTCATTTCCCAGTATTTCGCTTGCCCTCCTATTCTTCACAGCACCAATTTTCTATGACTGTCTTGACCACTATAATGCATCTGAAGGTTCATAACCCGAATTCCTATGCGTTTTAAATAATACTATTTATTTTCATAGGCAAAGAGCAACAGGTCGAATGCAAATTAAGGATAAGAAATAAAGACTGTTCCTATGCATCATGCCCCAATTTCATTGCCCACCTCAACACCTATTTCTGTGTTAATTAATATCAATAACCTGTGGTTATGATTAATTCAAAACCTTCCAGCCATCACCTTTCTGTTTTGCTAAAGTCACCCCGAGTGGGATGGGTATGCCCAGACGTGGGTCCCGAGTCTGCCGGGCCTTGAGACCCAAGCTTCTCCTCACTGATGACGCCCAACAAGGCTGAAACATGTCTGGGGATGCTTGTGGTCTCGTGCAGAAGGGATGTGACCTAGCAGTTCGGGCTGGTCTGCCCCTTTTGGGGTAAGACCAAGCCGGATTTGCATATGGTGTTTCCCCTTCTGTAATGGCTTGGCAGGCTGAAAAACAATGGTATGGAGGGTTGCCCAGAGCTTTGCCCATCGTTATGATTAATTCAAAACCTTCCAGCCATCACCTTTCTGTTTTGCTAAAGTCACCCCGAGTGGGACGGGTATGCCCAGATGTGGGTCCTGAGTCTGCCGGGCCTAGAGACCCAAGCTACTCCTCACTGATAATGCCCAACAAGGCTGAAACATGTCTGGGGATGCTTGTGGTCTCGTGCAGAAGGGATGTGACCTAGCAGTTCGGGCTGGACTGCCCCTTTTGGGGTAGGACCAAGCCGGATTTGCATATGGTTTTCCCATTCTGTAATGGCTTGGCAGGCTGAAAAAAGATGGTCTGGAGGGTTGCTCAGAGCTTCGCCCGTGGTTATGATTAATCCATCACCTTTCTGTTTTGCTAAAGTCACCCCGAGTGGGACGGGTATGCCAGACGTGGGTCCCGAGTCTGCCGAGCTTAGAGACCCAAGCTACTCCTCACTGATGATGCCCAACAAGGCTGAAACATGTCTGGGGATGCTTGTGGTCTCGTGCAGAAGAGATGTGACCTAGCAGTTCGGGCTGGACTGCCCCTTTTGGGGTAGGACCAAGCTGGATTTGCATATGGTTTTTCCCCTTCTGTAATGGCTTGGCAGGCTGAAAAACGACGGTCTGGAGCGTTGCCCAGAGCTTCGCCCGTGGTTATGATTAATTCAAAACCTTCCAGCCATCACCTTTCTGTTTTGCTAAAGTCACCCCGAGTGGGAAGGGTATGCTCAGACGTGGGTCCCGAGTCTGCCGGGCCTAGAGACCCAAGCTACTCCTCACTGATAATGCCCAACAAGGCTGAAACATGTCTGGGGATGCTTGTGGTCTCGTGCAGAAGGGATGTGACCTAGCAGTTCGGGCTCGACTGCCCCTTTTGGGGTAGGACCAAGCCAGATTTGCATATGGTTTTCCCCTTCTGTAATGGCTTGGCAGGCTAAAAAACGATGGTCTGGAGGGTTGCCCAGAGCTTCGCCCGTGGTTATGATTAATTCAAAAACTTCCAGCCATCACCTTTCTGTTTTGCTAAAGTAACCCCGAGTGGGACGGGTATGCCCAGCCGTGGGTCCCGAGTCTGCCGAGCTTAGAGACCCAAGCTACTCCTCACTGATGATGCCCAACAAGGCTGAAACATGTCTGGGGATGCTTGTGGTCTCGTGCAGAAGGGATGTGACCTAGCAGTTCGGGCTGGACTGCCCCTTTTGGGGTAGGACCAAGCTGGATTTGCATATGGTTTTCCCATTCTGTAATGGCTTGGCAGGCTGAAAAACGATGGTCTGGAGGGTTGCCCAGAGCATTGCCCGTGGTTATGATTAATTCAAAACCTTCCAGCCATCACCTTTCTGTTTTGCTAAAGTCACCCCGAGTGGGACGGGTATGCTCAGACGTGGGTCCCGAGTCTGCCGGGCCTAGAGACCCAAGCTACTCCTCACTGATAATGCCCAACAAGGTTGAAACATGTCTGGGGATGCTTGTGGTCTCGTGCAGAAGGGATGTGACCTAGCAGTTCGGGCTGGACTGCCCCTTTTGGGGAAGGACCAAGCTGGATTTGCATATGGTTTTTCCATTCTGTAATGGCTTGGCAGGCTGAAAAACGATGGTCTGGAGGGTTGCCCAGAGCTTTGCCCGTGGTTATGATTAATTCAAAACCTTCCAGTCATCACCTTTCTGTTTTGCCAAAGTCACCCCGAGTGGGATGGGTATGTCCAGACGTGGGCCCCGAGTCTCCCGGGCCTAGAGACCCAAGCTACTCTGCACTGATGACGCCCAACATGTCAAATTAAAAGGCAATGTACAGCTGAGTTGGAAGGCCCTCTGCTGTTTGCCATTTGTTTTTTTTCTCTTTGCTCAAGAAGTGAAACTGCATTCCTTCCCTTGGTTGTCCTGGAAACCTAGAGAGGACTGTAAATTCAAACATGAGTGCCTTCCCTTAAAAATAAAACGTAAAGATATTTAGAGATTGCATTCACAATGTGGACAAGACAAAGACAGGTCTGTGCCCCAGCCTTTATGACCCAGGTCACACAAGCCACAATAAAACATTAATTAGCTAGTCATTAGCTCTGACGTCACAGCCATGAACAGTGATCGAAACTGGGAGAGCAAGGGTGGGGGCCAGAGCCAAGGAGTGGTTTGGCTGCCCATTGTGTAAAAGGGGAGAATTGCATTTCATTGTGTAAAATTGACAATATTTATCCCACAATAGTCGTTGTGGGATTTCTGGAAAGGTGCCAGCTAACCACTTCTGGTCATCACAAAACGATATTTGTGAGGTAAACACAATTGAAGTTATTCAGGAAAATGTGATTGGAAACTTATTTGGATTTCCAGTGATGCGAAAAGTGATAAAATAGGTAAAATATGATCAGGATGATGCCCATAAAAGGCCATATTTTTCACTGATATGAGTCTGGATTAAATGAAGAAAAACTGTAGCTCTGCATAGGAATGACATACAAACCCCTGAGTAGGGTCATTTGACTCGCAGTAACATATAGGTGTAAAAAATGTGGCCATACATGTAAAGTTTTGGAAGCTAAGGGTATTTGCAAGATAGTGAGATGTTAAGTGCAAAAACATAACCAAGCTCCCTGTCAAAGTGACATGAAGTGGTCTCATCCCCTGGAGTCCCAAAGCACTCCCCCATTATCTGGACCTATCAGCACACAGGTGGGAGTGGCGTACTGGAGCATTAACCAATCCCTTCTGCGGGACGGGAACCATGGCACAATTTTGATGTCATTTGCACTATAACTAAGTCACCCTGCCTCAGAAAAGGACTTTTCCCACTATCCCCATGTGGCGATCTGCTCTCGAAATCTGGAGAAACATCCCAGCAGTGAGAGGCCTAAATCTTACAGAGGAGCCAGGAGATTAGAAGCTGACTTGGGACCCATTGGAGGACTCATCAGAGACCTTGACTGGCCCCCTCTTGCTGTCCCAGCAGTGCCCTGACTTTCCCTGATTTTCAGTCCAAGACCTCTCCTGTAAGTAGAACTAAACCCCGAAAGCCATAGAGTGTGTAGGCCCTGTATTCTTGTAGCATTGCCTTAGATACTTTCCCCATTGCAAAATCCCCATTTGCCTGTACATTTCAGTCATTTCCCCATTGAAGAATCCCATTTCGCATGTGTAGATCCTTAGGGCCTCATTACATGGTAGGCGGTAAGGGTTTACCGGTACCGGTATTTTACCGGTACTGGTAAATCCTTACCGCCTTACTACGAGGTCCCTTTGCCGGTTGGAGAATTTAACGCCTGCTTTTGGCAGGCATTAAAAACCAACCCGCAAAGGGACCAGGGAGCTAATTACGGTACCGCAATTTGCAGTGGCGTAATTAGCACCTTCCCCATTCCCATTATGCCCTATGGGGCAAAAATGGGAATGGGGAAGGGCAATGGGGGAAGGGGGAATTACCACCCCACCAACCTTGGAATGGGGCGGTAATTCCCCTTTCCACCAAGGCGGTGCCGGTATTTTACCGGCATGGACCAAGGTGCTAACAACACCTTCGTCCACCGCCGTCCGTGTAATGAGGCCCTTTGTCTCTTTATTCAAGTAAATCAATTAATTCCCCCATTGAACTTCACAGGATCTGTATTGGTGGAATTCGGAACCAACAATCTTTTCCCAGTGTTTTGTTAGCTGGTATAGTTTTAAAGATTTTCCAAAATAATTGACTGCAAACAGCCCTGTCTCCATGTGTGTCCCATTGTAAGGTGCAAAACGAAATTGTTCTAAACATCCCCGAAATCGATTTCTTCCCATTCTGTTCTTATTGTCCCATTGTAAGGTGCAAAACAAATGTGTTCCCATTTTCCCATTCTGTTCCTATTGTCCAATTATAAGGTCAAAAGTGAAATTGTTCCCATTTTCCCATTCTGTTCCTATTTCCCCATTGTAAGGTAAAACAAATTCCCATTTGCATTTTCTTTCCCCAGTGAAATTGTGCTAAACAAATTTGTATTTGCATTTGTATTTTCCAATTGCATCTGTCATCCTAACCCCAAACCGATTTTCCCATTCTGTTCTGACCATGATCCTAAAAGCCTGGTGTGTTATTGTCAGGCGCAGCAATGACACATCCCTTTCTTACTACCATATTGTTCTGTGAATCCCAACTCAAAACCGATTTCCCCTTGTGAACTGCCCCACATTCCCCAGAGCTCACCTGTCATTTTAAGTATAAGAAAAAACGAATTCCCTTTCTTTCTATTCTTTCCCATAGCAGTGGTGCTAAACAGTTACAAACCGATTTTACCATTGTGCTCTAAAAACAAATTCTTCCATTGCTTTTCTTGCTGTCATATTGTTTCTGTGAGCACTACTCAAAATCCAATTTTTCCTTATGTTCCCACTCCTTGTCACTGCCTTCCATCCAAAAGAGCCAAGCCTAGTGGATGTATTGGGGGTGAAGGTTGCTGGGGCCAAAAAGTATAATTCTGTTTGAAGTCACTTTCCTGTCTGATTGCATTGGGGGGTGATGTAAAAGGAAGTGATTGTCACTGCATGTTCTAGTGTCATCTCTGTGGTGGTATTCTATTAAAAGGATATTTTGTCTCTGTGTTGCCACAACATTGGTGGCTGCTGTAAGCTGTTTATTCTAATTTGATTTTAATAAATATATTAATAAATATCTTATTAATACACACCGGCCTGGTTCTTAGTCCATTGTGGCGTGGGGTATTCATTGGGGGTTGTGTGTAAGACGGGTGGAGGCCTTCTCAAAAAAGGACCTAAAGCAAAGAAATCAAAGCATTTTTATTGTGCACCACATTCCTTGTAGGGGAAGATCCGTGACTTGCGTGTGCCGTGTAATAAACTATGACAATCCTACACATTCTGATAAGTAAGTAGGATCTGGCTCATCTTGTCGCGGGGTAGTTTCTCTGTGAATTTGGCAGAATTTTTTTAAGGGGCACACACCACATATCCCTCACACCTCCACCACCCCACTATCCTTATAATCATATATCTGTTATTCCCGAGCCTGCCTCAACCCCAAAAATGATGGAAAAATTGCAGTGAAACTGCAGTTTCACCAAATGAGGTGAAACAGCCATGACGAGGTGAGCAGGGTCAAAGTAAATACAATGAACAAATGAAAGTGTCCTTCTCTGTCTCCACATTTTGTTTAATCCTCATATTGCAGCCAAAGGAGAAGAAACTATCAGAAAACTTTAATGAGCTCACGAATGCAAAATACTGCACATTGAAAAGTAACAGCACATGTATGGAAAAAAATTACGTTAAACCT